>NC_141602.1:2231349-2550774 GCF_047967505.1 Dipteris shenzhenensis | reverse complement strand
CATAGTTCCAACCTACTTAAAATAAAACTCTAGCTTTGGCTAGATAAATCAAACTCTCTCTTAATCTCTTGCCATGTCTTCCATTTGAATTGATCTCTATTCCAAAGCTAGTGGCCCCAAGTTTGCAAACCTTTCTTAAACAAGGTATTTTCCATAACAAACTATTCATCAATGAGTTGAGAGTTCCTAAAGATCGCTGAGACTCAAATGGATTCATTACCATAAAAGCTACTTTGCCAAAGAGTTGTAAGAACTCTTTTACCTCCTGAAAAGTTCTCCAAATAGATTGCCATAGAGAGCTATCTTTAGCCTTATAGGGGTCAGGATTATAAAGAGAAGACACTAAGGGATAATTATTCCATTTGGGGGCCCTAACTAGCCTAATTTATTTCATATTCCTCAACAATAGTTGAGCCCAGTCACACTCTTAGAATAAGCTATAATGACCCAAGTAGCAGATAGCTTTCTGGATACTGTAGAAATATTAGTGACCCCAAGCCCTCATTATTTTTTAGGCTTAGCATAGTATGACCATCTTACCTTAGAGATCTTGGATCTACCTCCCCACAAAAAAGATCTACAAATTCTTATAAGACTGTCTAGCCCAGAGCCTTTGATGGGAAAGTAGAGATGGGATACATGCAATGGTTAAGAGCTAATCTTCTCCTTACCAAATTGGCTTGAAATCCCGTCCTCTTGTCAATCCCTTTTTGAAATTTGTCCATAAACCAATCCCACCTTTTCTTCATGGTTATTTCAAAACCCATTGGAATCCCTAAGAGTCTAAATACTATGCCCTTTTTAATTCTATGGCTTCCCCGATTTTGCATAACAAGCTACTCCTTGTTGCCACTAAGAGTGTCATACCTTGTTTTTGAATGATTAATTCTAGAGCCTGATGCTTTATAGAAAATGTCAAGACAACAGTCCATTATACATCTAACATCTTGATCATTATTCCTAGGGGTAAGGGTAGTGTCATCAGCAAATTGCTGGCACACTAATTGTTTGCCAAACATGAGTTCAATCCCTTTAAGATTACCTTCTTGGATCTGACTTCTAAGAATCCACCCAAGATCATCTGGTGCTATAGCAAAAAGGAGAGGAGCTAGAGGTTAGCCTTATCTGATTTAATTTTTCAAGAGAAAAGGGGCACTCATGTCTCCATTAACACATACCTTGGATGAAGCATTAGTGAGTAGGAGCTTAACATAAGAGACAAAAGAAAAGCCAAGGCCCATGTCTTGCAAAGATTGTAGGAGGAAATCCCATTCCAGCCTATCATAGGCTTAATCAAATTCTATCGTAAGGAAGCATATGTCTGGCTTGATCTCCTTGGCATATTCACATCCTTCCCAAAAATTTATAATTGCCTCAAGCAAGAAATGTCCCTTTATGAAACCCTTCTATTTAGGAAGTATCCATTCCTTCATCTTTCTTTGAATTCTGAGGCTAATGTCTTACCAAATATCTTGTAGCTGTAGTTGAGAATTGTTAGAGGCCTCCAATTCGAAGCTCATCTTTGGGGATGAGTTTGATTATTCCACCATTAACATGAGGGGGGAGAGCACCCTTCACAGTACTTTCTTGCCAAAGCATCAGCAAGTACGGTCCTACTAGGTCCTTGAATACCTTATAGAATTCAATGGGAAGACCATCTTCTCCTTGTGTTTTGCCATCTGCCATCTTTGTGACTGTTTCCTTCAGCTCTTTAATGCAAAAGGATTTAGATAGGAGTGTTTGGAAGTGCCTTTGTATCAGTGGATGTTCTCTTTTGTAGTGGTTGAACACAAGTGCCATTAGCCTTTTTTAAAAGACGTATGTCCTCATTTACTCTTTTTCTTTGGATCAATTTAAAGGTATCTTTAGTAGGTCTATTTATTTTTCCTACCCACCAATCTCTGAAGTAAACCTTAGAGTCATTCAATCTGATCTATTCTTGTTTTTTGAGCTCTTTTTTGGCAATAAGTAGCTCCCTTTGTGCATATGTATCTCTTGATCTGGGCTACTGCTCCAAGTTCTTAATTTTGCTCTGAATCCGATCCATTCTCTAAGCCCTTACCCTGGCTCTATTTTTTCTAGTTGTCAAGAATTTTTTGAGTATCCTCAATAGCCAAATCCCAAGCTTCTACAACAAAGCTTCCCTTACCAAAGGCATTTTCCCAAGCTTTCTTTATCAAGGATTGGACACTCTTTAGAGCAAACAATTTTGGGTCTGCTTTGAGCCAAGATGTTCCTCTATGACCAAACCCAAAATCACAACATAAAAAGGCAGATTTGTGGTCTGAAAGAGTTAGGGAGGAGAAATTATGTCTTTAAAGACATGACATTATTCAAAAAAACCTATGAGATATAAAACCTGTCCAATCTAGCTTCTCTCTTATGCTCTCTAGACTTGCATCCACCATCTGACAGTGCTCTTTGAGTTCCTCCTAAGAAACCAACTCAAAACCTTTGATGACAATGCCTTTTTCCAACCATCTGGCCCTCTTCATCTCTACCATATTGAAATCTCCCATAGCAAAATAATTGCCATCTGCACACAAAAGAGATTCTTATAATAACTTTCTCTCTGCTGCTAAGTTAGGAGAATACAATAGATTAATGCAAAGTTTATCCCTTTAATAAGGCATTTGAGGAGCACCCATCTGTTTTGACCCTCTATGATAACTTAGGTGACTCCTCCATTATAATGAGAAAGGTTTCCAATGGCATCCCCACCCTTACCTTCCACATGGGAGGTAATATAGCAGGCTCCTCTTTTGTCAATAGCCTTCAATCTAGTCTCTAACATGACTCCACAAGCCTTTGACCTCTTGTAATGCTAGGAAAGTAGGGGAAAGAGAATTAGCTCTAAACCAGTGAGCTATGTCTTCACCTCTTTCAAGGTCCATCAACCCTCAAACATTAAAGTTCAAGAAGGAGAGTAATTTATCTGACATTATTTTTTTGCCCCTTCTTAGCCCTGGGGTTGGGGCTATTTACCTGAACAATAGCAGCTTTAGATTGTCATCTTTTATGTTGGACCATAGTGAAATCTTTACCTTGACTAGAGTCCCCTTGGCTTCCTGGGGTGCCCTTAATTTGTTCTTCTTCTGACTCCTCTTCACTGATCTCCTCCCCATCCATGGCATCCTCTTGTCTTCCTCAAACTCTTTTGACTTGCCAACTTCAATAATCATATATTCATCTTGATTCACTCTGTTATTGACTTCCAACTCCTCCCCCTTGTCTTTGAGAGGTTCAAAGGGACACTTATTTGTTGTAGGGGACACTAAAATTTCCTTAAATTTTTCAGTGTTTATGTTGGGAGTTGCCTCTCTTACTGAATACTTAGAGGTACCAAAGGGGGATTGGGAATCCATTCTCTAAATGGACAGCTTGTTTAAGAGCAAAAGGTGCAACATCTTTGGGCTTGCCCCTTTTCAAAGGACAATTTTTAACCACGTGTGGAGAGTCCACACAAAAATTAAGAGTTGGGAAGATTCTTGTAAATCAAGGGTTTCTCCCTAAAGGTGCTACCATTTCTATTTAGGATTACGAGGGTCTTGGGCATTTCCTTTGCAATGTCCATCTTCATACACACTTGGGGATTACCTCTAGGATTGATGAAGTTTTCCTGCTCCACACTAAGGACCTCACCTAGCCCACAACATAGAAATGGTAATTGATTACACAGATAGAGAGGTAGGTCAAGTAACTCTGCCCAGACTGGAATCCAGGTGGATCTAGGGGCATCTGGAGAAAAATCCTTGGACCACCATTCCAAGTACAGAGGCTGATTCGTAATGGTCTAGAGGCCCTGTTGCAAGGCTCTTGCAGGCATCTCAACCTTCTCAAAGAGGAAAACAAAGAAGCCATTTTTCAAGAATCTCACATTAAGAACATTCATGCCCTTCTTAACCCAATTTGTCCTAATCTAGGTCTCAATAAAAGCCATTGTAGGTCTGACACCATGAAGGAAGCCTACCAAAGCATGACTGTGAAGCCACAAGACTGAGCCATTTAGCAGATTGTCATCTAGGAAGTCTAAAACTAACTTACCTGGGCTAGATGATTCACTCTCCCCCTTAGTATGGTATGTTCCTCGAGCACTTGGTTGTGCATGAGCTCCTGATTCTTGATTACCCTGCGATGCCGACACATTTGCTTTTGCCTAGCTAGCCGTGGGTATCCCCTACTCATTCAAAGTCAGCCCAGTAGTTTCGTGATATGTTCTTCTATGTGATATGCTCTTCGTCCTCTTGTACGTTCCTCACTGGGGGTGTCTCCGCTTGTTGAGATTCTTCTATTTTCGTCTTGATTAGTGGCTCCTCCTCCAGTTCCTTCTTTATGGTTGGTATTACACTCTCTAGATTCTCCCTGTCGGGTGGCCACTATCAATTGGGGAGGAAGCTCTTCTATCTTCTCCTCCTTCACTTGCACCAAGAAGGGAGCCTGCATTGCCAAAGGGTGATGCAAACAACCCGTCTCCTTCTTCAATGGTATTTCTTGCATCGCTTTTGTGCTACGGAGAATTAATGAGCAAGGCATGGTATAAGTGTTTTTTACTAGGGACCCATCTGGATTAGTAATGAAGTAGTAGCACACGATCACGTGGGGAGGCTAAATAAGCCCCCTGTGGCACTTCTAAGCTACATGGGAGTAGGAGGGTCGATCCACTCCTCCCCCTCTACCTTCTCAACTGCCAGAGAAGACTACATTATGCTGAGGGATGAAGAGCTTCTACAATAGAGGGCGCTCTCGATAGTGTAGAAAAAGCTCGCTCATCTACTATCTCAAAATTGTCAAAGAACAAAAGGGGGGAGCTTTTCTTTGGTAGTTTGTGCGGCGATGTGACTCCCTTTCTCAATCTTAGGATCAATAGTATCATGTAGCAGTGGTCATGCATTGGTCCCTAGATGGGGAGATCAGGGGAAGTGATGGTGACCTATGTGTCCATCACCCTCAAAACCAGTACCCTTTCCATCGTCCATCTCCTTGTTTTTTAAACACAAGTTCGATGCTTTCTTTTCTTTGCAGCTTGATTTCATCTCTTTCTCCTCTTAATTTTCCTTCTTGAGATTGTGGAAGTCTATTGTAGTCTAGGGAAACTCCTACTACTATTGCTGATGGTTAACAAAAGCAACTAGGTGGGATGTGGATGTCTGAGATTTGAAGGAAGGGAGATTCCTATTGAATTTTCTATGAATTAATCACAAATCAAGAGGATGGTAGATGATTTAAGTCAAGATATTTCTATGCTTTTGGGTCAAATTTAGAAGGAGTGTTTTAACCTTTAGATGAATCCAAAATCAAGGGCCTAGAATTCTCACGTGGTTCATGGAGAGCTCACAAAAGGAAAACTACCTCCCAAGCTCTTTCCTACCAAAAAAGAGAACAGGAAGACTTTTAGATAAACCAAACTTACTTAGATGTTAACTAGAAGGAAAAAGGCTCATGCCTATAAGGATTGTCACCTGTTACAAAGAAAGAAATGAAGAGACATCACCAGATTATCATGATATCATGACTCTATAAGTCACCCATACAAGGCTGACTGATTGCTATCAAGACCACCTAAAGAGATTTATAAAACCATATCAAAGAAATTTTGATGCATGATGCATGACACAATCAAATGTAGTAGCTCAACATATATAATCATCACACTACCTCAACCATAAACTCAAAATATCTTTAATTTCATTGAAATAGCCACGTCGAAGCCATATGAGTATATGCCGCATCAAGCTCTCCTTTAACTAATGGCTCCTTATGAATACTACTCTCCACAACAACCCCTTTAAGTTGAAAATCCAATTCCAACTCATAAGAAAACGTTGCTCACATTGATTCAAGATCAGAAACTAGGCATGACACTAACCAAAAAAACAACTAAATATGAGATTATCCATCAATTGCCAAATTTGAGCTAATTGTCAAGAAAGAAATTATGCCATAGTCACCGAGCCAAGTTTGAATAAGAAATCTGAGTATCTATCAGTTTATCCACAAAGGGAAACCATCATCACTACAACGAACCAAAAAATTCCATGAAATGGATCCTCCTCAGGGGATGGTATCCCTTCGCCTTCTCAGGGGATTTCTTATGCCCCTATCTCTGACTGACTGCTAGAGAAGAGGGAAGTAGAGCATGAAGTAAATGTCTCAATCATATTTAACACTATAATCCATGCTAGCAAAGGAATGTATTGAGATTATATCATAGCTCTTACATAGTGTTTAGTTGGAAGGGATCTCTGGCAGTTCGCAAAAAGCATCATCCAAGCTCAATAGAGTAGTCGCAACTTATGTACATTGTTAGGCTTCTTTATTTTTGGTCCTGCGATGAAGAGGTGATGACATGAAGGTTTATAAGAACATGCACATACTCAAAGTATAAAAAGCTAACCTTTGGAAAACTTTATTCTATTTCTTTAGATAGATTTTGACTTATTGATAAATTAGAAAGATTATTGCTCTTGATTCTTTACATTTATCTCAGATAGCTTATTTAATATGATATGGTTCCGTGTTTGCAAAAAATGAAAGAGATCTATGTGGGTGCTGAGTGCAAGATATCAATTTCTTGCCTTGCAATACAAATATGATTATTGATATTCATGTAATATGTTAGTATCTTATCCATTCACAAGACTTATTTGTGATACTACTTGATGCTAATATTCTTGATGCTCTCAATCTCGATGCATGAAAAAGGGCCCATTCCCTTGGATTATAATTCTTTAGGAAAGGAAGTGTGCCACCTCCATGCCCACACTATGTGTGGTTATAATAATTATATTATATATTATTATAATTTTTTTAAAAACCGCATTCCTTGTCCAAGATATACTTGCTTCAATCTAAATTCTTACAACATTTCTCTCTTTTGATGCATGTCCTCAATGTGAGGGAAGATTCAAAATCAACACCAAACATAGCCAGCTGGATGAAAGATCAAAGAATACCAATTCATATAGGTATAATCTAAATCAAAATATTATATAGATTGCAATGAAAGATGAATTATGAGCTCTTCTAAGCATAACCTTAGTGATGTATTTGTTGTGCTTCAATTCCCACAAGGCACAAATCTTTGCACATTACCAAGTCAATAATAAAACACCATTTCTAACTTTTGCAAGGAGGATCGGGTCCTAATGGACCATGTGTCATGTCTTATTTGTATTTTTCTACTCATTATTTTTTTGCTTTTATTTTTTTCGTTAATGATAAGATTCAAGTTCAATTTTAAGTCGATAGTTACATGCTCAATGATTAAAATGTCATTCTAACATATAGAGGAGCAATGAATGAATGCATTCTAAGGACTATATGAGATATAGGTAGTGCAATGAATGAATGCGAAAGATAAACAAGGGATGTGATGATAAGCATATTTAATTTTTGACCACATCTCTGAGCGTATTGTGCTATGCAAAACACCATTTGACTAATCTGCTATTTTTAATGATATGTTATTTTCTATTCTTTTTCCATGTTTGTGCTTTCTTGATGGCATAACCACTCTAGTCTAAAGGTGGCCTACCAAGCCTAGTTCTATATGCAATTCGTTCAGTGGCACAGGGCTTAAGTTATCATAAGTAAGGTGGCTTATTATAAGCACATATCCACTTCAAGTTTATTAGAGACTTTCATGGATTAATGTGAGCCATGACATTGCTCAAATGTATAGATGCAAGTCTACCCAATGTTCTAAAAGTATCCTTGGATGTATTTATTTCTTGTCAACTTAGCAACTTCATCGAACTTTATTAGGAAATATCTTGGAAGTATTTTGCATCTATGAATGCCAAATTTAAAATCAAAACTTTTTTTGGATGCCAATGCCAAAGAGGGATAAAAAGGATGATATAACCATGATTTCTCCCCATATAAATAGTTTTCCCATGATGTCTCTTGGTTATGTAGATTGATCATGGTCAAGTGAATTTGAAAATGAATTCCTCTTAAGAGTTCCCTACTTTTAGTGTTCGCCATACTAGCTTCTAGCTATCATACTATAACCATGAGGTATGGTTGCTTTTCTCCATGAAAATAATTTTATCATATTATTGGGATAATCTAAGAGCACATTGAAGAGCATCTTTGCATGTCCTTCGGTATCTGAAGGGTACCTGTAACTTTGGAATCACATACCACACAATAAGCAACTTCTTTGAGCATTATGATGCGAATTGGGTTGGGGATGGGGACACTGAATGTTATGCATCTAGCTATTTGCTTTCTTCTAGAGCTAGGAGTTATATCTTGGCTCAATAAGAAGCAGTCCACATTCACTCTAACATCCATTGAGGTAGAGGGGTAGAGTACATAACAATTGGTATGGCATCATGCGAGTCTCTAGCTTAGATGGATTCTAGAGGGGTAGAGTACAGGACAATTGGTATGGCATCATGTGAGCCTCTAGCTTAGATGGATTCTTGAGGACATGGAGATTTCCAAGATAGACTAGAAGAGATGCACGCTAATCAAAAAGTACCCAGTCTTTCATTCAAAAATGAAACACATTAAGGTACATTTCTACTGTGAGAGTTGTCCATGTGTAGAAGCATGAGATAGGGAGAGAGAAAAGTAGACACCAAAGATAGGCAATAGCAACTGTATATAGATCCAAGAATACAACCATAGCCAAGGGGGCTAGTTGAGTGAGTGAGTGAGTGTGCATGCATGCGCGCACACGTGCACATGCGTGTGTGTGTGTGTGTGCATGAGAGAGAGAGAGAGAGAGAGAGAGAGAGAGAGAGAGAGAGAGAGAGAGAGAGAGAGAGAGATGCTTCGTGTGAGACATCTTGAGTGGAGAAGGGGGGATCCTTTTATAGACCCCCAAACCAACCTTGTCAGCCAACAAGGCTGACCATTGGACCTACTACAAGTCAATTGTGACTCAACACAAGTCAATAGAACCATCCTAACTACGGGCTAGGTTAGGTTGACTCCACTGATCAAGTTGGGTAACCACCTTGGTTGGAACCCAATTTGGGCTCCCAACTCAACCCTACTAGATAGCTTAGCCAACCTACCCTATCCTCTCGGATGGAGCACACCCACTATAGCTCCTGGTGAGCACAATGATATGAAGAAGTAAGCCGTCGAAGATGCAACCATGGACCCTCAAATAGTGAACCTACTGAATTCACTTTGGAGATAGCACCAAATAGCTAGGATGCTAGAACCATAATACCACCTTGAATAGCAAATAAGATGCCCTCAATAGTGATTTCCCATGCCAATCTGTGCTGAGTTCCCAATGGGGTATAATGATCTATGGGACACACCATGACCTATATCCTCCTGTGAACACATCACATACATGAACCTTGCTAATATGGTTTGGGACTCCATGCTTTTAGGATTGGACTGAGTGGGTTGCATTGCAAGGTTCAAAGGTTTGTAATGCTCTCTCATTCCTTAAAAAACATGCATTGGCAAATGTCCAATGCGCATTCTCTCTCTCTCTTTCTCTCTCTCTCTCTCTCTCTCTCTCTCTCTCTCTCTCTCTCTCTCTCTCTCTCTCTCTCTCTCTCTTTCTCATTTCAAAATTTAAGAAAATAGTCAAATATGCATTACAATAATGAGAATAAAGAATATAGACTTGAATCCAACATCATCTTCAAGTTAAAAACAAATATATACCATCCCCAATGTTGCGTATGCATCATGCATGGATATCCTCTAGAAAAAGTAGTTTTGGATAGTTACAATGCTTCATCCACATCCCTTTTGATCTCATGACCTATCTTATCCTAAACTTTTATCCTAATGTAATCTAAGGTTATAATATATCTGGTTAACACCCAGCACATCTCGGTGGTTAGTAATTTTTTAATATAATTTTTGACTTGAACCTACGAGAACGTGATTAGACATCAAAAAATCCAATCTCATACTTTCGAAATACAGGTGACCACCTTTCTGCTGCAACATCTCACCAGTATGAGACTACACGGTTGACTATCAATAGAGCTTAGTGCATTACCAAGATACATGTAGACTCCATACATGGTTGTCCTATACATCCTTAAGCAAAAATTTATTATCAAAACGTTGCCAAGGATACAAAATCATATAATAAAGAAAATTTATTAGTGAAGTAAAAAATAAAGCTAATGATTTGAAAGAAATTATGTTATGTTGACAAATTTGTTTGAAAGTTCTTGATCAAACTCTGCTATTGTACCATCATCTTTTTTAGAACACTCGTTTAATTTGGGTGCTTCTTTTGTTTGGACATCCAAGTTGGCATAGTCTACCAGTTGGACAACTATTTTTTACTCTCTATTAGTGGTTCCATCATCCATAGGTGGAGAGACCTCCCCGACCACTTTATCTATCAAAGCATCCAATGATCTAATTATCTGCTCTTGAGGTTTTGTATCATCAACCATTTTCTTACCATCTTCTAGCACAATAGCATCAGATTTCATAAGCAAGGCCTCTACAATATGCATTGTTCCTAGTGTTTCTATATTTTCCATTGTATTTGCAACTTTAAACGAAAACATTGGTACATCTTGCTGAACATTCAAGGAAAATATCAGGAACGGTATAGTGAAGCAAACTTGGCCGAGGATGTCTCGTGTCTGAGCTATTGTGAACTTTCCTTCAGAAAGGAATCATCATTCTTGAGCTTTCTACAATTGGGAGTTTAGATTTTTATAAAATAAACTTCTTTTTGGAATTCCTAGGAATACATGTTTCTGTAGGATATGGCCTCCTTTTGCTGATCCCATGCCTGCAAGGGATGCTTCTCTAGATGAAGTAGGTCTGTTCCATATCTCACACCATATCCCTATCATATACTCTGCCACTTTGTACTTCAAGTCTTCCAAGTCCTCATCGGACATAAAAGTGCCCGCAATCTCTCTTGACTCTTCATCCTACATGGATTTAAGTTGCTCTTCAACTAGTGTCAAAGCTGGTAGTTTCTCTTTCATTACCATATTCTCAACCATCAGCATCTTATTTTGTTGGGTTAACCGTCCAAACTCAATTGAAATATTCTTCTGAATATCAACCTGAGCTTTCTGTTGTAATTTTTCCTTAAATTCTTCAACTGATTTTTCTAGTGCAATCCTCTATTTGAAAAAATCTTTGTGCATAATATGTTTTTTGTCAAGTTGGTTGTTGGACTTTTTGTCAGACTAGTTTTATCCTTTGGTTGGCAAACTGGGTTGGTCATTTCCTTAGCTTAGATCTTCTCTATCTCCTTTAGTGCCATTGTGTGGACCTCTTCTTGATCCTTTTGTTAGAGATGTCTTTCCTTTTGCTTTCATCGGGCCCTTGGATCGAGTAAGTGCCAAGACTTTGACTTTTTTTGAACACTCTTGTACATCTTCGACAAGCATGCACCCTAAACAATCACAAAGTTTGTGAGGGTCATGGTGTTGATTTCTTCTGGGGTACGATGACCTTCGTTACATTGGGCTTGCTAACTCCTGTATGATGATCACATTGGCCTATGGAAGGGGTTGTTGGCAATTTTTGGTTTTGTTGGTTATTGCCAAATATCACAATCAATAGGCCTGTCTCTAGGTGGTGTTTTACCCATAGCAGACAATCCTATGTCTATCTATTTCCATACAATAACCACAATCCTTATCATTCTGGCCCCATCCGCGCTTCCTACTTTGGTTGTAGTTTCTTTTCTAGATCTAGTCCCTCTGTTGGTTCAAGTTTCTTTGCTAGTTCCAGGTTCTTTACTATTGCTATTATTGTTGTTGCTCCTATTATTCTTCTTCTACTGCATTTGTGCTAATGTTGACTAGGTAAGCCCTCATTTACTAGCATCCACAGTCGGGTGCTTGGCCCTGATTTCGACATGCATTTGGGTTGTGCCAACATATCTCAATTGGGTGATTCTTTGTGCGAATTCCACACTTGAATTGTGGATGATTCTTTGCTATCCCAACCTGTGCAGCTTCTACTCAATGAGCTTCTAGACCTGTGCTAATATAGAAGCCTTCTTAGATTTTTCTTCACCTTTTTGGTGTCTTTCTTGGCTGCCTTCTTCTTCTTGTTTCATTCATTTTCCTTATCCTCAAAACTGTTGAACTCTTCACCACTAGAAAGGGGCTTGATATCAAATTAACTATCCATGTCATCCAAATTCGTATTACAATCGCCTTCAAAAATTGTCTCGACCTTTTTCTTCTTTCTTTTTTAGCTTCTGATGCATCTTTTAAATGTATCAAAGAATTAAATTCATTTTCTCTTGTGGGAAGTGTAATGCTCCCAATCGCACTACGGATCTTTGGTTTCAACCCTTTGCAAGAACATTCCACCAACATTTCATTGGTCGGCCTTGCATTTAAATTCAAAAATTGTTGAGCATAGTCTTCAATAGACAGGTCTCCTTGCTTTAGTTCTCTTAATTTCTTTTAAAAATCATTGGGAGTATTCTCATTTTGATACCTCTCAAGAAATATTGCCTTCAGCTTATCATAAGTATAAAAGTGACCCACTTCATACGGAGAGAACCAATGCATTGCTTTTCCGTCAAGTGTTCCCACAAAACATAGGGCATTGAATCTACGTGCTTGCCATCTTGTTTCAAATTTAGCAACATGGATTTCTGTATATTCTTTTTCTTTGCCATGAAATACTAAGAAGTTGCATTTCAAACTTGCCACGTATAGATGTACCATTGGAGGTACAGGTGGTGGTGGTGATGAAGGTGGTGACAATGGTGGTTCTTCCAGATCTACAATTCCATCCGTGCAATAATTGTTAGGTAGGGTATGAAAAGTTGTATCATCTCCTCCTTGTTTGGACTCTCTATCCAACTTTATTTGTCTTCCTTGAATCTTCGATCTGGGTTTTCCTTGTCTTCATATTCAAATTCATTGTCCAAATTTTTTTCTTGTTCTTAGAATCTTTTGTTTTTGGAGTCATCATCCAAATTGCTTTCTTTTTTATGACTTTTGTGGCCAAGCTCTCTGCTGCTTCCTCAGAATCATTAGTGACTGCATTTTTTGAATCTTCAAGAAGTGGTTCACTCGTTCCAATAATTTTTCTCTTAATTGGTCTTTTGGGCTTTCAAATTTTGATTCATCCCGAGATGCCAGCAGTTAGACCATGCCTTCCCCCCTTGGTGGAGTTCAATCCCAATACTTAGCATTGCTAATCCATTATTTTGTTGCTGCAACTACTCTCTATGGAGTCGAACTTGGAAGCATGTTCTTTGGGATATGGATTCCTCTCCATCACAATTCTCAAACGTTCACCCAGGTGCATTTGCATTTCCATGCCCAGTTTTTCTTTTCACTTATTAGATTTCAAACCAAAACTCTCTTGGTACCTAGGTATCTTAGCCTAAACATGTATCCTAAAAAAACCTCAAACAATGAACTTTGGATCACACAGTGCCCATAGTCTTTGTGAACTCAAGCAACAGACCTCAAACATATTTAATCCATAGTGCCACATCCTTGCTTTGCCTAGCAAACTTGCAAATAATAAGGGTTGTTATCTGCCCACACTCCCACCTAAATGCCCTCTCTATCTATGACTGGTGGGGGGAGTAGGAACTAGTGTAGGAACTAGTGCTAGAAAAATTGGTACACTTTGGAGATCATGGGCACTGTTGCCTTGAGATCACCTAAATGATTCAAAGGTGAATTTGACAATGTGTCTTAGTCCTTAGCTTTGTTCTTGGATCAACAATTTGTGGCCACCTAGGTGATCTCTCTTTTTGTAAGCATAGCACTTATACTTTCCTTTCTTGTGCACTCTTGAAAGTGCTTTCACAACCAAGAGTGATCCAGAGCTTACACTAAGAGACGAGAACAAATTCCTCCTCAAGGAGAAGGAAGCACAAGTGATCAAAGTCCAACTGACTTGTTGTGATGTGGTGCCTCAAAGATTGAGAGACCATGTCATACTGTGGCTAAAAACCGTTAGGATGTGTGCCACTAACTAGAGAGAGGTGCGGGCAGCACCCATTGCTTGGCAATTGATCATGGAGGGCCTTAGCTCAAATCAAGAAGGGCTGCATGATACTCCATGTGGAGAACTCAAGATTGTAGAGTTGTTTCTACAAAGTGACAACTTGCATCATCAAATCCCTTCAATGGATAGAGATACTCTAATTTAGACCATACCTTGTATGCACTATTTTGTGTTTGGATAGCCATAAAGACCTCCTTTGTAGTCGTCTAGACCACTGCTAAATGTGTCTTTGAAAGTTGCTCATCCCAATCCTCGAGCTCCTCCTAAAATTCATTCTGTCTAGTAGCATCCTAATATATAGAGCTATTAAGATGTTTAGGCTTCTATTTGTAGCGCTGAACAATATTTCATATGCACTTGTGAATGAACCATATCTTCATATTCAACTTCTAGTGGGCACAGTTTGTGTCATTAAGCTTACTCTCCTTACTAGTACATGGGGGTCCCATGGAACTAATCCAAGCACTCACACCTTCTCTTTGCTCTCCACACATTATATAAGCTATCCATAACAGGATGCCAAGTAGTAGGATATGACTCCACATATGTAAGATCGACCAAACAACATCTTTTTCCTCTCCAAAATGCCGTGAGTCAGGCTATTTTAAGTGCTAATCAGTCTTTTGAAGTGCCTCATATCTTGCTAGATATCCTTGTAGCCTTGTGGCCAACCTCTTGGACTAACTAGCCATGTGTAGATTGCACCAAAGATCCACCTAGTGCATCTATTTAAATCACCTTATAGGTGAGGTCCTATCAAACTTCCCATGGACCCTACCTCAACTCGCCTTGAAGTAGCCTTGCAAATGAAGATCAGCCCCTTTTAAATGCATCCAAATCTAGATAGCAATGCCTTAGCATCAGCTTAGCCAATGGGAAATGACACCATGTGAGAGTTGTGCGCAACAAAAGTGTGTGTGTGTGTGTGTGTGTGTGTGTGTGTGTGTGTGTGTGTGTGTGTGTGTGTGTGTGTGTGTGTGTGTGTGTGTGTGTGTGTGTGTGTGTGTGTGTGTGTGTGTGTGTGTGTGTGTGTGTGTGTGAGAGAGAGAGAGAGAGAGAGAGAGAGAGAGAGGGAGAGAGAGGGAATGGGCCAAAGAGATTATAAAACTTGTTTATTCATAGTAATTACATCATCCAAATTAGAAAACCCATGGTGGGCTCTAACACATAATATGCTTACGCACTTCAAATAATTTTTATGAAAAAAACCATTTTTCCAATAAAGAAATGGATCACACTTAGGAGAAAATATGACCCTTGTGATGATCGACCTCTCATATTGGATTAAACAATGAGTTGGGGACAACATTGGGGCAACTTTTGGACCACAAACTGTTGATTTGTGTTTATGTGAGTGGGAAACTTTTTGTAAATAAGGAAAATTATTTGAATAAAATGGTACATGCCAAGTGGATAGAGCTTATTAAAAAGTACCAAGGACTTTTAATTAAAATTAAAAGGTGTGCTCCTGCCACCTATACTATAACCCTCCATTAGTGGCTAGTGTCCCCCCTCTCATCTTTTCCATTACATTTAAGAAACCATGCATAGACTTCCCACAAGCCCACGGCAAGCAACCACCAATCATATACTATACTCTTGATGCCATTTTGAATGTTACTTTGCCTAGTTGTCAGTAACACTTCTTGACCACCCATTATATGAAGTTAGTTTTATCTGCTTAGAAGAGCACACCTCTAATTCACAAAGAGCATCATTTCACCATGAATTCATTGCTCCATTCTCAAGTCTCCTAAAAGGAAATAGCAAGCAAGATTTATGGAACTACCACTGAATGCTTCCCTAAGGACACCCAAAACTTTTAGCATTGAATTCCACTTTGCAATTAATACAAGGTAAAGCATAACGACAATAAGGGTGAAGTATGGTATGTTTCCACTTTTGCAAACTTCCCTTTACAATAGTTCATCCCTTGCCATGTCACATACATGCTTTTCTTTCCTTTTAGCTATTTTCTTAAGGACATCTATACTTTGTTTGGCTCATTCAAGAGCTCAATGCAACTCGGTTTCTTTCCTTTCTCAATCCTATACACTTTTTTAATATTTTAATGTGTGCATGCACGCGCATGCACATTCATGTGCATACATGCATGCGTGTGTGCGCACATATGCATGCATGTGTGCGCACATGTGCAAGAGATGTCTACCATGAAGCTTTTGTGACAAATTTCTATGAATGGAATTGGAATTGTGTTTATTGATCATGGAGAAAGGACATTCGACAAATTTTTATTTGGTAGAAGATTCATCTACAACAAGATTTTATAGGTCTCATGGTTGTTGATGACGCATAGGATGACAGTGACTTGCAAGTTGCAACAGGTTGTTTTTGCATTGACTAGGCCTTGTATGGGTGGTAGTTCTCTCTGTAGTATGTTTTTACATTGACCGAGCCCCGTGTGGGTGGTTAATCTATTGGCTTGCGGTACAAGAGACAAAATTAAATTGAGTAGGAAAAAAAGGGGGGAATACAAAGGAAAATTATAGCCTCCTAAATGGAACACAAGCTTCACTTAGTCAATTAACGATGAGACGATGTAGTAGGTGCGTACTTCTTGCCAAAGTACTTAAAGATTCTGCATAGCTCCGTTATGAATTCATCCTGAAGTGCACTTGCACTTTGATGTTTATGGAAGACCATTACATTTCTATGCTTCTAGATATACCGTATTACTACTACCCTCACAAATGGCTAGAAACTGTATAAGGCATCATCCTCTCCAGCTGGGATGAATGGAAACTCTCTAATCATCTACAGAATTTCCACCATAAGCTCCCAGTGGCAATGCACTCCCAAAAGAGATGCATGTGAGTTTCTTTTCTCATTGGCAAAATTTTAGGGTTCCAGCTGGCCAACCCGGCCCTTAAGAGGTAACTTGCACATTGTTACCCTCCATAATACAAGATTTAGTTTGAGGAAGTGGTCACCTTCCACACATGAAACAATATAAACCTCCAAATTGTGAGACTGTCCTGTGGTAGTATATCTTCCATTGCTCTTTAACCATGTGACTGCAACCCAAAGCGAGTGAGAAGCTCTAAAGTCTCAGGCTGGTTACACAGTGCCCATCGCCAAAGTGAGAAAAGGGGATGGGCGGGGTGTGTTACACACCAAAGGCAAAGAATATAAATAAAGCACGCTCATTAATTGCGACCATGTGCAAATATTAGGCTTATGTGGTGTAGGCTATTTGAATTTTGATTGGAGGTCTTGGGCTCAAGCCCCACTGTCAGAACTTGGACACCCTTTGGGCGAGGGGTGGTGGCTGCCCAAGACCTTGGCCGCCCCCCTTTTGCACACCAAATCAACAACTGCCATGTGGCAAACATGCTGACCCATGCCCCTTTCCAATGTTGGGCGGGTGCCGATGTGTAACTGCCCTTAGAGGTGTAGTGATACAAAGGCTTTACTGAATATGACTGAATCCCTCAAAACCATTAGGCTATTTGAATTTTGAGTGGAGGTCTTGGGTTCAAGCCCCACTGTCAAAACTTGGACACCCTTTGGGCGAGGGGTGGTGGCTGCCCAAGACCTTGGGCACCCCCCCTTTTGTGCACCAAATCAACAATCGCCATGTGGTAGACATGACGACCCACACCCCTTTCCAATGTTGGGCAGGCACCAATGTGTAACTGCCCTTAGAGGTGTAGCGATACAAAGGATTTAGTGAATATGACTGAATCCCTCAAAACCATTAGGCTATTTGAATTTTGATTGGAGGTCTTGGGTTCAAGCCCCACTATCAGAACTTGGACACCCTTTGGGCGAGGGGTGGTGGCTGCCCAAGACCTTGGGCGCCCCCCCTTTTGCACACCAAATCAACAACTTCCATGTGGCAGACATGTCGGCCCACGCCCCTTTCTAATGTTGGGTGGCGCCGGTGTGTAACCGCCCTTAGAGGTGTAGCGATACAAAGGCTTTACTGAATATGACTGAATCCCTCATTGTCGCCCTTAACAATCCCGTTACATCAACAAAGCTTCTGGAGAGCATTGTAGATGTTCTCTCTGCCTCCCTTTCAAATTTTGTCAAGCTTTTCGTCCGTCAAGTTTTCTGTCACCCCCCCTCTCCACCACTCTCACCACCCCCCCACCCCCCTCCACCACCACCCCCTCTAGCCTTTTTTCTGTGAATCCCCTCCCTCGACACCCACCTCCACCCCCCTCTCCACCCTCCTCTTAATCCCCACCCCCCAACCCCCCTCTCCAAAACCCCCTCCACCACCCCACCTTCATCGCTACCCCACCCTACCCACCCCTATTTCACCCCCAGCCCTCGCCCCCTCCCTCTCCACCCCCTCCACCCCCCCTTCACCACCACTCCCCTCCTCTCGACCGCCACCCCCACCAATTGCTTTAACCTCGTCGCCCCCCCCTCCACCCTTTTTTTCATGAGTCCCCCCCTCCACACCCACCCCCCCCACATTATAACCCATCCACCTTCACCCCCCCTTCAACCCACCCCCCTCCCCCTTCTCTTTCTCTCTCTCTCTCTCTCTCTCTCTCTCTCTCTCTCTCTCTCTCTCTCTCTCTCGACCCTTGTTGAGATATCAAGCTCCACTCGTGATATGCCAAGTTGACCGTTGTGCATTTATGTTACCGACTTGTTAGCTGCAGATGCGGTTGGTACACTGCCCATGAATAATAGCTAGATGACAGCTATCTTTATGTACTCTAGTTAGTGGCTCAGTTAGTATGCCACCTAGGTTAGCTAAGTTTGGTTTTAGACCCACATATAGGGTTCATCTATTCCTTTTGTACTAAGAGAGAGTTCTTTTGGCTTTTACAACTAAGAACAGGAAAACTGTTTTCAGCCTCCACCTTTGTGTGTATTTCCCCTTTGTGTATGTGAGAAAGCTGCAAGTGAGACTCCTTACTTCTCTCCCACTCTCTTCACATGGTATCAGAGCTGGGTTCGTAGTAAGGAGCTTAAGAAAGCAAACCAAGTTCGCAGTGTCTTGGTAAGAGGATCAGTGTTGCTTTCCCTTTTGGAGTTTGGGAGCAAATCTATGCAGGTAGCACAGCCGAAAAGTGCAAGAGTGCCCTGTCTGCAAGAGTGCACTGTCTCAGATTGGGATGCCCTTGGTGGTGCGATGAGACAGAAATATATGCTGAAGGGCCCGTTTTGGTAGTGGAAGTTTCTGCAGGCACTTAGAAAGGTACCCTGTTTTTGCTGTGCAACCACTGTTCTGCAGGTCGGTGAAAAGTTACCGTAAAAATTGCATTGTATGCCTATGTGCAGAGATATTGGGAGTGATAGAATCATTCTTATTGCCTATTGATGCAAAATAGTCACTAGGAAGTGAGAGTGTGGTCAAATACCACTCTCGTCAGTTTTGCAGATTTGCCCTTGTGAGGCAGAAGTTGTGTTTTTTGCAGTGACACAATATTTTTGCAGTGTTTTGTAATGTCATCTGATGCTCTTTCACAGATAATCACTGAAAAGCTTGACAAGAACAACTTCCCAGCATGGAAGTTTAGAATGACGAATTTCGTTAAGGGAAAAGGCTATTGGGAGTTCATTACTAGAGCTGAACAAGAACCAGTTATTCCTAATGTTCCCAATCAACAGGAGTTGCAGGCATTTAAAGGCTGGCATGAGAGAGCCAGGAAAGTTATGTACTGGCTGTCTATCAGTATTTCAGATTCTATGATTGTGCATATTCAAGATACAAGCACATCGAAGGAGGCATGGGATACTTTGACAAAAATGTATAGCACAAATACGCAAGCTAGGAAAATGCAGCTCAAGTACGAGTTGCATAATGTGCAGAGAGAAAATATGAGCATCAATGACTACCACATGAAGGTGAAGAAGATTGCAGATGCGCTTGCTTCCATTGGGTCGCCAGGAAGATGATGATTTAGTTTTTGTGACCTTGAATGGTCTAGGAAAGGATTATGCATAGTTCCAGACATCCATTTCTGTCTGTGAGAATTTTCCTGATTTTGGGGAGTTGATTGCTCTTCTAATTTCTGAAGAGCAGAGAAATGGTGCTGTGACAATTCCAACTATGGAAATTGGAAATACTGAATGGAGACCATTCTTGTACTTCAAGACAAATGGGAGTATGTCGATGGGTCTACACCTAGACCATTGGATGATCAAGCTAGTAGTAGTTCCACTCCCACCATTGTCGCAGCTCTAACAGCGGGATCTGCACCTGTACCTACACCAACAGTGATTGCACCTATAGTAGATTCTGCCATTGCCTGAGCACAATCAGAATGGGACAAGAAAGGCAAATATGCATATCATTTGTTCAAGTAGAATGTGCAAGATGTCATGCTAGGACAGCTCAACACAGTCAAGGCATCAAAAGAAGCATGGGATATGTTCGTAGCTCTTTACGAGTCTAAGAACACTTCCAAGATTCTCACACTGAGAAACCAAATAAACCAAAGTTTTTACAGCAGCAATGAAAGTAGTCATGCTTACGTACTCAGGATCAAGGATTACAACAATCAACTTGTAGTAGTAGGAGAAACGGGTACCCTAGTGCACCGGATTTACATTAGCCAATAAGTAATTTATTTTGAAGACAAAGTCATAGATGTTGCACCTTCTGAGGGCTTCTCACCATTGTTCTTCTTTAAAGACAAGTGATGCGAGGAGCTTGGATTTTTCGCTTTATTTTATGGACAGCCAAGAAGGTACAAAATCTTATCGACCACATCATACCAAAGTATTACACAGTGGGAATTAAAGTCTAGTGACCAAAGCTTCGCACTGTCGATTGAGAACTTATTTTTTAAAGCAATGAAAATAATGACAAAACAGGTGCTATCATCCACTTGGGCAAGGATGCATAAAGGAAAGCTGAAAGGAAGAACTCTATGCATCAAAGACACAATTGTAGACACAAAGCTTTGCACTGTCGATTGAGAACTTATTTTTTAAAGCAATGAAAATAATGACAAAACAGGTGCTATCATCCACTTGGGTAAGGATGCATAAAGGAAAGCTGAAAGGAAGAACTCTATGCATCAAAGACACAATTGTAGACACAAACATCGAGAATCCCCCCACACAAATGGTTCAAGTCATCCTGAATGGACTAGCAAAGGGATACAAGAATCTAGTCCAGAGTATTGCCATTCAATGGCAAATTCCAACAATTGAAGAGCTATAGTCAGTGTTACTTGGTGAAGAACTTAGGATGCAAGCCATTCACACACACAAAGGTCATTCCAATGATCAATCATTCATAGCTTCATATCAAAGTAGAGGCAGAGGCAGATCATTTCAGTAAAGTGGTTATCATCAACAACAAAGTCAGCATCAACATCATCCTTAGCAACATTAGCATCAGCAAAGAGGAAATCATTCCAACAGAGGAAGATTCCAAGGACGAGGGAATGCATCCACCAATGTGTCAAACATTCAGTGCAACTACTGTCATAAGTTTGGACAATATGAAAGAGATTGTTGCGAGAAGCAGTATGACCAAGGTGGTCAATCTAGCAGCAATCGAGGGAGTTTCTGTGGAAGAGAAAATCATCAAGGTGGACATTCAAGTCAGTCATTATTGCTATGAACCTAAGAATATGTTCCTTACAAGGGAGGATATGCAAAAGATAGAAATAGTATATCTTGACATTGATTGCAATTCAAAAGAAGAATGCAGTTATCAAGCCGATCAAGCAGATCGGGATCCTTAGTACATCGATAGCGGTGCATCATTTCATATGAAAAAAAACTAGGAATGGTTCACAGAGATAAAACCATTAGAAGGATAAAAGAATTTCATCTACACCGTAGATAATACACCAAATCCAGTTCAAGGGAAAGGCATTGTCGCTATGAACAATTTCACTGGTATGAAAGGATTGGTGAAGATGAACTTTATATTCTGAAGCTCAGCAAGAACCTCTTATCAGTTGGATGGAACACAACCACCGAGTCATTTTTTATGGAAACAAATGCACTATTAAAGACAAATCCAAAGGATATCAACTCTAGTAGGAAAAGCAATCAAGAAGGATGCTTGTTTAGAATGCTAGCTACAATACCAGATTCGCATGCCATGTCAGCTCAACCGCAACAAATGCCACTTTTTGCAATATGGCACAAGAGATATGGACATGTCAATTTCAAAAGCTTGATAGAGCTCTAAAATGAGAATATGGCAATTGGAATTTTGAAACTTTAGTTTCTTGGAAAAATTTGCGAAGCATGCTGCTTTGGTAAACAAAAGCGAACCAATTTTGGTAGAAGCACCTCTCGAGCACGAGGTATTCTTGATTTAATTCACATAGATGTATGGGGTTATGCATAGACCCACGCAGCATCAATGGTTCACTTTACTACTTGACTTTCATTGATGACTATAGCAGATATTGTTGGGTCTGATTTCTGAAAGAGAAATATGAAGTCTTTTCCAGATTTCAAGAATTCAAACCAATGGTCAAGAACCAAACAGGTAGACAGATCAAAGTCATGAGATCAGAAAGAGGAGGTGAATACATGTCTTCAACATTCATGAAATTTTGCAGAAGAAATGGCATATGAATATGATTCACTTGTCTTCATATGAAGTAATGGCATATGAAGATAATTCACGTGTACAGATACTCCTCAGGAGAATGCAAGAGCTAAAAGGAAGAATGGTACTTTAGCAAACAGTGCTAGAGCAATGCTTAGTGAGAATGATCTTCCAAATCAATATTGGGCAGTAGCAATTGCCACTGCAAACTACTTGCTTAATGAGCTTCCAACCAAACCGATTCAGGGTATGACACTTTATGAAGCATTTACTCGACACGAGCCATGCATTGGGCATCTCTGCATATTTGGTTCCATAGCATATGCCCACATACATAACGACCATCACAAAAAATTGGATGCGAAGTCATGCAAATGCATCATGGTTGGCTACGGTGAAGAAAGCAAAGCATACAAGTTGTATGATCCCATCAATCGCAAGGTCATGATCTCTAGAGATGCAATCTTTGATGAGGAATCAGAATGAAAAACCTTAAATACATAGACGATAGACACACTGATTACTCAGTCACCTACAGAAAAGGTTAATATGAAGAGCAAGAATTGCCAGAGACACCTCAAGAATTTGTACAAAAACAACACTTGGGAATTATGTGACCTTCCACCAAGAAAGAAGGCCATATCAAGCAAATGGGTTACAAAGTGAAGTACAATCCAGATGGAAGCATTGAAAGATACAAAGCTAGACTAGTTGCAAAAGGATTTGCATAGCAATATGGTCAAGACTATGATGAGACTTATGCTCCAGTAGCAAACATGGATTCCATGAGGTTCTTGATATCACTAGAAATACTCAGCAGATGGAATGTGTACTAGTAGCTAGATGTCAAGAATGCTTTTCTCAATGGTTACCTAGATGAGGAAGTCTACATGCAACAACTAGTAGGTTATGTTGAACCAGGAAAAGAGAGTTAGGTTTTCCATCTCAAGAAATAATTTTACGACTTAAAGCAAGCATCCAAAAGTTGGTATAGCAGAATCGACAAATATTTTGCTAATTTGGGATACATAAAGTCAAATGCAGATCATACTCTCTACTACAAAGTTCAAGGGGAAGACATTACTATTGCACTTTTGTGCGTAGATGATGTGATTGTGATTGGAAGCAATGATAGCTTGATTAAAATCTTGAAACAAGACTTATCTATAGAGTTTGACATCGACTTATGCACTATTGTCTTGGTATTGAGTTCTAGAGAGACTCAAACAACACCTTCATGAGTCAACTAAAATATGCTGATAGTATCTTGAAGAAGTTTCATATGGTAGATTGCAAGATTGCAGCCACTCCCATGGAACAGAGTTTGAAACTTACAAAAGATTCAAAAAAGCCTACCATCAATGAGAGATACTATCGCCAGCTCATAGGATCTCTTATATATCTCACTATCACATGGCCAGATATTTGTTTAGTAAGCTCACTAGCACAGTTTATGGCAAAGACAAAATAGTCTCACTGGAATGTAGTCAAAAGAGTCTTGAGATACATCAAAGGTACAAGACATTTTGGAATATAATATGGAAGAAGCCATCTAAGGTTGCACGGATACTATGATAGTGACTATGCCAGAGATCATGAGACTAGGAGATCCACACAAGGATATGCATTTTTCCTTGGTCAAGGTGCTAGATCATGGTTGTCAAATAAATAGCCAACTGTTTCTTTGTCTTCAACAGAAGTAGAATATAGGGCACTCACTACAGATGCATGTGAGGCTATATGGCTCGGAAGACTATTGTCAGAAATAGACTACTTTGATGAATCAAAGCCACAACAACAATATATTATGATAATCAATCGGCTCAAGCATTGGCCAAGAATCTAGATATCACTCCAAGACAAAGAACATTAATGTTAGAGAGCACTTCATTAGAGAAAGAGTGTTACTTGGTGACATCACATTGCAGCACTATGATAGCAAACAAAATGTTGTAGACATCTTTACCAGACCACTTGGAAAAGAGCTTTTCGAGAAGCACAGACAAGCTCTTGGTTTGATGCAGAGGAAGGACATTCCCATTAAAGGGGTGTGATGGAATGTAATGCTTAGTCCTTCTTTGATTCCCCAGAATCGCCCATTCCAACATACAAATAACCAACATTTTCCCAAGCAGCACCACTTCCAAGATTAAATCCTATTCCAACCAGTTCGAACCCGATAGCTTCTTAGAAATCCACAACAATACACAAGAGCACACACAACAAATCCCCCTCCACTAGCAGTTCCATCCAAAATTTGAATATGAGGTTGAGTACCCAGTGTACTATGTGGAAGGCGCTAAAGGACTGATACCAGTCTATGCGAATCAAGTTCAACCAAACTCATATCAAACCAATTAAGTGCTACAATTGTGGCAATAATCACCAAATCACCAAGTGCTCCCATTGTGGTAACACCACTACTTTCCAACCACTCTACAAAGACTATGGTATTAGTCATGCTTGCATGGATTGTCCCCTCAACACAACAAAATGAATAGGCATCAATGGGGTTGATCAACAAAGTGTAGGGCCCAAAATCACTCTATCACCACCAATAAATGTCATCATGCAGCAACAAAAAGAGGCAGCCAAGCAATCAGCTCCTATCCAAGCAAAAAAGCTACTCTAAAAGGAAGCACAAGTGCCAATTTCCTCACTAAGCAAAGAAGCACCGAGTACTTTAACCTCCAATTCAGATCCATTTGTCAACAACACTCCGTACCCTGATGCTAAATTGGAGATATATCGATTTCAAGAACTCTGATAATGGGTGGAGAAGGAACAAGCCCAATTTGAAGCTGATAAGCAAGTGCAACATCCAATCCCTAACTTGGCTCTGCCAAGTCTCGGCACCATAATCAAGCCTATGTTCCATCAAGTAGGACCACATCATAATGCTCTGCAACATCAACTAGAAGGTGCATCCCTATCAAGCATCCTGAGTTTCCCTATCTCCATCCCCATTGGAATCCTCTTATGGAATGTTTCCAACCTTTGAGTGAGTTTCAAGAAATGGGTTGAATCCGCAAATCTTCCTCCACATGTGGAAGGTCCAAGCCATTGTGGACAGTGGCACAGATGAATCCATAAAGCACATGATGAGGTCCAAGCCATTGTGGATGGTGGTATAGATGTGAATGTTTTATCAAAGGATCTCCATGATGCATGGGATCTCCTACCGTAAAGAAATCTCATTTTGACATCTATCTTGTAGATGCTTCATGCACAAAAACTTGGGCATTGTGGATGGAATATTTGCTTTCCCCTCCAATTCATAGTCTTGGATCTCCCCAAGATTTTCTATCAAGTTTTACTCAGATGCCCTTGGCTACAAGAAGCATCAGTGCTCCATGATTGGGGTAGTGAGTGACTCATAATATAAAATTGCTGCATGGTGCAGTGAGAATCAATGTGGGGATAGGAGCAATCAAACCCATTGTGCCGAGACCATTGGATGATACCTCCTCTACCATGGCATCCAACAAATCAGCACTCTCACAACAAAATGTCAAAATGTCTTGGCAGGTGACACACAAAGTAATATCAACAATTGGATCCAAGCAGTGGCAACAATCATTGCCATGCACTAGATCGAGTCCTCCCAAAAGTTGATGCAAAGTTCATGCAAGTAGGATCCCCACTCATGCTTAAAAGTTCGATTAATCCTACAGTTCCAATGTTTATGGTGGCCAACCTTGAATGGGATAGTGATTCAGAAGAGACTATCATTTTGATAGCAGCAACTGATGGACCATGGGACCTTGAGATAGAGGTTGAAAATGCTCAATTGGAAGACCATGTCTTTGACAATGATTTAGCCATTCTGCATGACCTCATGACTTTTGAGTTGCCCAAAGTTGAACCATAATAGTAGGATATCCCAAAAAATCCAAAGGTGGGAATCGATGCAATGCCAAGGTTGAGCATTACAATGAGTTTGAAAGAGTGCAACAAAGGATTGTGGAGTTTCACCTCACCAAGCCAGTATCACTAACAATTGAGCCTCCTAAGCTCAAATGGGACCCAAAATTTCTTGAAGGAGCATGCACAACAGATGAACCATTACTTGGGAAAACTTTGCCAATGGAAAAGTCACTCCACAATTCGCAACGCAAAAAATTTCAAAAATTCAAATTGCATGTGAGAATGAAGAGCGATCCTACACTACAGCAAAAGAAATGCCCCAAGGTACTAAAAGGATTAATGGTGATAATAAGGCCCTCAATGAGATACCACCTGTTCAACCAGTTCAAAACAATCAGAGGTGGATATTCGTGAAGTGTCAGATTACTTCAAGAACCATACAAGTGGTAGTGCTCCCATAGCAATTCCAAGACCATTGCGGGAGTCAGAAGTACAAGAAAGTGATAGCATTGGTGAGACTCTAGTATATGAGGGACTAGAAAATACCAAAACAATCAACCTTGCCCTGAAGGGGAGGAAGAAAAATGAGTGTTCATTGGGAAACAACTCACCCAAAAAGAAGAAACAAAACTCAAGGCAATCCTAAGGAACAATGAGACTACCTAGGCTGGTCATACAAAGAGATGAAAGGAATTTCAGTTGAAGTGGCCGTACACCATGCCCGCCCTAAGGTATGTGGACCATGTTGAACAAATCCCAAATATGGCACCATGGTGTATGATGAACTAGAGAAGCTCTTAGATGGAGGATTCATCTATGAGATAGAGCACACCAATTGGGTTTCCCCCATCATGATTATGCCTAAACATAACAAAAAGCTACATATATGTGTGAACTTAAAGAATGTGAATGCTACCATCATCAGGCATCAGTATCCCTTGCCCCTAACAGAACAATATTGGAAAATGTGGCAAGATTGGAAATATACAACATCTTAGATGGATTTAGTGGTTACAATCAATTGTAAATAGATCCTAAAGATGAATCTAAAATAGCATTTGCAATAGAATGGGGAATCTTTGCCTATAGAGTCATGTTGTTTGGATTATGCAATGCCCCTACCACATTCCAAAGAGTCATGTTCACCAGTTTCAAATCTTTGCTCAACAAGTCTCTATAGGACTTGTGCATCCAGTTCGACAAGCAACCCCACCTACAGTGCCTTGAAGCAATTCTCATCAAATGCATAGAGTATGGCATCTCCTAAATCCAACAAAATGCCAGTTCATGGTCACCCATGGTGCTGTTTTGGGACACCTTGTCTCTTAATATGGAATTGCTCTTCACATGGACAAAATCAAAGACATAGAATTGCTACTGACATGGACAATATCAAAGACTTGGGAATCCCAAATCCCCCCTAGTTTGAACTAGATTGTTCCACGTGCACTCACGAGCATGTGCACATTTTTGCACACAATGACATATGTATGTTTTTGCACATATAGTTCAAACTAGATTGCTACATGCACACTCATTGGCATATGCACATTTTTGTACATATAGGTAGACCTTATTGATTTCAACCTAGGGCTCAGAGGTATGACTGAGTCTTAGTTGCCCTATGAAATCCCACAAATAAGCATTTGATTAGTCCCTACCTAGTCATTAGATCATGTGCACTCACACGATTTTGAATAGGCACATATTGGATTGCATCAATAGTTGTGTCAGAAACTTTCATTCCACACTCTCAAAGCATGAGCTAAATTCACATCTCTCATACTACACACACACCTGTCATACATGCATACCAACTAATCTACAAGTTTGATGACCAAGGGTACACCCACTTTGGGCCCAAATAGCTGAGAAAGAGGTCGAAGGAGTGCCCAAATAGCTGAGAAAGTGCCCAAATATTTGGACACTTCAAGTCCAAATAGTTGAGAAAGAGGTTGAAGGAGTGCAAATGAACCAAGCCCTCCAAGCATAGAAGAAAATAGTGTGGGATATGACTTCCAATCTCCACCAGACCCAAATATAGCTAAAACCAACACTTCATGCTACGACAATCCTATAGACCTCAAATGACCACTTGACCTCAATACATGCTCAGTAAACAGAGGAACTTGTACAAGCTCAGCTCACTCAAATCCACAAAGAAGAAGCACTCTAGATTTGATAGGAAAAGCTTATAGAGATGTAACAATCTTTGGTGACACGCACTTTAGCATTAAGGAGCTTATAAGGGAATGCCAACTACTGAAAGACCAACTTGACACCTATATAGAGGTAACCACTACTTGAGCTCAAGTCTTGGACCAATGGTCAAATACTTCCTCAACAAGAACAGGTCACCTTGTAGATGAAAAAGATTAAGGATGCATATACATCCATCTACCATAAGTATAGGGCAAAGTCTAATGAGCTGCACTCCCACAAGGTAACCATCTCAAAGCTTGAACTCCAACTGCTAGTGCAAACCAATGAGACAATGGATGACACAACAAATGAAGTCCCTGGCACATGACCGTGGTGTTCCAAGAGCTTGCTCTACAAGCAAAAGATCATCTCAGAGCACGAGCACTCATCCAATGAAAACAACTCCAACACAAGATCATATCTACTCATCCAAACATAAAATGAGAATATTCCATAGGGGCAAAAACTCTGCATAGAATTTACCAAGACTTTTTAGAAGATGAAAAGAATATCTTCTGCCTGATCACACATGCCGGGTTTATTGCACTCAGGATGGAGGCTTTCACAAAATATGTATGCCTCATGGGCAGTCCTCCCCTAAGGGTCATTGGTGGTCTATTGCCATTGTTACAAGAGCTGTCACTCCATTCTATAGGATGTGACGTGTCCAACATCCCACCCTTGTAGTTGATGATCCATCTTGCCAAGAGAAAGAAGTTTCAGAGGATGACATGGCCTATCACACATCTAACTTGCCATATCTAGCCACTCTCTATGCCAATCTCATAACCTCATGTTCCCTTGTACCATGCTCTTAACCTTTCCTAAGTTCCAGCCAAATATCTACTCCATTCATTATCTCTTTGCTCATGCCTCTCACCACTTCCAACTTACCCAATAGCCACAAACTTACTAGCCCCTCACTCCTAACTTCTTCCCTACCCCCCCTGAGGATTACCAAGTTCCCTAACTTTACTTCCCTACCCATAGTAAAGGGAAGCTACATTAGTGGGGGTAGTGGATAATTTTGTAACTGTAGGGACAGTTATAACTATCCCTAATAGCTAGTAGTAGTGGCCTTATCCACCACATCATGTTTTGAACTATGTTTGTTTCTCACTATTACCCGACTAAAGTCGGATGATGTTATAAGCTGATCTCCATCTCAAGTATCAAGATTGTTGTTGTGATCTACTAGAATACAAGCTATTAGCAACATTTCCACTCTATAAGCAGTTATCTTAGTTCTTTGTATGTTTTATGCTATCTTTTCATCTTTTCGACGTTATTCAGACTTAAACCCTGGCACTTCCATTGCCAGGTGTGGATATGTGTAGGTGTTTTCCAATCTTTTGGAGATAGCACTAACACCATTGGCGATCCTCTACTATGTTCGAACACTATGTTCGAACTCTGATTGCCGGTTGCTGCTACATAGCAATTCTGCAAAAGAGCGAAAACCATATGATCTATAACACCACAGGAAAATTAGACTAGTAAATGCAACAACTTCTAAGAAAATTCATATACACAACGAACCATTGTCACAGAGACAACTTCTCACAAAGCAAAAAAGGCACACAACCATGTTCAACGAAGAGAAATCATTTAGGAATCACTTAAAGCTAGACCACAGTCAAAATTCCTTCAAGACTTCTATAATCGACTTCATCCAATAAAAATCAGCTGGATAGCTGCCACAACACTCCGGACAAGTGAATACACTGCAACGAGTGAGATGCCTATGAAGCTGTGGCTTGGAGTCAGCAATCAGCAAGATGCATATTCTAGTCCAACTCTTGTCTGACCATACAAGTGTGGAACAAGTGGACAAGCATCCGACTGTGCAATAAGCATAGTTAGATACTGAAGGCAACACGATCGAGAAAGTGCAAGCATATTCCTTATGAAATTGCACTAGTGCTAACTCAACAGTATCCAGTAACTACAGTGCTCTATTTCACTCTTACATGGCGAGTACCTTGGTCCATGTCAGATAATTCTCAGGAGAAAACATCACCTCACCAAAGTGGCTACGCCTATTTCACAAGAAACCATGCTAGACTAGAAGCGAGCACACAAACAGATGATCAAGATGACATTTTCCACAATCCAAATTACACACCGAGTGGAACAAGTTCTTTCGACAATTTTTTGTATGGCACAGAAATAAGTGAAGTACAGATTGAACTTACCTAATTGATGTTGCAATCACCTCCTGAAGAATTAATCAAGAGGATTATTGCGACAACTTTTGCAGCACACTTATTTTTACAAGCTCAAAGGAAACTCCACTTCAATCCACTACCTCCACCTCCAAAAAGGAGACAGCAAGCTCCACCTCAAAGACAACAACAATAGCCAAGAATGGAGAATCCCTTGGTGAAGTCAGCTAAATTCACCGGCAAGAAAGGACAATATCCAGACAGTCATGTCAGACAATTTGAAACAAGATGGGTTGCAAGTGGATTCAGACAACTCCCAGACCTCACACAAAAAGAGCAGTTTGCAACAACTTTTAATGGTAAGGTGATGATTTGGCTTATGCAATATGGTGTAGCTCATTTTGTAACTTATGATTGATGAATTGAGAACTGCATTTTTAAGCCGTTTTCGTAAAGAAAAAACTCCAAAAGACATACTCAAGAAGCTTCGAAAACATTTGTTAGTTGAGGACTATGCACAAATGTTTAGAAATCTGAACATGCAATTGACAAACAATCAACAACCCACTAATGAGTAGTTGGGAGATTGTTTCTATAAGGAACTAAACAAAGAATTACGGATAGCAGTGGCCTAGCAGAGATCAGCTTAGAGGAGTGAGTGATTTTAACATGGTTGATGTTGCACAAAGAGCAGAACGAAGACTTGGCACAAAGTCAAGGTCTAAAAAACAAAAGAAGAAAAGGCATTCCAACTCTGGCACGGATTCTAAAACAGAAACAGATACTGATGCAGAAGACGAGGAAAGTGATGCTATAGAAGATGACACATCAGATGAAGAGAGTGAAGAGGAAGAGACCTCAAAGGAAAAGAAAAGATAGAGCAAGAACAAAAAAATTTCAAAAGGCAAGTTAGAGCAAATGATCAAGGAGCAATTGGAGACTTTAAAAACACCCCCACCCCCACCCAAAGTTACTTGTGCATTTTGTGGGAAGGATAATCATGAGAAAGAAAGATGCTGGTATAATCCGAATTACAAGGGGAGAGTTCCTCCTCATGTACAAAACTCAAACAACCAAGCCCCACCAGTGTGGCAGCTAATCAGATTGCAGTATAGGCAGGTAAGGACAATAACGATTCAAGAATACACAACCAAGTCTTCCCAATCAATAGAATTGGGAAAATCAACAAGGACAAAACCAGTATCAAGCATGCATGTACTATGGCATGGAAGGCCACAGATAAGGTCCTCAATGTGAGCTTTGGTGCAAGCATAGACTATAATGCAAGAGGTAACCAGAATCAGTAGTAGCAATAGCCACCACTAGGCATTCATATGGTGTACTTGGATCCTATAAATGAGGATTGCAATCAATAAACTCAAAGAAGTTAGGGTAATATACATGTGCTAGCAGTGACTAGATCTAAAGGTACAAAGCCCCCATGCCCGACCTTGGAGATGCACCCAGAATGACAATAAAACCAATGAACTGGCCCAATCAAATACAGGTCAAAAATCAAGCTCTACAATAAATACTTGACAATAATGCAGCAACAGAAGCAAGCACATCCTAGTTTCAAGACAAGGGTAAGGCCCAGCTCCACCTCGGACAACTCCAAACACCGTCTGATAACCTTCTGACAGAAAATGCCCGACATCGAACTACAGCTAATCAACTTCAACATGGCAACATACAATAACTTAACAAGGTTCTAGACACACACACAATAGTACAAGCTTCTTCCAACCAGAGATATATTCCAAAAGATAAAAAGGATTTGCTGGCCAGAACCACCAGCTCAGACTCTGCAGAACAGAAAAATAGTGGTGATAGAGTCAAGCTGACAGAAACCAAGGAGGAGCAAGCCATTCCAATTACTAACACCATATTGAAGAACAAAAGTTAGATACAAGAAAAGGCCAAACATGAACATGAAGACCCCACACTCTTCTTTAAAGAGCGTTTGGATTCCAAAGTTCAAATAACGTTGGATCAACTTCTGAATCTTGTTCCAATTTTCAAGAACCAATTATGTTAGAATTTGCATTTTACTGACATTCCTCAGCCAACAAGTCACCCACAGAGTGATGATGAAGAGGAAACACCCAACTTTTACATATCCAGCATTGAAGATGTGGATTATCCAGTCCCACTCATAGATGTGGATTATAAAAGGCAAAGGATCCCCGAAGTACTAGTAGATGGAGGATCAAGAGTGAACATCCTCTCCGAGGATCTATTAAATTTTTTTTGTTGTAATGAACTTGCACCAACACCATTTCAGGTCAAAATGGTTGACTAAAGGAGGATACAACCTCTTGGAATACTAAGAGGATAGGAAATTACTATTATGGGACTATCCTTCACAGTTACATTTGTAGTACTCATAATGGATGAAAGAGATTGTGCCTATTCCATGTTATTAGGGAGGCCATGGTTGAGAGCTTCCAAAGTAAAACAAGACTGGGGATCAAAAAGAATTATGATCACGAAAGGAAAAAATAAGTTTAAAATCAATCTCTCTTCAAAGAGAAGCTTCCCAAAACAAGCTCAGCCATTGCAAGCAAAGGGCATTAATATGATAGCTCAATTTGAGGAAGATGAGGAGGAGATTTTCCTTCAAAGAAATTCTATTGTTTTCCCCATCTTTGAAATTGATGTAATCAAAATCATTGATCAGTATACATGCTCAAATCAACAAACAAAGCCATCCGACCTACATCTGACCATGGTAGAATAGAACACGGTTGGAAAACAGTCGAAAGCCGATTCTATCGATCACAGTATCACATTTGAAAATCATGCCCACCCAGATGACATACCACATGAAGACAATCACAAATCAGCTGCACAGGCCATCCTAGAAGCTGAAGCTCAATTTGAAGAGCATATGCAAAAGAGTGTTAGAGTCTGACACGATCACTTGGAGGAAATGAACCTTGAAGAGCCCCTCAACCCCACGATAGTTTTGGTAAGTACAGGTCTCCCTCCACCTTTCAAAATGGGTTTAAAAGACTTATTGAAAGAGTATAAGGATGTCTTTGCTTGGCATTATATTGATATGAAGGGAGTAGACCCTAAGTTCTGTCAACATAGAATCAACTTAAAGCAAGATGTTGTCCCAGTGATACAAGGTACAGAATGAATCCCAACTACGCAAAACAAGTTAATTTGGAAATTGATAAGCTATTGAGAGTTGGTTTTATATATCCTCTCACCCATGTTACATGGCTTTCACCTATTGTGATTGTACCCAAAAAGAATGGAAAACTCAGAATATGTGTGGACTACAGAAAGCTCAATGCTGCCACCATTACTGACCCTTTTCCTCTACCATTTTGTGATTCCTTACTAGACGGTATAGCAGGTCATGAAATCTATAGTCTTCTTGATGTTTTCAGTGGTTACAACTAGATAAGAATGACACCTGAAGATAAAGACAAGACATCATTTGTCACTGAATGGGGAGTCTTTGCTTCTAATGTTATGACATTTGGTTTTAAGAATGCTCCTCCAACCTTTCAAAACTACATCCAGGAGGTATTTGCTAAGTATTTTACATCTTTCATGAAAGTCTTCTTTGATGATTTTTCAGTATTTGGGAAAAAAGTGGAGCATCTACAACACTTGAGTTTATGCTTTGCCAAGTGTACAATGGCTCAGCCAAATGTGCATTTGATGTGAGTAGAGGAATTGTACTAGGGCACATTATCTCACAACATGGAATGGAAATAGATCCAAACAAAGTTTCAGCCATTCAACATGCCAAACCACCCAAAAACAAGCAGCTTCAAAGATTTATAGGCTAGATTAAAGGGCATTGCAGATTTCTTCGATACCTTTTGCTGACATCCACTATCCTCTCACAAAGATTACAAGGGAAACTGAGCCATACATCTGGGGTGATGCACATCAATATGCTTTTAATATCCTGAAGAAAATGTTGATGATAGCACCTATACTACAACCCCCTGATTGGACACTTTCATTTGAGGTTTTTGTTGATGCTTCTGATGCAGCAATAGGTGCAGTACTCATGCAGCAAAAAACACCAAAGTGGCTCAGACCAATTTACTATGCCAGCAGAATCTTAACTAAGCATGAGAAGAACTATGTAGTCATAGAAAGGGAAGCACTTGGAATGATCTATGCACTGCACAAATTCAAACATTATTTATTGGGCAACAAAGTGCATTTTCATGTGGATCATCAAGCTCTCATTTACTTAGTGAATAAACTGCAATTAGCAGGAAGATTGGCCAGATGGATGCTCTTGTTGTAAGAATTTGACTATAGCATTGTGCATAGGCCTGGAAAGCAACATGCCATTGCTGATTACTCAAGCAGGTTGCTATTAGAGGAAGCTCCAATAGGAATACCAAATGAACTTCCTGATGCAGGCATTTTCATGGTAAGAATTGAAGAACCACCAAATTGGTATGATAAAATGCTCTTCTTTCTTACTGATGGTTTGATCCCTAAAACATTATCTAGGGATCAGAGAAAGAAACTTGTTTTACAGAGCAAGCCTTTCCTAGTCATTGTTGGTGTTTTGTATAGAAGAGGAATTGATCAAGTAATTAAAAGATGTGTCCAAGATCATGAGCAGAAAGCTGTCCTAGCTGAAGCCCATGGAGGACCAATAGGAGGACACCTTTCTAGAGACATTACAAGGAAGAAGATTTTGCAAGTTGGTTTATGGTGGCCTACAGTTTTAAAAGATGCTTATAATTGGGCCAAAGCATGTTTGCCATGTCAAAGAACCACTTGACAGTGATAGGATGCCCCATCAACCAATTCTCCCCTTGGGACCTTTTTAGAAATGGGGACTAGATTTTATTGGACCCATCAAACCTCCAGCAAAGTTTTCAGGTAATCAATATATTTTGGGTGCTACTGACTATTGTACAAAATGGGTTGAAGCTATAGCACTCAAAACATGCAAGGCTAGGACTGTAGCACATTTCCTTTATCACAATATTGTCACCAGGTTTGGTGTTCCTATTGAAATAGTGTTAGACAAAGGCACCCATTTCCTTAACAAAACAATCAGAAAGATGACTAAAATGCACAAGATGTTGCATAAAAATTCTACAACCTATTACCCACAAGCCAATGGGTAGGCTGAGAGCTCCAACAAACTGATGAAGAAGGTCTACAAAAGAAAAATAGCTGATCACCTTGAGGATTGGGATCAGCACTTGGATTCAGTACTATGGGCACTTACAAGGTTGCAACTAGATTAACACATTTTAGGTGTAAGAAAATAGTACGCAGCGGAAGATAACAACAAAACGCAAGTACACGATGGAAAGCTGGAGAGAATACAAAAATTCTGATATACCAAACTGCTGATACAACTGATGGTTGGCTGTCCACCCGTGCGCTCTACAGACAGAGCTTCGATGGTGATCTAGACAGATGCTGGATGGAGGACTATGAGCGTGAAGAACTGGTTGATCTGATGATAGGGGGTGGCCACTTATATAGTGTAAGTGGTTGACGGTCGGCCCTGTAATAGGCAGTCGGCCTAATACACAGTCGGCCTGGAAGACCACCGACCCTTCAGAAAACATGCCGGCGAGCAGATGAAGGATCGCGCATAGGTCATACCGTCGGGCCTGGGGCTACCGGCAGCCCCCGGACCTTGCCGCTGGGGGCTTTGCCCCCAGACCCCCACTGGGGGCCTGCGCCCCCCGGACCCCCTGCTATCGGGGGGGCTATCGCCCCCCCGAACCCCCTTTTTGCAGAGACGGGTATCTACTCTTGGATCCTAAGCCGTCTCATAACCATCTGGTCTACTCTAAGACCCCTTCCAGTGTCTAAACTGGGGATCCCTCCCAATATCCGATACCCATCATGGCTTCTCCTCATATGGGGGCCTTACAACATTGGGTACACAGAATATTGGTGGGTTACATGAGAGGTGGACATTTGAGCTAACTCTAACACCCCCCCTCAATGTTCACCCGAAGATGAACTACATGTTCGGACTAATGCCGAGTCGATGTAGATGCCGCAACAATAAATCACTCCCAAGAGCCTTCGTGAAGATGTCTGCGCAATTGTCCTCTGTGGGACAATACTCCAGCTCTATGACTCCATCCTCGATGAGCTCTCGTACGTAGTGATACTGGATCTCTATGTGCTTTGTACGAGCATGGAACACAGGATTCTTTGCGATGGCCATGCAACTCTGATTGTCGCATTTTAGAACCGTCGCATCTTCGATTGGAACTCCTATGTCTTGCAGGATCCTCCTTAGCCAAACTGCTTCACAAGCAGCAATGCATGCTGCCTTGTACTCAGCTTCTGTCGAAGATAGTGCCACTATTGGTTGCTTCTTGCTAATCCAAGAGAACACCCCTGAACCAAGTGAGAAACAATATCCAGAAACTGACTTTCTAGAATCACAATCTCCCGCCCAATCTGAGTCACAGTAACCCGCCAAGGTCTTCCCTGCTCTGTAGGTAATGCCATACTCCAGTGTACCTTTCACGTACTTTAGCACACGCATCCCTGCTTTCCAATGGTTCTCTCGAGGTTGATTTGAGAACCTACTAAGTACACCAACTGCAAAGTTGATATCAGGTCTAGTGTTGCACAGAAAAATGAGACTCCCCACAAGTTTCCTATACTCCTTGATGTCGACAAGTGGTGATGCATCCTCCACTGAGAGCTTACCATTCACCTCCATGGGAGAGACCACGTCCTTACACTCGGTCATACCGAATGCCTTCAAGATCTCGCGAGCATATCTCTGCTGAGAGATGAAAATCCTGCGAGGTTTTTGCCAAACCTCAATGCCGAGGCAAAAGTGCATGAGCCCCAAATCTGTCATCTCAAACTCGGAACTCAACGACTCCCTCAACTGTTGCAGCATCTTCTCATGATCTCCTGTGATGATCAAGTCATCCACGTAAAGGACTATTACCACATACTTGCCATCCTGCTTACAAACATACAGGTTAGCATCAGAAGCACTTTTTGAGAAACCAATAGATATGAGAAAGCTATCAATCCGTTGGTACCATGCCCTTGGGGCCTGTTTCAGCCCGTACAATGCCTTCTTTAGTTTGCAAACCTTATTCTCTGAATTGGGCACCTCAAATCCTGGTGGCTGGAACACATATACCTCCTCCTTGAGATGTCCATTCAAGAACGCAGATTTCACGTCCATTTGAAACACCGGCCACTGCTTATGAGCAGCCAAGGCAAGTACCACCCGAATAGTTGTCATCCTTGCTGTAGGAGCAAAGGAATCCTCAAAATCAAAGCCTTCAACTTGAGAGTATCCTTGTGCAACAAGCCTAGCCTTGTACTTTTCCAAAGATCCATCAGATTTGTACTTGGCCTTCCATACCCATTTGGTACCAATGATCTTCCTTTTTACTGGACGATCAACCAAGTCCCAAGTCTGATTCTTCATGATGCTGTCATACTCCTCTTGCATGGCAGCTTTCCAATTTGGATCGCCCATTGCCTCATTCAAATTCGTAGGCTCTTGAACTTTCATAATCTCAGCCATCAAGGCCATATTGACTATGTGTTCAGAAGCCCTTTTCTGCTCCTCTATCCTCTTTGATCGTCGAAGTCCATCTGCAGATGACTCCGCCAAGTCTGGAACCGGATTCTTCTCATCAAAGAGCTGCCTTGCCCACTTTGGAAGTGGCTTACCTTGTGGAGCCAAGGCATGTTGTGGTGTTGGTGGAGTCTGTTCCTCGAAGTACTCCTCCTCATTCTGCAACTCTGCTTTAGATACGGGCACAAGGTGAGTTACTTTTACGGCTGATGATAAAGTGGAAGGGCATACCTCCTCCTCCACTGTATGTGGCTGTTCCCAAAACACCACATCACGACTGACCACGATCTTCTTTGCCTCTGGATCATATAGCCGGTACGCCTTTGACTCCTGGCTATAGCCCATGAAGATACACTTTCTGCTCTTTGGATCTAATTTCTTTCTGGTGCTATCTGGAACATGAACAAAGCACTCACATCCAAATGTTCTGAAATGAGAAGCGGAAGGCTTTTTACCTGAGTAAGCCTCCAAAGGTGTTTTGCCCGTCAAGGCCTTTGTGAAGCTTCGATTGAGGATGTAGACTGCTGTATTGACTGCCTCAGCCCAAAAAGACTTAGGCAATCCTTTACCTAGTGCCATGCATCGTGCCATCTCCATGGCAGTACGATTGCGACGCTCTACAACACCATTTTGTTGCGGAGTATGTGCAGTCGTGAGTTGGCGCTTAATGCCATTCTCGTGCAAGTATGTATCGAACTCTTTTGACAGGAACTCTCCTCCTCGATCCGTGCGAAGCTTCTTTACCTTCAGCCCGCTTTCGTTTTCCACCATCTTTTGCCACTGTTTGAATTTTCCAAGAGCTTCAGCCTTATCTCGTAGAAAATACACCCACATGTATCTACTGTAGTCGTCGACGATAAGCATATAGTAGTTACATCCCCCCAAAGCTTGAGTCGGAGCTTTCCCACTGAGATCAGCATGAACCAATTGTAGAGGAGCCTTTGCCCGATAGCCGCTCTCATGTGGAAAAGCCTTCCTTTGTTGCTTGCCCATCATACAAGCTTCACAAGGTTCCTGCACCTTTGAGAGTGCAGGCAAGTGTGCAACCATCCCTGTTTTCTGCATTTCCAAAAGAATAGGATAACTAAGATGACCAAATCTTTCATGCCATACCTTACTGATGCCCACTCCTGAAGAGACTGTTAGTGCCGTCAGCTCGTACAGATTGTTCTTCCTTACTGCCTTGCCGACCACCTTGCCCGCTGCATTAAGGATTTCTACTCCGGTCCTCTTGAAACGCACCTCCAAGTTGCGATCAGTTATCGCAGCAACCGAAAGCAAGTTCTTCTTTAGCTGAGGAACTAGTAATACATCAGAAAGCTCTTTAGTTTCACCCTCTTGAATGGAAAGAGAGATAGTACCTGTACCTTCCACAGGGCATTTTGCATTATTACCGACCGTCACGTTCATGGGCTCTTGTAGAGGCTTGAAAGAGCTATACCAGTCCTTCTTTCTGGTCATGTGACGGGACGCTCCACTATCAAGGAGCCACGAATCATTCGTTGTTGAAACTTCTGTTGAGGAGCATATTTCTTCAATTGCAACCCATAGCTCCAACTCAGTTTCAACTGTGTTGGCAGATTCCTTGCCTTTCGAAGAAGACTGTGTAGTGCCATTCTTTTCGTCCTGTTGCTTCTTTCTGCAATCCTTGATCATGTGACTGCTTTTGTTGCAGTAGTGGCACTTACCTGAAAACTTCTTCTTCTTACCATTCTTCTTCTCTCCACCCTTCCCTTTGGATGTGGTTGAGAATGCTGCATCACTTCCGCCATCGCGGGTCTTCATTCGCATCTCCTCCTCTAGAAGCATCGCGCTGAACTCTTCAAAAGTGAGGGGTGGATTTCTTACCTGCGTGTTGAGTGTCGTGACCAACGCATCGTACTTTTGTGGAAGGATCCGAATGCACCTTTTGGCCAACTCTTCGCTGGTCTTTGTAATCCCAACCGCCGCCATCTGATCACGTAGATTCTTGATCCGTGTGATGAATGTCTCAGCTGATTCTCCATCAGAGCACCTCTCTGCAGCAAGCATATTCTCCAGATTTTGAATTCTGGTCTGATTCCGCGTTTCATACTGACCTTTCAGTATGTTCCAAGCCTCACTTGCCTTGTCTGTATGCTGAATCAGAGTCAAAACAGAATCACTTGAACTGGTAACAAGAGCACAGAGTGCATCTGCGTTCCTTCGTTTCCATGCCCGAAGAAGATCTGCATTCGGTGGCGTTATGACGTTGGGGTTGTTTGGATTCGGTGATCCAACCGGTTCTGGATCCAATCCCAGAACAGTATCCAGAAGCTCATATGAATCCAAGATCGCGCTGATCTTGAATTTCCACAAAGTATAATTCGTCCCATCGAGCTTGCCTTCATTGAAGGCAGGTGGACGAATTCGCAACGGGGTTGGTGCAGCCATCACTCCTAGTAGCCTTTGCTAACAAAGCTCATTGAACTTGCAATAAAGTCGTTACTCAGATAGCCTGAGCTCTGATACCATGTAAGAAAATAGTACGCAGCGGAAGATAACAACAAAACGCAAGTACACGATGGAAAGCTGGAGAGAATACAAAAATTCTGATATACCAAACTGCTGATACAACTGATGGTTGGCTGTCCACCCGTGCGCTCTACAGACAGAGCTTCGATGGTGATCTAGACAGATGCTGGACGGAGGACTATGAGCGTGAAGAACTGGTTGATCTGATGATAGGGGGTGGCCACTTATATAGTGTAAGTGGTTGACGGTCGGCCCTGTAATAGGCAGTCGGCCTAATAGACAGTCGGCCTGGAAGACCATCGACCCTTCAGAAAACATGCCGACGGGCAGATGAAGGATCGCGCATAGGTCATACCGTCGGGCCTGGGGCTACCGGCAGCCCCCTGACCTTGCCGCTGGGGGCTTTGCCCCCAGACCCCCACTGGGGGCCTGCGCCCCCCGGACCCCCTGCTATCGGGGGGGCTATCGCCCCCCCGAACCCCCTTTTTGCAGAGACGGGTATCTACTCTTGGATCCTAAGCCGTCTCATAACCATCTGGTCTACTCTAAGACCCCTTCCAGTGTCTAAACTGGGGATCCCTCCCAATATCCGATACCCATCATGGCTTCTCCTCATATGGGGGCCTTACAACATTGGGTACACAGAATATTGGTGGGTTACATGAGAGGTGGACATTTGAGCTAACTCTAACACCCCCCCTCAATGTTCACCCGAAGATGAACTACGTGTTCGGACTAATGCCGAGTCGATGTAGATGCCGCAACAATAAATCACTCCCAAGAGCCTTCGTGAAGATGTCTGCGCAATTGTCCTCTGTGGGACAATACTCCAGCTCTATGACTCCATCCTCGATGAGCTCTCGTACGTAGTGATACTGGATCTCTATGTGCTTTGTACGAGCATGGAACATAGGATTCTTTGCGATGGCCATGCAACTCTGATTGTCGCATTTTAGAACCGTCGCATCTTCGATTGGAACTCCTATGTCTTGCAGGATCCTCCTTAGCCAAACTGCTTCACAAGCAGCAATGCATGCTGCCTTGTACTCAGCTTCTGTCGAAGATAGTGCCACTATTGGTTGCTTCTTGCTAATCCAAGAGAACACCCCTGAACCAAGTGAGAAACAATATCCAGAAACTGACTTTCTAGAATCACAATCTCCCGCCCAATCTGAGTCACAGTAACCCGCCAAGGTCTTCCCTGCTCTGTAGGTAATGCCATACTCCAGTGTACCTTTCACGTACTTTAGCACACGCATCCCTGCTTTCCAATGGTTCTCTCGAGGTTGATTTGAGAACCTACTAAGTACACCAACTGCAAAGCTGATATCAGGTCTAGTGTTGCACAGAAAAATGAGACTCCCCACAAGTTTCCTATACTCCTTGATGTTGACAAGTAATGATGCATCCTCCACTGAGAGCTTACCATTCACCTCCATGGGAGAGACCACGTCCTTACACTCGGTCATACCGAATGCCTTCAAGATCTCGCGAGCATATCTCTGCTGAGAGATGAAAATCCTGCGAGGTTTTTGCCAAACCTCAATGCCGAGGCAAAAGTGCATGAGCCCCAAATCTGTCATCTCAAACTCGGAACTCAACGACTCCCTCAATTGTTGCAGCATCTTCTCATGATCTCCTGTGATGATCAAGTCATCCACGTAAAGGACTATTACCACATACTTGCCATCCTGCTTACAAACATACAGGTTAGCATCAGAAGCACTTTTTGAGAAACCAATAGATATGAGAAAGCTATCAATCCGTTGGTACCATGCCCTTGGGGCCTGTTTCAGCCCGTACAATGCCTTCTTTAGTTTGCAAACCTTGTTCTCTGAATTGGGCACCTCAAATCCTGGTGGCTGGAACACATATACCTCCTCCTTGAGATGTCCATTCAAGAACGCAGATTTCACGTCCATTTGAAACACCGGCCACTGCTTATGAGCAGCCAAGGCAAGTACCACCCGAATAGTTGTCATCCTTGCTGTAGGAGCAAAGGAATCCTCAAAATCAAAGCCTTCAACTTGAGAGTATCCTTGTGCAACAAGCCTAGCCTTGTACTTTTCCAAAGATCCATCAGATTTGTACTTGGCCTTCCATACCCATTTGGTACCAATGATCTTCCTTTTTACTGGACGATCAACCAAGTCCCAAGTCTGATTCTTCATGATGCTGTCATACTCCTCTTGCATGGCAGCTTTCCAATTTGGATCGCCCATTGCCTCATTCAAATTCGTAGGCTCTTGAACTTTCATAATCTCAGCCATCAAGGCCATATTGACTATGTGTTCAGAAGCCCTTTTCTGCTCCTCTATCCTCTTTGATCGTCGAAGTCCATCTGCAGATGACTCCGCCAAGTCTGGAACCGGATTCTTCTCATCAAAGAGCTGCCTTGCCCACTTTGGAAGTGGCTTACCTTGTGGAGCCAAGGCATGTTGTGGTGTTGGTGGAGTCTGTTCCTCGAAGTACTCCTCCTCATTCTGCAACTCTGCTTTAGATACGGGCACAAGGTGAGTTACTTTTACGGCTGATGATAAAGTGGAAGGGCATACCTCCTCCTCCACTGTATGTGGCTGTTCCCAAAACACCACATCACGACTGACCACGATCTTCTTTGCCTGTGGATCATATAGCCGGTACGCCTTTGACTCCTGGCTATAGCCCATGAAGATACACTTTCTGCTCTTTGGATCTAATTTCTTTCTGGTGCTATCTGGAACATGAACAAAGCACTCACATCCAAATGTTTTGAAATGAGAAGCGGAAGGCTTTTTACCTGAGTAAGCCTCCAAAGGTGTTTTGCCCGTCAAGGCCTTTGTGAAGCTTCGATTGAGGATGTAGACTGCTGTATTGACTGCCTCAGCCCAAAAAGACTTAGGCAATCCTTTACCTAGTGCCATGCATCGTGCCATCTCCATGGCAGTACGATTGCGACGCTCTACAACACCATTTTGTTGCGGAGTATGTGCAGTCGTGAGTTGGCGCTTAATGCCATTCTCGTGCAAGTATGTATCGAACTCTTTTGACAGGAACTCTCCTCCTCGATCCGTGCGAAGCTTCTTTACCTTCAGCCCGCTTTCGTTTTCCACCATCTTTTGCCACTGTTTGAATTTTCCAAGAGCTTCAGCCTTATCTCGTAGAAAATACACCCACATGTATATACTGTAGTCGTCGACGATAAGCATATAGTAGTTACATCCCCCCAAAGCTTGAGTCGGAGCTTTCCCACTGAGATCAGCATGAACCAATTGTAGAGGAGCCTTTGCCCGATAGCCGCTCTCATGTGGAAAAGCCTTCCTTTGTTGCTTGCCCATCATACAAGCTTCACAAGGTTCCTGCACCTTTGAGAGTGCAGGCAAGTGTGCAACCATCCCTGTTTTCTGCATTTCCAAAAGAATAGGATAACTAAGATGACCAAATCTTTCATGCCATACCTTACTGATGCCCACTCCTGAAGAGACTGTTAGTGCCGTCAACTCGTACAGATTGTTCTTCCTTACTGCCTTGCCGACCACCTTGCCCGCTGCATTAAGGATTTCTACTCCGGTCCTCTTGAAACGCACCTCCAAGTTGCGATCAGTTATCGCAGCAACCGAAAGCAAGTTCTTCTTTAGCTGAGGAACTAGTAATACATCAGAAAGCTCTTTAGTTTCACCCTCTTGAATGGAAAGAGAGATAGTACCTGTACCTTCCACAGGGCATTTTGCATTATTACCGACCGTCACGTTCATGGGCTCTTGTAGAGGCTTGAAAGAGCTATACCAGTCCTTCTTTCTGGTCATGTGACGGGACGCTCCACTATCAAGGAGCCACGAATCATTCGTTGTTGAAACTTCTGTTGAGGAGCATATTTCTTCAATTGCAACCCATAGCTCCAACTCAGTTTCGACTGTGTTGGCAGATTCCTTGCCTTTCGAAGAAGACTGTGTAGTGCCATTCTTTTCATCCTGCTGCTTCTTTCTGCAATCCTTGATCATGTGACTGCTTTTGTTGCAGTAGTGGCACTTACCTGAAAACTTCTTCTTCTTACCATTCTTCTTCTCTCCACCCTTCCCTTTGGATGTGGTTGAGAATGCTGCATCACTTCCGCCATCGCGGGTCTTCATTCGCATCTCCTCCTCTAGAAGCATCGCGCTGAACTCTTCAAAAGTGAGGGGTGGATTTCTTACCTGCGTGTTGAGTGTCGTGACCAACGCATCGTACTTTTGTGGAAGGATCCGAATGCACCTTCTGGCCAACTCTTTGCTGGTCTTTGTAATCCCAACCGCCGCCATCTGATCACGTAGATTCTTGATCCGTGTGATGAATGTCTCAGCTGATTCTCCATCAGAGCACCTCTCTGCAGCAAGCATATTCTCCAGATTTTGAATTCTGGTCTGATTCCGCGTTTCATACTGACCTTTCAGTATGTTCCAAGCCTCACTTGCCTTGTCTGTATGCTGAATCAGAGTCAAAACAGAATCACTTGAACTGGTAACAAGAGCACAGAGTGCATCTGCGTTCCTTCGTTTCCATGCCCGAAGAAGATCTGCATTCGGTGGCGTTATGACGTTGGGGTTGTTTGGATTCGGTGATCCAACCGGTTCTGGATCCAATCCCAGAACAGTATCCAGAAGCTCATATGAATCCAAGATCGCGCTGATCTTGAATTTCCACAAAGTATAATTCGTCCCATCGAGCTTGCCTTCATTGAAGGCAGGTGGACGAATTCGCAACGGGGTTGGTGCAGCCATCACTCCTAGTAGCCTTTGCTAACAAAGCTCGTTGAACTTGCAATAAAGTCGTTACTCAGATAGCCTGAGCTCTGATACCATGTAAGAAAATAGTACGCAGCGGAAGATAACAACAAAACGCAAGTACACGATGGAAAGCTGGAGAGAATACAAAAATTCTGATATACCAAACTGCTGATACAACTGATGGTTGGCTGTCCACCCGTGCGCTCTACAGACAGAGCTTCGATGGTGATCTAGACAGATGCTGGACGGAGGACTATGAGCGTGAAGAACTGGTTGATCTGATGATAGGGGGTGGCCACTTATATAGTGTAAGTGGTTGACGGTCGGCCCTGTAATAGGCAGTCGGCCTAATAGACAGTCGGCCTGGAAGACCATCGACCCTTCAGAAAACATGCCGGCGGGCAGATGAAGGATCGCGCATAGGTCATACCGTCGGGCCTGGGGCTACCGGCAACCCCCGGACCCTGCCGCTGGGGGCTTTGCCCCCAGACCCCCACCGGGGGCCTGCGCCCCCCGGACCCCCTGCTATCGGGGGGGCTATCGCCCCCCCGAACCCCCCCTTTTTGCAGAGACGGGTATCTACTCTTGGATCCTAAGCCGTCTCATAACCATCTGGTCTACTCTAAGACCCCTTCCAGTGTCTAAACTGGGGATCCCTCCCAATATCCGATACCCATCATGGCTTCTCCTCATATGGGGGCCTTACAACATTGGGTACACAGAATATTGGTGGGTTACATGAGAGGTGGACATTTGAGCTAACTCTAACATTAGGTTGGTGTATGGTTGTGAAGAAATAGTACCTATGGAATCTCTGGCAAGTAGCCTGAGAGTGGCAATAGATAATAGATTATCCCTAGAAGATTCCATCAATGCAAGATTAGAACAACTTCTGCAATTGGGATGAGGATAGGCTCACATTCACATACTGTTGATATTATTCAGAAAAGGAGGGTACCATGGATTAATAGAAACATCAAGTTCAAATTGTTCAAAAAAGGTGATTTAGTATTAATGTTTAACACAAAGTTGGGGAAAATGCTAGGAAAAGTTCAATCAACATGATATACATGTTTCAGCTATTCAAATTGACAAATTTATATTCAACGGACTCCGCCGACTGTGTTGGTAAACTGAAAGGAAAGGAAAGAGTGGACACAAACTCAGAATACTTGCATTACTTGCTTGTAGAATGAAGAAGAGTGAGGTCCTTAAGTAGGCACCTCATACATGCTCACTGACATCACTGATGATTTCAGAGCTCCACAATCATCTCCTCAATCTACTCCTAGATTCTCTCAATCATCCTATGTGGCTTTCCACCACCTAACTGTGCTTGTGGGCACCTAACTGTGCCTCTAGCACTCACACATAGAAACATAAGGTGTGCCTGAGTCATACACCTTGAGATATCCCATCAACCCCCCCCTCAAGGGAATGCCTCAGGCTATGTCAAGGATACATCTAGTCTCATAGTTTCTCATGCTATCTCATGGTGGTCAAGGATAAATCTATGGCTAGGTTCTCATGCTAGCAAGGGTTCCCTTGGGTGTAAGGTAAACAAAAGGGATACAAAAAGACCTTCCAATGGTTATCTCCCTTGCATGTACATGCACACAATGTCTGCAAGAGGTACCATGGAGCAAAACATACACATGGCCTACATCATAAGGTGACCAGAGGTGTTTACAAAACACCAACTATTAGAATAATACCAACAATTAGAATAATACCAACAATTTACCCAATGATTGACATAATACCAATACTTTATCCCTTAATGATTTTGGTTGTTCTTATTGTTAGTAAAATAGTTGGTTACCTAGTCTTGTGTATTTTGAACATGATGAGCCCTTGGGTCATGTTTATTTAATCACAAGGTAATATTATTCAAAAGCCCACGAATAAAAGAATTTAATCATTGGATTCATCACCCTCACCATGTAAGTTATCCCTCTCTTGCTCCTCAAACATCTCATTGTAGTCCCATCCTATTTCTCAAACATCTCATTGTAGTCGCATCGTCATCATACAAGTTGTCTCCTGCTTGCTTCTCAAGAAAACTCATGTAATCCCATATCATCCAAATGAAGAGAGACATTATTGAATAGGTTCCTTTCTTCTTTGATGCCTCCCTTCACGTATACTATCTAATAGATTGCACATTTTTTGGCAGTCACACTCTTTTAAACATGAACTCATTAGGCATAGGAAACTTTTGTCATAGACAATAGATTACTTCCTTTCTTTTGTATTTCATCTATGATAAAATGTCATTCATGGTCTATCTAGACTCAATGCCACATAAAGTTTGCATCTGAGCTATTTCAATCTGACAATTGTGTGTTGCATGCATGCATACATGTGCCTACATGTGTGCATGTGTGCGTGTTTGTGTGTGTGTGTGTGTGTTCACATGCATGCGTGCGTGCATGTGTGTGTGTGTGTGTGTGTGTGTGTGTGTGTGTGTGTGTGTGTGTGTTGGGGGGGGCAGGGGGATGGGAGGGGGGGGGTCATTATCATCATCATCTATTCAATGGCCCTCTTGTAAGTGAAGGCCAAAAGGAATGATTTTGACTACCATGTCTATCACACTATGATGATTATATAGTAGTATTACTCCTAATAGCATCACCACTATCATGAGAATTATGGACCAATTTTTGTAATGCATATGTCACATGGCACTCGCTCCTCCTCTTCTCAATTTTAATTCCATCTTCTTTACCAAAATCTCTTGATATGGGGAGTGATACCTCTTTACAAATTAAGTTTATCAGTTGCAACACTAAGAGGATCTGACTCCTACATCAAATGGACATTATTAAGCATTACAAACCAGGCTATTGGTATCGTAACTTTTCTACTCTTCCTTTCCTAGAGAGGGATTATATCTTAAAACATTGCTTTTAGCTTATGGAATAATCTAGCCTCTAAATAACACATAATGCATTTGGACTAATATCCATCACAAAATGTGTTTTTCAAGCATTGGTACAAGATAAATTGGAGGCCAAATTTGGTACAAGATAAATTGGAGGCCAAAAGCTCTAGGGCTAGAACTATCTTTATGAAAAGTTGTGGAATGCTTAAAAAGTTCTGCGAATGATGTGGAGTGTAGTAGCCATTTTCTAGCCAACATCTAGGAAAAGGCTCACTTGAGTGATATTAAATATGCTTATAAGTTTGCAATATGATTATTGAATTCGTTTATTGTTCATGAGAGCTCTCAACTTTGACCTTACAAAGCAAAGAAAGAAGATTATGCAAAACATCACCTTCCATAAGTTAGAATAGCATGATAGACTCAACTACTTGTATTTTAGAGCTTACCACATGTTTAGTAGCTAGTTGCAAGAGGAAGTGTTTGGTAGGTTTGATTGTAATCTATTAATGAGATTGTGTCTTCATGTCATGCTATGCATTGAGCTTTCATAGCGCTCAGGAAGCATGTGAAATAAATAAAGGGGTGGTAAAAATTGGAGCCTATGAGATGTTGGTTGTAAGTTGTGCTAGGCTTTTAGAGCTCATGAAGTGGCTAAGCACTTGGATTGAGAATTGGGGCCACCACATTAGCTTTTAGTCATTTTTACTGCTCTCTCTCTCTCTCTCTCTCTCTCTCTCTCTCTCTCTCTCTCTCTCTCTCTCTCTCTCTCTCTCTCTCTCTCTCTCCCGACAATATTATTATACACTAGTATTTGAGAGATCGAGCAGCACATTAGGAAAGTTGCATGAATGAACAAATGCAAGATCATGTAAGTATGTGGGACTCATTGGGTATATTTCAAGCAAAAGGATACACTAAAATGAGACCTTCACTGACATCTCCATTAGAAAATCATATGTTCTTGCGCATGTTATATTTAAGCACTATTGCATAATACTCTAGGAGTGTGCAACCCAATTTTTCAAGTCCTTGACAAAGCTCGATAAGGCTCAATCTATGACAACAAAAATAGAAAAAGGTCATGCACCAGTTGCACACTTTGATAAACATAAACTAGAGGTGCTTGCATGGCATACATGTTTCCTTTAAATTTCTTACAACATCTTGGAAAAATTGAAAGATGGATTGAATAGGCAACATCCTTTACCACCTTGCTCAGCTGCACATTTAAGACAAGCGTTTATTGTGGAATTGCTTAAGTGCCATGAATTAGTTCCAAGCCAAGTGTAGCACATCACAAAACTATTTTGGGCGTTAGTGTGGGCATGTTTAAACTTTTGTGAGGTCTAGCTAAAAGTTGCCTCTTTCCTATAATGTCACCATGAGTTGTTGTAAGAGTTCCGCTATTATCTACACCACGTAAGCAGTTTACTAATTTCATAATGCAATTTAGCTGAAATTGATGTATCATCTAGCAAGAGCCATGGACTTCACGTACAAGTGGCCTCGATGCCTTTCGTCGTGCCTACTACATGAAATGTAATGGTCACTAGACTACAAGTCGTTGAGAAAGGACCAGGATAATGCGTTTCGTCGAAGCAAGGAATTGTATCGAATTAGCGTCCTCTCCAACCTAAGTATTGATGTTGCTCTCTGATGCAAGCGACTTCATTTGAGATTTCGCAAATAAAATGGATCCACGAAGCCTGTTTGTTCGTCCTGATTAAAGCTCGGCAGTGCTCGCTGTGCCACCCGTGCTCTGAAATGACTGTCTCCCTATATTCCATATTTCTGTGTGTTCTACGAAGCTAATGTAAGCTACGTATGCTACCAGGTTCTTATGAGATGGGCTGCTTTGCAAGGCTTTGTGGCTGGCTGTCCTTATTCATCGCCGCTGCAATGCTCTTTTCTATTTTCGGGTTGAATCTGTGGAACATTGCCATCGATGCAAAAGCGATCGGATCCACTGAACATTGTCATACTCCTCTCAAGGCCTTTCTCATAGGCAGCGTCGTTTCCAGTGGCTTAACTCTTTCAACATGTGGAATCGCGGTCCCTATTCCGCATCTGATTTTTGCAATCCTTGGCCAAGTCTGGTATCACCAGGCAAGGGCGTTGTGCGGAGACTCCGTCCCCCTGCTCTTGGAAACGACCATCAAATCTTTGATTGTTCTTTGGTGTACTGCGGCCTCGAGTATGGTTATTCTCGCCGTCTTCGGTTGTTGCCCAATGATCCTTGATGTTACTCCAACGGAGGCCAACTGCGATTGCTGTTAACAGAGAGCTCAGAGTGCTCTTTCATGTTAGCTGGTGTCCCACCTAACGCACGTGTACATCATAGCAAGAAGATTTTTCAAATGTATTAGTTTTGGTACACGGAGGCTTAATTAAGCTATGTTTATCTATGGCTTAATTTATTTATACTTTAATTAACCTATGTTTCTCTATGGCTTAATTTATTCATGTATTAGTTAACCTATTGCCTATGCCTCTCGAGTCTCCATAGCTTAATTTATTTTATGCATAGACTATGTCCAAGGGGGCTTTACGTTCAAGAAGCCAAAACCAAGATTTGAACTCAAAGCCTTCTTTATCCCAAGCGTGAGCTATTAAGAAACATTATATTACTCCATTCTTATAATAGTATTATAAATCCTTCCTTAATCCTCTCTCCTTTTGGGATGTCCTTTTCTCTTTAATGTCCTTCATAAGTGGTCCCCCCTTCCCTAATCTCACACGCCCCTCTCTCCTTAATGCCCCCCTTTTTATTTAAGTCAAGCTCTCTCCCTCCCCCACGTGAGGCTAATTATCCCCCCCCTCCCCCCCCCCTTCTTTATGCTTAAATGTTTTGCCATCATATACGACTTCTCTCTCCCCCCCTCCCCAACTAATTAATTAATATGATTTTTTGAATGTTAGGGGCACCTATTAGCAATGCCTCCCTATAGTGGAGGATTGAAAAGTGCCATTGATGGAGATCACCTATTAAAATCACCTTTTAATAGCCTCACACTTGGCTTTCTCTTTGTCTTTACCACTATATTAGGAGGCAGCGCCCATGTGCACTTGTGCAAATGCTAGAGTTGAAATTTACAATTCTCATAACACTTAAGAAAGACATCTTAAAATATGTTGTGCACCCAATATCCTCATCTTGTGTGGACCTTAAAATTTCTTTGGTTCTTTGTATCAAATTACAACGTCAATGTTGCCCTGGACATATCGATTAGTTGTTTTTTATGTCATCTGCCTGCATTAGTTGCATCTTTTTGCATTCATTTATTGATTGGATCGGATGTCCTATAGTTTTATTTTGTTATGGACAAGGTAGAAAAAGAAGTAGGATAAATTTAGAGATGAGACGTGATGCAAGGTCCATTGGGCCTATCCCCAACCTGTAAATATCAAGGTTGATGCTTTTATTATTTGCGATGGAATGCTTAAAATACATAAATAGGGATTGCTCACATGAGCTTGTGAGTTCTTTCTTTGATAACATGGAAGTATGAGTTGGACTATGATCAAATAAATATATGTTTTACCGTCCATCGAATCGGATGCCTTTTGGAGGAGCAACATGTTTCTCTACTATTCATAAGCACGTAATCTACACAAATCTTGGGTGCCATTCTTGCATGTTTTCTACACATCCAATTTGCTATGTAGTTGTATCTCTCGATCTACTCGTATTTTCTTGCTAGTTGCATCACCACTCACCTCGCCAATTTTCCTCAACTATTATAGCTCTTGACACCACCATTTTTTTTTTGGCAAAAAGATTACTTCATTAAGTATGAGTGAAAACCGTAAGAGCAAGCTCAAATGCGGAAGTACATGTCAAGAAGCATGAGAGAAAAAAAACCCAACTCAAAACAAGCTAACAAAAATCTAAGGTGGAGGTTGAAAGTGCCACCTCAACCCTGAAGGAACTCAGAGAAGAAAGGAGATCCTCTCCAAACTCTGAAAAAAATACCTCTCCTGGCAATAGCTACTCTGGAGAATCCTTGCATGCTCTCCCAAATGGCCACCAAGGTGTGTATAGTATCTGTCCATATATTAGCCATATACTGAGAGGGGTGAACTTGAGAACCCTCCATTGCCTCCGTAGGCCCTCCAAATATTCTAAGATGCAATGCTAGCCAGAATCTCCCATGATGTGTCCACCGAGGCATGAGCAGCTCTGAAAGGAGTGAAGGAAACATCCTGGAGAGAATAAGACTCCACAGAGTGTCATCGTATAATGAATGTTGAGTCTGAATCATGTCCCTCGAAAAACACCTGAGGGCCACTAAGAGATAACCATGCCACTGATCCCCAAGTCATGAAGAAGGGTGCTCTATGAAAATGCCACTGATCCCCAAGTCATGAAGAAGGGTGCTCTATGAAAAATGCTAAAAATCCTAGCAACACCTTCCAGATTGTCCTCGCGTGTCTGTACTCCCAAAGGCAATGTTGAACTGACTCAATTGTTGTGTGGCATCGAGGATAAGTAGGGTCAGCCCCGGACTTGGATCTCCACAAGTTCACTACAATCCCTCTGTGTATAGAAACCCAAAAGGAGAGAATGATCTTTCTATTCCTGAGGGATTTCTAGAGCCTCCTCTAATAGTTTTTCTGCACCTCTGCAGAAATCCAAAACCTATCCCAATGAGGAGCTCTGGTGGGCCTCCCAACCTCTATTGCTAAGTTGAAATCTCCTGGCATTTCTAACTGTGTAACAAAACAAGGCGATGCTCTTCTCTCGGTGCTCTTCATCAATCCACTCCCAGTCCCCTGGGACCCACGGCAAGAACCTAATGGGGGAACCACAATATAACCAAAGTCTCCAAAGCCCAAGTGCCACGAGAACAGGGTCAGGATCGAGATACAACTAAGAATCCTTTCCCCACTCCATGTAACCTACAATCCTAATAGGCTGGAAGGCAACCTCCAAAAGAATATCATCTGAAGATCTAAGGAGTATGCCTCCCGACTGACCATCAAAGACAATGGTCTCCTCAAGTGCATTCCACAAGGCAATAACCTATAAAGGAATACCCATCCCTGTGAAAGCTCCCAAGTGACTCTATGATAGGCATGTCATCTGTATCTATCCACTCTGTTGGTATGGCTACATCTATCTGTTGCATCCTAACTGTACTCCCTCTAAGGTGGCTAGTTGATAAGAGTATCTGATCCTCTGGAAGCTTCCTGAAAGTCTTCTAGGCACTACTGTGGAAGCAGGTCCCCTCTCCCATCTAGACCACTGCATATAATGTGACACTCCTAGTGATCTTCCATGCACATCCAAAATAGAGTCATTCCACATGACTGGCTGATTATCTATTTCTTTGCGAGAGGAGGGTGGAACTCTCCGAAGAGTGCCTCTAAAGTTGACCCAAGCTTTCAGAATGGCAGCCATAAGAGGGGAAGAGGGAGATCTAAGATGGGCTGAAGCAACAATCCATCTCAAGCTATCCATCCAATCTCCCTCATGAGAAGGTGTACAAGACTGAATGTTGTGCAAGAAATAATATTTCCAAGACTCCTGTCTAGGCATCAATCCTCTCACTACAAACTTGCATAGCAAGGCCATACACTGCAAGTTTGGATAAAAAATATTGAGACCTCCTTCTCCTATGGGGAGAATGATGGTCTCCCAAGCCACCCTAGCTACAACATTTGAGGTGCCATCTAACCCACTCCAAAGGAAGTTCCTGATAGATCGCATGAGGTGAGATATACAACCTCTAGATCTGCACCAACATGAGCAAATGAACCAGGAACTAGCCAATAATACTTGGTTCACAACCAATACTTTGGATGCGAGGTCAAGTCTGGCAGAACTCCAAAAAATGAGTTTCCTCCTGATGCTCTCCAACACAGGAGCAAACTGCTATGCTGGAGAGATGCCCACCCCAACCTGGAATCCTAGGTATACCTGATGGAAACACCCCTTTGAATCCAGGTGAATCCTATGTGAATCCCCCACTCTGGAGTGTTCTCATCACTAATCCAAAAGCCATTGTATTTGTTCCAATTGATATGAGCTCCTACTGCAATGCAAAACAAATCCAAGGCTGTCCTGAATGAGGTGAGTGTTTGTGGTGTGGCATCCAAAAAAACAGTTGTATCATCTGCCAACTCACAATCCAATAACTGATCCTCCTACGTCAATGGAAGACTCAGCCCTATAATATCAGCTTGAGCTCTAAGGTAATAGCTCATAGCTTCAACCATTAAAAAAAAAAGAAAGGGAGCTCAAGGGCATCCCTGATGGACCGATGTGGTAATCTGAAACCTGTCTCCCCTAACTCCACCAATGAGAACCTGGCTATGGGTTGATCTATAGAGAGTTGATACCCCTCTGATCCATGCATATGTGAATCCAAAGTGAGCGAGGGTACCTCTAGGAAGCCCTAGTCTATTCTATCATAAACTTTCTCAAAGTCCAGGAGTAGAATGGCAAGCCTATGGCCACTATGCATGGCCCAATCAGAAGCTCAGAAGCCTCCCAAAACTCGAGCATCATCTTTGGCCTATGTGTGAGGATTTACTGTAAGAAGGGAGGCATAGAAATCTATGGCTACCTACAAGATGGCATCTGGATGTGTCTGTAAAACTCCATTTGAGTCTACAAGTTGTGAAACACTCTCCTTACTATGCTGGGGCCAAGAGTAGCGAAGAACTGCTTGTTGACCCTACCTCCCGTCTAAGTCCAAAATGACTCTTTGGCATGAAAGGCATACCTTTCTCTTTGATCTAACACTAACTGCTGCTGAGCCCTTGCTGTTAGGCCTCTTTCGCTCTTCCCTTTGAAGAATAGCCAATTGCTGGAGAATACCTATCTCTCGCTTGAGGATCTCACCTCTCTTGATACAAGCAACTAAATGATAAAAGTCACTAATATCTAAGAGGGTTGTAGCTATATCTGACAAGGAAATCTGTCCATCGTGCATGTGAAATACCCAAATCTGTAACACTGCCTCTGTGAGACCCTCTTCTGTGTAGAATGCATCTAAAATCCTGATACTGGCAGAATGACTCCTCACATGAGGATCTAAAACGAAAATAACAACTGGAAAGTGATTTGAAGTGGACACCCCAGGTGTAATGCATACTGTCCCACCTCTATCCAGAGCCCAATCATCCACATAAAATCTATCAACTTGTGTGTCAATAGGCATCTACAGCCTCCTGCTTGACCAAGAAAATAGGAGTGACTATGGCTAGGTGTGGAAAGCATCATCACGCCATACATCTCTACCATTGTACCAAAAAAGGAAGGCATCCAAGGCTGCTCTTTCTAGGGAATAAATACCACCTTCCCTACCTCCTCTTTTGTCTGTGGGCATTTCAACCATGTTGAAATCACCCCCTATGATCCAAGACTTTGCAATGCATGTCCAAGAAAGCAACTCCTTCCAAAAAAGGGCACGGTCCCCTCTTGAATTGGGGGCATACAAAGTTAAGAAACCAACCTTATGCCCACCAATCAAAAGAATGATCCACTAAGCACTAGAGGGAGCTATGATCCCATGTCCAATCACCAAGGGTAGCATCAAAGAAGAAACAGAAATGCAAGTACCTCCCCTAGTGCCCAAGACAGGTGACCAAAAAGTATGCCTTGAGAGAAGCTTACCCGACTTGGCATAATCCCTGACATCCAGTTTGTGTTCATGAATCATGAGAACATGAATGGGAACCCCTAGTAACACCTGAATGAAGTTAGTTACGAATCAACTACCTATGGTAGTGGTGGTGAGGTACACCTCCAAGGTCCTAAACATTCCAACTAACAATCCTCATCAACGAGATGAAGAGGTCAGATGAAAAACCCTACCCAACCTGGTAGCGGAGATATCCCTCCTCTGGGAAAAATTCCTCCCATCAAGAGGAGGGAAGTCAACTGGGGAAAGCACTCCCACACTTGTAGAAGGGAAAGCTATATCCATGGTGTTTTGAACAAGGTGCTCCCCAAGGGTAGAGGGTACAAACTCCTCTAACTCAAACTCTGCCATGTTTGCCACCAAAGCTGAAAAAGAATTCTTAAATGATGCTCTTGGCACAGGTGTGCAGAGGATCCCTGCGGATGAAGGAGTAGAAGTAATAATCCCCTTGCCTCTATCAAGAGGGAAAGAATTAGGAACAAGAGGAAAAGGGGGCTACTGATGCTGATGGATCTCGGCCAAAATAGCAACATTAGCCTAAAGTAAGGCACTCCTTCACATGAATATCTAAAGGGATAAGAGAAACCTCATCAGCACAAGGAACTAAAACATGTATATCTCCTGTCTATAAGGGAGGGTCCGTGGCACCATTAGTAGCCTCCTAATGTGGAGCTAGCTCAACAACTCTAATTGGCACCCAACGGGGGATGACTGGAACAAGACATGCTAAAGGTCCCGTTCGTGTTGTAAATGAAGGTCTAGAATGAGAGGCTATAGCTGACGATTGGTGGAAGGTCCAGTAGCACAAGAAGTGGTAAGATGTACGATAGAACGTGAAGTAGGTCTAGCCCAGGTGGTGCTAGGAGGCGCTACACCTGTGGACCTTTTCAGCCTTTTCTTTTTTTCCTTCCTTGGGCGACGATCTCTGGCAAAGTGTCTAGGGGTCCTTCAAATCCTACAATAATGCTGTCTCCCAGTGATCTTGACTCTCTACCTGAAGAATGAGCCATCTAGACACTAGAGCATGATGTGATCATCCATGATGTTAGAGTCAGAGACAATGACCCTAGCACATGGTACCCTATCTGACCTGACTGCCTCTTCTGTCGAAGAAGGCATCTTAGGGAGGGGGGGGATCTTGTTGACCATCCCAAAAGAGGCTCCAATGGAAGATAAGAGTCAATGGTGCACCTGTGGGAGGCCGGGGAATCTAAGGAAGAGTGAAAACATCTGGCCATCCTTCTCCACTGGGTCAAAACCCAACGAGAAGGGTGTCAAGAAAATCCTCCTAGAGCTCAGTGCCAAGGACTTGCCTAAAGCACTGCACCTATTGCATCCAAGGAATAAAAAAACAACTTGAAAGAAACCTCAACCAAGCAAACGGACATCTATGAGGTGCCATGCAAGGTCTCCAGTTAAAGTAGCGAGCATCCAGTCCTTGTCCTGTAACCTGGAAGGGTGGAACCGATGGATGCGAGTGAAGAGCAATGTCGAGCTCTCCTACTCTATATCTTTTCCAGCTATTGCAACTCATCTTTTAAGAATATGATGGTTTTCGTGATCGGTGGAAGCGGGCGGGGATTGGTTGAAGGCAGAGCGATCATCAATCGAGGTGGAAAGGCCAACTCGAACACTGTTGAGCTCCATCCGACTAAAAAGCTGCTTCGAATAGAGAAGAGGGTGAAGGTAGAGGAGAGAGGCTAGAAGAGGGTGAAGGCAGAGGGGAGAGGCTAGGAAGGGGGAGAGGGATAGGCTGAAAAGGAAGGGGAGGGGGGGGAAGAGAGGAGAGGGGCTAAAGGAGGAAGAGAGGGATGAGGCAGAGGGGCTGAAGGGGTGGGAGAGGAGGTAAGGGAGGCAGGGGGAGGGGGGCAGGGAGAGGAGGAGGGATACATGTTGAGGAGGTGAGGGAGGGGATGGGGATAGAGGCTGAAGGGGCAGAAGAAGGGGGCGGGGGTAGGGGCTGAGGGAGCGGATATTAAGAAAAACAAGAAGAGAGATATAGGAAGCAACCAAGAGGGAGCAACAGTCTTCTCCACAATCAGCTCATACTCACCCCACACAATACAATTGAACACTACTAAGGTCAACACCCATACATAGTAGATAAGAACTAACTATGGTTGAGTCAGTGTGACTCACCCTATTCACCTACTCATGCAACAGGAACAATAACCGAGAGCTTGATTCCCAACACTCCCCCTCAAGCTCAAGTAGGGAGCATAAAACCAAGTAGCTCTCTAAAATATGTAAACTTATCTCTACCCAATGACTTGGTAAAGATATCTACAACCTGATATTCAGTCTTCACACATATGATATCAATCTTCTTTGATAACACCATCTCTCTAATGAAATGGTAGTGTACCTCAATATGCTTAGTTCTAGCATGATAAACCGAATTACTTGCCAACTGCACCAACTGCACAAGAGCCAACTGCACACTACTCATGTTATCACAATAAAGTCTGACTAGTTTTTCCACATGCAGTCCCAAATCCTGCAAAAGCTTCTGAAGCCAAGCAATCTCACATTCAGCCAATGCTGCACCTCTGTACTCTGCTTCTATACTAGACAATGCCACAGTGGGTTGCTTTTTGCTACTCCAGCTAACCATAGCACTTCCAAGGTTGAATGCATAACCACTGGTAAATCTCCTGTCATAGGCACATCTTGCCCAATCTACATCTGTGTATCCAACCAGTTCTATATCCTTTCCATACTCATAAAAGAGTCCATATTGATATGTTGCCTTGACATAGTGCATAATCCTCCTCACTGCATCCAAGTGAGGCTTCTGTGCCTTCTGCATAAACTGACTAATGAGTCCCACAGCATATGCCAAATTAGACCTAGTGATTGTCAAATATATCAAGCTGCCAACCATCTGCCTGTACATGGTAATGTCCTCAATCTCAACTCTAGAATTAGCCATAATCTTCAAGTTTTGATCCAAGGGAATATCCATTGGTTTTTAATCCTTCATGCCAAACCTCTCCAGCATATTCAAGGCATACTGCCTCTGCATAAGCCAAATGCCATTAGGTGTTCTCAACACCTCTATGCCAAGAAAGAACTTCAAGTCCCCTAGATCCTTCATATCAAACTCCATTTTCAACTTGCTCTTAATTTTAGCAATGCCATCATCATCACTGCCAGTCAGAATCAGATCATCAACATAAATCCCAATCACAACATATCTAGCAATTGTCTTCTTTGTGAACAATGAATGATCAGCCTTCCCAACTATAAAACCAAGCTCCTACAGGTATTGATCCTTTCATTCCATGCTCTAGGTGCTTGCTTCAGCCCATAGAGAGCTTTCTTCAACCTGCAAACATAGTTGGGATAGTCAGGGTGCACATAACCCTCAGGCTGAACCATATAGACTTCCTCCAACAAGTCACTATTTAGGAAAGCATTCTTGACATCCATTTGCTGTAATTTCCAGCCACTTGCCGAGCCAATGCTATGATAGTTCTCATAGTTGCCATCTTGGCAATAGGGCTAAAAGTTTCCTCATAATCTAGCCCATACTACTGTGCATACCCTTTGGCAACCATCCTTGCTTTATACCTTTCCACTGATCCATCAGACTTGCATTTTACTTTGTAGATCCATTTGCAACCAATAGGATTCTTGCCTTCAAGCAACTCCACCAAATCCCAAGTCTGATTAGTGGCAAGAGCATCCATCTCCTCATCCATGGCATTCTGCCAATGACCATGTTGCACACCCTCACCAAAGATAGTTGGCTCAGTATGTCATATAGCTTTTGTCATATATGCATAATGCCGAGTAGCATAACCACTATAAGTTAACTTGTCAATAGGATACCTAACTCTCTGTGACCTTCTCACTGGGGTGCCTGACTCTCCTCATTCATGAGGAGGTATGTACCTGCTTCGCTTGACTCCAGGTGTAGACACAGATGGTATACCCAGCTCACTATCCAAACTATCACTACATGACAAATCATAGCCACAATTTGATGGCCCAGGGACATCATTTTCAGCTTGCGAAAGCACAATCAACGGCCACAAAAATAAAAGGGACGTTCTTGTGAGTGAAAATAAGTATGAAAACAAGCACCTTCACCATCATAAAATTAAATATCAATAGATGGCCTAGAAAACTATATCATCACATGAAACAACCAATAAAAAAGTAGATATAGGCATTAAGACAAGTTTAGCATTATTACAAACTAATTAGCAAGAAAATTTTTACATTCAACATAATTTATGGTTGGTAGTTCGATGCTAGCATCACTCATCATTGAGGAGTGCACTTCTAGAAAACCCTAACAACATAATGTTTAAACCCCTACTTATATATATAAGCCCTCTATTCTTTTCTCTTTATACGAATCTACATTTTTGGATTTAGAAATCCCTATAGATATATTGCTTTGAATTTAATAAATTAAAAAACCCCTTATGTTTAACCCACACATATGGTTACATATACTTGGATGCAATTGAAGGGTCAATTCTAGCACCTCCCATGCAGTTTTCTATGTGCAAAATCCTCATACACCAAGGGTGTATACCAACATCACTTAGAAATTCTTTGTGTGCATTGTTGCTAGATTTTAGTCTACACTTCAATAGATTGTTGCTATCATTGGGAAATTAATAAGAAGTCACATTTGACTTCATCGTGCTTGGGATGCTTGGATGAAGAATCAGAGAAGTAATTCCATCATGACCTAACATATTTAAGTGATATTTCTTCTTTCTTTTTTGACCTATGAATTGTTGCATAAATCTTACGTGGGTAGCAAGGTGAATCATGTATGTTTGATTTTTTGAAAATGTAGGTGAACCATCCAACTCTATTAAACTTCTCCAATCTAGACACAGTTTTGACACTAGGTCCCTTGAACTTGCTACATGGTCATGAGAATCAAATCATCTAGATGAGAGAGAGAGAGAGAGAGAGCATTGGCAAAAAGTAACTAATTTTGTGTCCTCTGCAAAGGGTAACATGGATGAGATAAAGATGTGTAAAAAACATGCATTGTCTAAATACAAATTAGAGAGTAGAATGCGGAAAATATTCTCAAAGTGCCTTTGTATAAGCTTTCTATCTAAAACTCATGAGGACTTGGAAAAGTATTTTGTCTTGGGAGAAAGAGGAATGGATAATCTTTATGAGGACCTTGCTTCAAAAGTCATAAGTATGATGAAAAGTGAGGATCCACAATGGAATATGGATTTTATGATAACTTTTGTGAGAGCATTCACACTAAACTAGGAAGAATGAAGAGTGTTTATGGAAAATAGATGGACATAATAAATCTAAATGATGTGAAGTTTGTGATTGATTGGCTTTCGTTAAAGTGGAAAGAACTTATGACTTCAAAGAGGCAAGCAACCCATGCTACTTGTTCAAAACAAATTTGGGCCTATTAGCACATCCAATAAGGACCGCAATGCATCCAAATGGCCTAAATCATCCACTTACAACCCAATGCACACCACAAATGAGCGCACATTGCTCAAACTGCAACTAGAGTGATCTGCATAAGGTATGCTCAAGAAATCATAGTCCCACGGTAATGACTGCTACTGAAAATAGAACCTGAGATGCCTCAAAACATGGGTGCCATTGCATAATCGGACTCAGCAAGAAAATCTGCAAATATCTTTCTTCTGCCGGAACTCCAAAATCCCAACCGATGAGTGAGAAATGGGAGTCAACACTTATCCACTGCCATGTGGCATAAATCTAAGGTTTCAAAACCTTAGAATGAAAAATGCATAATAGAGAGACGAAATCGAATACACAGAGATATATAACTCTGAAAATCCTCCACCGAATCGCGTAAGAACTAATAGATAGGGGTTTTTGGGTGCCCGAAACGCAATGGGACATACGGTTTTGGAAACCATGGTCTCAATCACTGGGTCCAACACACGGACTGAAAAACGTTTTTGGAAATAGAGCTATTTGTAAACTCCACTGGAGTGCAAATGATGAGGAACATAGAAGTTTTAGGACCTCCTGAGTTTATCGGAACTGACAGATCTGCAAATGGTTGCTCCAAACTTGAGTTCCAACACCCAGGCAGAAAAACGCAGAAACTAACACAGTGAGTCAAAAATCCAATGAAATGATCCCAGATTCAAGAATGAATGTGTTTCCAAGCTCCTGAAGTGAAATGGACACCAAAAGCAAGCAATAGTTGCCTTTACAAGTCAATACGGAGTCTCTGTCATCGAACTAAACAGGGAAAAGCTCAAAAAACGACTTTTTCTTTGAAAACACTTAACAGGCTCTCAAAACCACTTGGCAAAACCAAAGTGACTTTTCCAAAGGTTCCTCCAAGGTCTTTGCATACTCGGATGCAAGTAAAGTCACCCACAAAGCTTCTCCTTCCTCCCACAGAGCTGCTGAGCTTCCAGGCATTCATGCACGCTCATCTAGATTACCTGGGCTCTGATACCAGTTGAGAGTGCTCTCAACGGAAGCAAGAACAGAAGAGAGAGAGAGAGAATCAGAGAGCCACACAAGTTTTGGTGGGTGCAAAACCACCTTAATCTTATTTTTTATTCATTTATATATGTGTTTGAGTATTGTACATAACCAGGGTAAAGGCACAGTGACCTTTAGCCCCCACAAAACATAGCTCCAACGTTATTCAATATAGAATGTCTATGTAAGGCAAGTGTGGGCTACTATATTTCCATGCATGCAGACATAGAGTCATTGTTTTCCATTCATGTGAATCCTGATGTGTTCTGCGAATACTAGGCAAGTATCAAGAACCCCTTGCTTCAATCTTCTATCATACTATCAAGATAAGGGTATAGACGTGGTTTGAGCTTGCAAGCATCAGTGGTAATGCTGTATGAGGTAGCCTTTTATTGTTGCTGACAATGTTTCATTCATGCATAAGGACTTGTCACAAATTTATCAATAAATCCTCCTAACTTGTGGCCTCTTAACCAGTCCTGGGTGCATCATGATGGGAAAAAATAGAAAGGATAATGGACTCATCCGAAAGAAGACGTACAAAGGAACAAACGCGAACTCAAAGTGCATCAGTTTCCATAGTTCGTATTGCTAATCACCAAGCAGCAAGAGAATGGGAGCATGTCTGTATCAAGCATCTAGTGGTATCTTAGCCAGTCCTCCATGCTCTCTGCATGCACCCATAGTTTTTACGTATGCCACCTCATGGAGAGCGGAGATACATGAGGAGCTGAGGTTAGCGAACCTCTTCGGTCTGTGGCTGCAGTGTTCGACGCACTCATGGCCTCCTGGGCTCATTCACAAGTGAATGAGGCTTACTATCACCATTACCAAGCTACAAGGGGGTAGAGAAGTGGAATACAATACCAAACATTACGTGGCATCCCGTTGTGCACAACTGTAGTTATCTAACTCGGACAAATAAAACGATAGGGAAGTGTATCATCTAGCGATTGGGGGGGGAAATGAAGTTATTTTTGAGAAATTCAAGCATCAATCCCTGGGTCCTCTGTCTATTGGACCCGTCCCCTTCAAATTTCTTCATTAGCTTCTCAATCTGTACGAAGGCATTAAAATTCCCACTCTCCGTGTAAAGTATAGGCATTACTTGTGATAAGATGACTTTCTTTGCAAAGGATTTTGGCTTGTTCCCATCCTTCCATATGTATTGGCATACTTTGTAATCAAGTTCTTTGAGTTTATCAAATTTTCTTGTGACTGCTATCCCATTGTTAAGGTGCACTACTATAATGGCCATATTCACGAAGGAAACTTTCATCCCTCAGGTTCAAATCATGCATCCAGGGAATACGCCTTCTTTGTTTCCTTAATCTCCAAGAAATCCAAGGAGTAAATCCAATATGGGTTGCTGGGGTCTTTGTGTGCCAATGGATCTAGGAACCATCTTGGGTTCAGTACATTAATCAAGAGGATGTCATCCATATACCTTGCTGAGTGCTTGAAATTTCTTAGGGTTTGCCCTTGCTCTTAAGGTGCCATAGTCTTCTGGTGAAGTCACATTCGAACCAAAAAAGGTAGAGATTGCACCAGAGGGGGGAGCATGCAAATCCCATGGGGATGCCAAAAACTTGTCCATAGGTTACCGCTCCTAGAGAAAGGTGCATATTGCAAAGGAGCCAAGTATTCATTTCAATCAATTCTTACTTCGATGTTGAGGGGGTATGTCGTGGTCTCTTTCCCTACCATTTTGCTTCTTTTCATTTTTGGGGAACAATGAAGTCTTTCCCTAAACAAGAAAAAGCAAGCGAAATCACCTGAGTCCATAAGCATATCTTGCCTTGTTGAGGGATGTTCTCAAAGCATTTCCCAATATCGGCTATGAAGACGCATGTTATCGAGTCTGGCAAGTTTATTTTTATGTCATCGATTTGACTATCTAGAAGGCTTTCGATGGGACCCCTTGGTCATCCATGATTGATTCCTGTAGTCTTGCACTAGCATTCATAAGGGGTTCCAAGCAGGCTTGTAGTGATGATGATGATATAAAACCTGCTATTTCTATGAAAGTGACTAGTACAGTGGATACGATCTAGTCTATCTCCTTTTTCATAAGAGTAAGAGAAGGTTAAAAGGTCCCCTCCTGCAGGGATTTTAGAATCCATCATGTGTTTCAAAAAGTCCCTTTGCAAAAGCTTCAAAGGGTTTTGCTAACTTCTGGAGGCGGCCCCCTTCTTGTTTATCAACCAAGCTTACTACTTGTTGGTACCAAGATTGCATTAAAGTATTGAGTGTACCATCTAATTGCATCCCTTCCTTTGGGATGTGGTTCAAACCTTTTCGCACCTTATTACGAAGTTGTTCATTCCAAATTAGGGCAGTATCTAATGTTACCACATTGTTCCATGTTTTGTTGACAAATTTGGCTATGTTGGGCTCAAGGTAGTGACAAGACACATTCCCTTCATCCCTAAATAATAACCATGGTTTCATTAATTTTGCTCCCAAGTTCTCCTTGAAGGACCAGCTAATAGAAGTTCCTTTTACAAATGCACTAGCCAATGGTAAACTATGACCCAAACAAAATTCAAAAATTAGTTTCTTTATAGAGAAGTAATCTAGGGGGTTATCAAATTCGAATGTTATAAATCCTTTGCTTTTATTTATGCAGTGAGTGGTTAAATTAAACTCTCCATGGGGGAGATAGACAAGGCTCTTTGACAGGAGGTTGCGTACCTACAAAATATCAATATTTCTCGTCATAAAGAAGGTGCCTAACCCCGACAGTTTTGCATTGATGTCTTGCGTAAAGGACATTATTTTGCCGCCTCTCATAATCTTTGAAGCCCTTACCTAAGACTCCCCCATGTCCAAGTGGATTGAGCTTTCTGCACTCTTATGCCATTGAATTTGCTTTGGGGTGTGTGAGGTTCCTAGTTCTCCCATACCCTGCCCCACCTCGTCACTAGAATCTACACCGTTTTGAAGAGCTTACTACTCTATGGTTACTGCCATCATGCCGTCTTACAATTCTTTCTCCATACAAACAAATCCCTGGGGATGGGTGTGGGAGTAGTGGTAACAAAGGGCTTTTCTCAAGATTTTGTACTGCTGTAAGCATCAATTCTCTCATATACATGAGGGTAATGGAGGCCCTCCCAAACAATACCATATCGGGAGTCTTCATAAATAGGAGGAATGAGTTAAATGTTGCTTTTAGAAGTCTACCAAGAAATAAGGTAACCAGATTATTAGCAATAAACCAGATGGCATGGTCAAACCAAAGCGGTTGAGCTTTACAATCCATTTTTTCCTCATTTCATCTGCATTTAATATATGGTCTCTCCACATTAAAAATATCATTGACATATTTCGGGGTTCTCCTTTCGGATTCATTAATTCTACTTTTACATCTTTCGAACACTCCCATTGGGGATGGGCATCTGTTTGATGCAAAAATAGCCATGGGAAAGAAACTAGCCAACGCATGGCTATACACAATTGGGATATCAAAGTTCTAAGCTACCTGTTTTGCTTCCAATTTTATGCTTTTAGTGGACTGTAAGAGATCAATAAGAAACAACCAGGTGTCAATGTGGAATGGTGCCAAGAAATTCATATCATGTAAATCCCAGACTTTGTTATCATGCACCATAAGTTCTGCCTCTGAAACTTTGGGTGGGAAGAATGGATTCGTATAAGTGGGGCATGAGTTTTTTCTAACATTTGTCACTTAGGTCACCATCAAATCTGAGAAGATTTTCTCTTGGTCATCCTGAGATAGTCCCTCCATATTGCAAAAACTGTGTTGGGGGGGGAGAATGCAGATTTTGTGGAGGAATAAAACATTTCAAACCCATACTTTCTGTAGAAATTGGACTGACTGAGGGGGGTCAAATTGAATTTGAGATAGAGGTTTCTCATAGTATTTGCAGGTGATTCTACAAAGTCCAAGAGAGTTTTGTTATCTTCATGAATGATATGGTCCAATGATTCATGGAATTGCTTGATGAGAGTTACTATCTCATCCACCCTACCTTTGCTGAGAACCAAGACTTTGCACCAGTCATTGAAAGATAGCTGCATTATTAGTAGCCTTCCTAAATTTGGGTGTTCCTTTAATTCTTAAGAGTCCAAACCAATTATGGTTTCATGGACTCTTTGAGGGAACATGGTCATGACTGCTTGGCATGCTTGTTGAGAAGGGGCTGGTAGTGGATCCTCATAACCAAACTTGGTGAGGTCCACGAACCAAGTAGGTGCCTAGGGGAGAGAGAAACAAACCCATCAAGTTAGGATCTTTGTCATCCCAATGAGCTTGTTACGGTGTGTGTTACCTACTACTAAAATAGCAAAATCTATTTCTCCCTTACTACATCCTTTTGGCTCTCATGTATTAGATTGCCCTTAACATCCCATGCATCCTCATTCCCATGCCACTAGTGTATTCCATGTTGTATTAAATGCTTTAGAGTGTCGTGCCATGCATGCAAGCTCGTTGCTGAGATATACTTCCATGGACAAATAATATTATATCAAGGATTAAGCTGCATATCATTTTATATAGTGCAGAATTCAAATCTTGTTCTTTCATACAGTTTTCCAAATCATAAATTTCCAATTTGTCCAATGTAAGGGATAGCATAGAGTATCTATCATTTATGCTTTGCTTGCATAATAACCACATTACAGTAGATAGTCCACTATCTGATCAAGAACAGCATGTGTGGAGCCTTCAAAAGATGTCAAAATCCTCTTGGGGGTTACATAAACAATTTCCTTGTGGCAGACCTTCCTGAACTGAGGAATAGTACATAGTGATTTGAGTTGCTAGTAGGTGTCTCATTATCCTCCATCCATTTAGGCAAAAAGCTGGGATAGGTAGATGGACTCAACTGCATCCATCCACAAGCAAAACATGTTAGGACATGAATATAATGCAATGTGGGACTATAGGCTTCACAACCCAACCACGGTTGTTATCCTTGTCAAACCCATTACCTTTTGATTAAAAGGAAACCTTGATAATGAACTTTAGGGGCACCAAGGAGTCTAGTGTTTATAAGGGGCGTCAATACCTTTTTCCTCCAAAATTCATATTCATACTTTGTGTGAATTCCTATTAACTTCAGAGAGTGTTCCCATTGATAATGTGCAATAACATCAAACCCAATTCTTTATAATAATATTTGATTTCCTAAACTTCTAATTCTGTGTAGATTTTCATGCTGTCAAAAAATGTATGTGGGAAAAACAGTATGAAGCTTATAGCAATGCTAATCCTTAGGATTTCACCAAGACTTTTATCTAATAAGGCAGATCATTCTATTAACCATTTGCAATAATGTCATAGCCCATCCTTTTTTGTAACATTTTCCCTCCTAGGGTTCTAACTTATATCCAAATCTTCCTGTTGTCATAAGATACCAATGCGCAGTCAATTTGCAGGAAGCTTGCATCATTATTACTCATTAAACTTTCAACAAACCTTTCATCCCATATAGGGGTATCACTCTTTTCAAATATATATGGCTAAAATTATAGCCAATCTTACTGCTCAGGATGGTTCTGGGTATAAGCAGTAGTACATAGCAATATTATTCCCAAAAATACATTTCTCCATTTTAGATTCAAAGGATGTAAAAGGTAGGGATGGAGAATGTATATAGGATCACCAAATCATTATAAAAGTGTTATTATCCTAACATTCTACACTTCTCATATGGTAAGCAGATCATACAATGTCATCAAGAGCATGTAAGCTCTAAAAAAACTATAGTGAGCTGCAGCAAAGATTAGTATAGAATTTTCCAGGAGTGTTTAATCTACTACGACAGCACTCCAGGGACAAAGAGTGTCAGATAAGTGTTGCAGTGGCATGTGACATGCACTCATATCAAGCTGTATCCCATGTACAAGGAGGGTATCGACCTACATTAACTCTAACAGAAAGGAGATGGGTAAAAAGCTGATGCAATAGATGGCTTTTTGAAAGGCATAGTAGATGAAGACATCTATGAAATGGGGAGAAGGACCACCGTGATAGCAGTCTAGAGCTTTGCAGATAAAGAGGCGACGCCACTAGAGTGTGATATCTACAACAAAAACCATTGATGCAAGCTATCTTACCATTAAGGTTGGGACTATGGAAGGGACTATGGAGTGGATGACAAAATATGAAGAGGGGAGAGGAGAAGAGTGGAGATGAGGAGAAAGGGCACAACTAGAGAGCACACCACAAAGATTTAGTTGAAAATGTAGAATATGTACAAACCCATTTAGGGTTAGGTTAGGGCATCTAACCCTTTCCTTTAAAGCACTCTATTGGGTTAGTGCTTTGCACATATGATAACATGATGTTGAGCGTCATCTCTCAACACCTTGCCTCAAGATCAACATCATGAAGTAGGCCTTCCCTCAAGATGATGATTTTGGGGAAACAGAGAAAGAATGAAAATTACATTCCATCACACCCCTTTAATGGGAATGTCCTTCCTCTATGTCAAACCAAGAGCTTGTCAATGTTTCTCGACAAGCTCTTTACCGAGTGGTTTGGCAAAGATGTATGCAACATTCTCTTTGCTATCACAATGCTGCAGTATGATGTCACCAAGCAAAACTCTTTCTCTGATGAAGTGCTCTCTGACATCAATGTGCTTTGTCCTAGAGTGATATACTGGATTCTTGGCCAATGCTTGAGTCGATTGATTATCATAGTATATTTTTGTTGGCTTTGATTCATCAAAGTAATCTATTTCTGACAATAGTCTTCTGAGACATATAGCCTCACATGCATCTGTAGTGAGGGCTCTATATTTTGCTTCAGTCAAAGACAAAGAAACAATTGGCTTTTTGTTTGACAACCATGATATAGCAACTTGACCAAGGAAAGATGCACATCCTTGTGTGGATCTCCTGGTCTCATGATCTCAGGCATACTCATTGTCACTGTCTTGTACCTCTAATGTATCTCAAGATTGTTTTGGCTGCATTCTAGTGAGATTGTTTTGGATTTGCCATAAATTGTGCTAGTAAACTTACTGCATAAGAAATATCTGGCTGTGTGATGTGTGGATCTCCTGGTCTCATGATCTCAGGCATAGTCATTGTCACTGTCTTGTACCTCTAATGTATCTCAAGATTGTTTTGGCTGCATTCCAGTGAGATTGTTTTGGATTTGCCATAAACTGTGCTAGTGAACTTACTACATAAGAAATATCTGGCTGTGTGATGTGTGGATCTCCTAGTCTCATGATCTCCGGCATAGTCATTATCATTGTCTTGTACCTCTAATGTATCTCAAGATTGTTTTGGCTGCATTCCAGTGAGATTGTTTTCGATTTGCCATAAACTGTGCTAGTGAACTTACTGCATAAGAAATATCTGGCTGTGTGATAATCAGATATATAAGAGATCCGATGAGCTTCCTGATGTACCTGTCATTCACTGTAGGCTTTTTTGAATGTTTAGTAAGTTTCAAACTCTGTTCCATGGGAGTGGTTGCAATCTTGCAATCTGCCATATGAAACTTCTTCAGGAGATATCAACATATTTGAGCTGACTCATGAAGGTGTTGTCTAAATCTCTTCAGAACTCAATACCAAGACAATAGTGCATAAGTCCAAGATCTTTCATGTTGAACTCTATAGATAAGTCTTGTTTCAATTTCTTGATGAAGCTATCCTTGCTTTCGATCACAATCAGATCATCTACGTATAAAAGTGCAATAGTAATGTCTTCCCCTTGAACTTTGTAGTAGAGAGTATGATCTGCATTGGATTTCATGTATCCCAGATCAGCAAAATACTTGTCGATTCTACTGTACCAACTTTTGGGTGCTTGCTTTAAGCCATAGAGACTCTTCTTGAGATGGCAAACCTTATTCTCCTTTCATGGTTCAACATAACCTGCTAGTTGTTGTATGTAGACTTCCTCGTCTAGATAACCATTGAGAAATGCATTCTTGACATCGAGCTAGTACACATTCCATCTGCTGAGTGTTGCTAGTGATATCAAGAACCATACGGAATCCATCTTTACTACCGGAGCATAAGTCTCATCATAGTATTGGCCATATTGTTGTGCAAATCCTTTTGCAACTAGTCTGGCTTTGTATCTTTGAATACTTCCATCTGGATTGTACTTCACTTTGTATACCCATTTGTTTGCTATGGCCTTCTTTGTTGGTGGAAGCTCGCATAATTCCCAAGTATTATTCTTATACAAAGCTTCCATTTCTTCATTCATAGTAGCAGTTTGCCATTCTGGCTTGTCTATTGCATCTTCAAAGTACATTGGCTCTTCTGTAGCCATGATGGTAGTCATAAGAGCATAGTTGGTGGTTTCAACCTGAATTGCTTTGCCTTTCTGAGCATATGTCAATTTGGCGGAGGTCTGCTTTCCCTAATACACTGTTTGAGCTGATGTGGCTTTGGTTAGGGTGTTTCTAGAAATTCTTACTCTTCTTCATTAACCTTTTCTACAGATGACTGAGAAATTGGTGAGTCTATCTCCTGTGTATTTAAGGCTTTCCATTCTAATTCCTCATCGAAGATTATATCTTGGGAGATAATGACCTCGCGGTTGATGAGATCATAGAACTTGTATGCTTTGCTTTCTTCACTGTAGCCAACCATGATGCATTTGTGTGACTTCGCATCGAATTTTCAGCGATGATCATCATGTATGTGGGCATATGCTATGCAATCAAATATGCAGAGATGCCCAACGTGTGGCTTGTGTCTAGTGAATGCTTTATAAGGTATCATACCCTGAATCAGTTCGGTAGGAAGCTGATTAAGCAAATAGTTTGCAGTGGCTATTGCTTCGGTATTTCCATGTGCCATTATTGGAGATTTCTAGCTTAGCAGATGCCTCTAGATTAAGGTTGCTAGTTGTAGACATGGTGCAAGAAATTTACTCAAAGTGTCAGGAAAATCACTCTCTAAATCAACTACAATTGTGACATGTGAAATATGAACTATCAAGCGGCGTGAAGAAGGCTTGTGGCAAATGATGTCGGGAATAGCCAAGAGGTTTTTACAAGGCTAAAATAAAGTGCACAATGCCGTGAAATAACGAATAGGCTTTCCAATGATGGCATGTGTGTGTACAATCAAATCATGTGCTATCTGCCCATTAATCAATCGGCAATGCCTCTGAACACTCTGAAGTTTGCTCACTGAACTGATGAACGTCAGATTTCATGAATGCAATGATGTGAAACTGTATGGATCGTCCGAGTAGGAACTAGTCGGGAATTTTGGACATGGCTTAGATTGGCAACTTGGAGAAATTCAAAGTGTCTCCTCTATGGCGATCTAGTCTACTCTGATCTAGATCTATATCAACCATCAATCGATGAAATAACAACAAATAATTTCTTTTATTTGGTTCTTTTAATATGCTGGGTCAAATGCGTCGATGTAGAGACTGATGTGCATGTAGGAAGTGAATTTATTAGTGGTGAGGCTCAAAAGTGAGTGATACTTGCACCAAAATGTGCACATGAAGTGATGAGTGCATAGAGCACAAAAAATCAATCGTTTCACCTTTTTGTAGCACCCTCAAATTCCTCCTAGATCAAGAGATATGACTTGATCTAGGTGGAGGAGCAAAAAAGAGTGAAATCATGATGTGGCAAGGTGAGTCACATGCCAAAGGGAAAAAACTATGCCTAGCAAGGGGTGTGCCTTGGAAGCACTATGTGAGGTGGTAGGCAGGTGCACATGCAGAGTGTGTGCACAGTGTGCCTATGAAGGAGACTATGCCTACAGAGGGTCAGTGTTGACTGGACAGCTGAGGTGGCATTGGCTGACCTAACCCAAGGTCATGCTAACCCAACCATGGTCAGACTGACTAACCTAGGGTTTGGTTCACTAACCCAAGGTCAATTGATGATGTGGCATATGATGTGTCAGTGGGGTGACATGGCATTGATGACAGTTGGTAGATGGCGTGCCTATCGGTGATGATGTGGCAGAAGCGAGACGCGGCTGATGTGGCACTAGGGATAAGGTTACCTTATGGCAACCCTTTGACCACATTTGTGTATGTGGTGACCCTGGGTGTTGTTATCTGCCACGTGTTGGAAGTTGGAGTGACATAATCTTCTGAAGATTTCGACAAAATCTTAAAGATTCCTTCATCTTCCACAGTAGAGGTATGCTTTGTTGTTTGAAGCTGTTGGAGAGGTTGCGCTACCCATGAGTCGATGTTTGAGGTGCCACCCATGGCGATGGAGGTCGAGTGTAGGTCGTTGTGCTAGGCATGTAATGCTATAGAAGGGCCGTCGAAAGGAGCATCGCGGATGACCTTGGAGTTGTCTCTTAGAGCCTTGGTGGTTGTTGAAGAGAATTTTGAAAGCCATTCGTTGTGGTGGGAGTTACAGAGACAGCTATTTGTAGAGAGCACATAGGGCTTTGTCGGACTAGTCATGAGCCATGGTTTCTACACCCAATTCTATTCAAAAATGGTTGTTCCTCTAGGACTTCATTCGCCTTCTCCCACTAGGCCTCCAATGCCTTTCTCTTTCAACCCAACTCCTAGAACAATGGTCATAGAGGCCCATATGGCGATGGAGCAACCGGTTGGTGCTTATGCTGGAGGATATGTAGAGGTTGGTGCAAGGTAGAAGATATCATTGGTCAGTGTGCATAACTCCCTTCCTAGCAAGGATGCTAGCCTCAAATGATTCGACATGCAAGCCACTGTTGTTGCAGAGGTAGTACATTGGAGAAGGCCATTGAAGGAGACCGCTCATTGGTGGAGGTTGTAAGGTCGACAACTTAGAGCCTTAGAGCTAGTCATAAGGCAAATGGAGAAGACACATCGCTAAGGTCGCCCTTATTGGAGTAGTTTGTATGTGAAGGCTAGTGGCTCTGCACGTCGATTGGAGAGGCGGCTACGCATAGGCGGTGCTATGAGGAGGATCGCTTGGCGAGGAGCTTAAGGGCTCGTTGAAGTCGGGTTGCTGCGGCAGCTATCTGTCGAGGCTATGAGTTGAAGTAGAGGGTTGTGTAGGCTAGTGAAGGAGCCATGACTTTTGTTGGAGGGCTTGCTGAAGTTGATTGGAGCCGAAGGCGTTGTTAGGAGCCTATGTAGATGCTTACACCTACTCCTTTACTCTCTATCTCAAGAATTCTATCTCTCACAACAGATATTGGTTCACAACTCTTAGAATAGCTCTCACACTACACAATAATAATCTCTCTCTCTCACAATCAAATCATGTAATAAAGAAGAAGAAGCTCTCTCAATGAATCACTCAAGAAACGAGGAAGGAGATCTCCTAATGGAAATGTCCCTTGAAACTCTCAAAAGAAGATAATGGACGAAATTCTCTCCTAAAGATTGAACTAAAATCTCTCTCTCTGACAATGGGTCAAATGGAAAGAGATTAATGGAAATTTCTATCAATAGATGGGAGTCTCTCACCGGAAGTGAACTCTCACAAAGAACACTCAAGAGAACTCACAATCACTCAATCTCTCTTACAATTATCTCAATGCCTTAACGGAAGGAAGGGAGCTCTGATACCATGACAAAATATGAAGAGGGGAGAGGAGAAGAGTGGAGATGAGGAGAGAGGGCATAGCTAAATAGCAAACCACAAAGGACGAATTGTACACTAGATTTAGTTGAAAATGTAGAATCTATACAAGCCCATTTCGGGTTAGGGTTAGGGCATCTAACCCTTTCCTTTGTAGCACTCTATTGGGTTAGTGCTATGGACATATGATAACATGATGTTGAGCGTGATCTCTCAACAGTGGAAGCAGGTTGTAGAGTGTGAGTGCGGCTTGCGAGTCGTATTACGGCTATCAAGCCAAAACATAGCTCCAACATTATTATGTTTCGAGTGTCTACATAAGGCAACTGTTGGCTACTCTATTTCCATGCATGCAGACATAGAGTCATGGTTTTCCATTCGCATGAATCCTAACGTGTTCTGCGAATACTAGTCGAGTATCAAGAACCCCCTGCTTTAGTCTTTTGTCATACTATCAAGATAAGGGTATAGACGTGGGTTAAGCTTGCAAGCATCGTTGGTAATGCTATATGAGGTAGCCTTTTATTGCTAACAACGTTTCGTTACTTGTCACGAATTTATCAGTAAATCCTCCTACCTTGTGGCCTCTTAACTAGTCCCAAGTGTATCGTGATGGGAAAAGAAAGGATCGTGGACTCGTCCGAAAGAAGACATACAAAGGAACAACCGCAAACTCAAAGTGCATCAGTTTCCATAGTACGTATTGCTAATCACCAAGTAGCAAGAGAATGGGAGCATGTCTATATCAAGCATCTTGTAGTATCTTAGCCAGTCCTTGATGCTCTCTTGTATGCACCTGTAGTTTTTACGCATGCCACCTCACAAGCAATGGAGATACATGAGGAGCTGAGGTTAGCGAACCTCTTTGGTGTGTGGCTGCAATGTTCGAGGCACCCTCTCATGGCCTCTTGGGCTCATTCACAAAGCGAATGAGGCTTGATATCATCGTTACTAGGCTACAAGTGGGTAGAGAAGTGGAATACAATACCAAATATCGCATGGCATCTCATTGTGTGCAAAAGCAGCTATCTAACTCGATAAATAAAATGACAAGGAAGTATATCGTCTAGCGATGGGGGAGAAAACACATGTCCACTGTCTCGTTCCACTGCAGTGTCACTATGCTCGATGAGCATTCCAGGCAGAGCTCTTCCTTGATATCGTGGAGCTGCAGTGAGCTCTCATCAAGGGTAGGGAGGTGTTGCTGCTCCATAGTGGGGTGGGAGGGGGAGACTAAGTGCATATGCTACACCTGTGTGCTTTCCATCCCCTTAGAACGTGTTTGCGGCATGTCCTTCGAGGTCTTCTCCTTGCCACAGGTGCTCCATCTAGGGTGATCAATCGTTCCAAGTTTTCTTTTGCCTCTTCTGATGACAATTCATACCATCATGCATTTGGGCTGCCAAGCCTTCTCGGAAAATGGATCCCAAGTCATGACCAAAGTTAACATGCTACTTATGTCGCATTGTCCTTTGGGGTCCTTTGTACTTACAGCCACTCATGGTGGCAGGCTCGAAGTGAAGGGCGCTAGAGATCAAATCCTTTCAACTTCCTCTACTTTTTATCCAAAAAATAATTTAACCTTTTCCTTAACCATCAAAATTCTTATGTGTGTAATACCTCCACATCTAAGCAATTGCTATTAGCCCAGTTATGTCTTTTCTAGGTATTATTTTGTAATGCCAGCTACCATAATAAAGATCTTAATGGTGGATGGCTAATGGTCAAGGACGTGATTCCTTTCATTTATCCTTGTCCTTCTCGTTCCATTTTCTTGGTCCCATCCTCGGTCTCCTATTATATTTCTTGACTCTAGGGTTTTCCTTTGCATATATCTCCAACTCCCTTTCATTGGTAAATATGATGTGATTATCGATTGTCAAAGGTTAACTAGTGCAGTTATGGTTACTTAGGGGGTTCGTAATTGTCCCTAAAAGTCCATAGCCCAAATTCCTCATTAGGTAAGAAGATGTATATTTGTAGGTGACCATGCACATAGAGATGTATTGCTTCATCCCTACCTCAAAGGGAAGCCAATGTGCAATATCTACATCCTTGAAGTGGGTCATGCCACTCTGGGAAGCAAGTGTGTGTGTATTGCATTATTATACCAGTAACATATGCTAAATTACATGTATTCCTTTAATAAAATCCATTGGTCCTTGGTCACAAATGTGTGCCTTCCTTTTTTATTATTCCCACTTAGTGCTAAGGTGTATCCTTGGGGTGGGTTCCGTCCCTCTTGGGGGTATGATAAGACCAAAACTCATGACGAATCAGGGTATGGTACATTGAAGGGTCCATCGTTTTTGGTGTTCCTGATTCCCAGCCTTTTCTAAGCCTTTTTGGTGTCCCTCCCCCTCCCCCCCCTTCCCCCATCTCTCATGCTCTAATACCATTTTTCACCAACCGGGGGTCCCTATTTTCGCATTTATATTTAGGCCAATAATCGGATGGGATATAATAGTTCTAAATAAATATCAAAGTCACTTGTAATTGTGGAATTACAAATTCTTTCCATTCCCAAATAAATCCTAGGAACCCCCTTCATATTAATACCAAGGTTCTATTCCTATACGTGACATCTTAGTTAATGCATGACAAGTATGTAATCTTATGGTGGGGTATTCTTCCATAAATCTATGATCCCTCATTCTAGCCTCTTGTACAATATTGGGGTGTGTGTGTGTGGAAGATTTGACAACACCCCTTTGCATAGTGAAAAGTTTCATGCCTATCTTGAGGGTCCACCCCCAACTTGGTTGTGCATTAGTGGAGAGACCAATGCATGTCCTATGAGCAATGAATGTCTAGTTCCAAACGAATACCATCCATCATAAAAACTATGCTTGGTCTCTCAATAGAGAAACCTAGCTTAAAAGTAGCAAAATCACCATGAATGAGACAAATGTCAATACTTGAGGACCCATCCACTCCTCTATCATGCGATAAATCTATGCCTTCATCATACAGCCAAACAAAGAGGGGGTCCACTTCTTATTCCTAGTGGAGGCAAATTTGAGTCCCCATAAGGGGCGAGTGCAAGAGCCCATCACTCCAATAGAGCCCCCTTTGTGGGGCTAGAAAATCATAATTGTCATATCCAAGACAAGGGGATACTCAACGGGTATCTTCAAGTAGTCCCATGATCTAATCTTCCAAAATTCCCTCGATAACGGTTGCCTAAGACAAGGCTTCGAATGTGGAATATAAGAAGAAGCCTCCTAAAGATGCCTTCTACAATGAAGCAATGTCCAGAAGATGGGAAAAAGACTATGAGTTTATGACGAGGAGCCTACTACCTGAAAAGGATTCGCAGACTCTACAATGCCCTTGCCATTTTAGGCTTTTATTTGGGGGCGAAGGGAGGATGAAAGCAGGAAGAAGAAGCCACCAACACTATAGTAACAACAAGAGGAGGGGAGGTGTGGGGGGCTGGCGAATGATGGGATGAGTAGCGTGGGTGACTTCAGCTAGAGGGGCGATGGAGGAACGGGTGGAGAAGGAGGAGGATGTGGGTACAAGCGGTGGGGATAGCTAGGGGGGTTGGCAAAATCATTTGGAGAGGCTGGCACCTATGGCCTTTGTCCTTCTACCATCGACAAATCTATTAGAATGTCAAATGTACTGGGGCAGTCCATTGAGTCACCATCTGCTCGCTTCCTCTGAGACTAAGGGAGATGCCTCCTACTATGTCCTCATATGCAATGGATGTCTAGTGTGTTGCCTACAATTGTTCAAGGCATTCTTGCTTGGATTTTTGTGCTACACCCTCGTCCAAGCCCCTCCAAAAGGCTCTACCTAAGGTGTCGGGGACTCCATCCACTGTCGTGTCCCACACTGCACTCTCTCTAGGTGAGTAGCCCTCTACTCCAATGTGGATGATGGGGATCCATGTGAACTGCTTTCTTAACATTTGAGCTGAGGGGTGGGGTGGATGAGAGTAGTGGGGGGGATCTCTTGCGACCTGGCCCCTTGGAAGCTACCTATGAACTCTAGGACACTATCTCAAGAAAGTCTACTATAGGGTTAAAAAAGATCTCTCCCGCAGTTATATGGGGATGTCTTCAGGGGAATCTCTTTGCTTACTTCCTTTGGGAAGGGGGAGCTACTGGAGGGTCTTTACTTGCCTATTGTTGATGGTGGATATGATGTTTGCGGTTCCTCAGGATTCTCTTGCTTAGCTTCTTCCCATCTACCCTAATCCAAGCCCCTCAAAAGGCTCTACCTATAGTGGGTTTGAGACTCCTACTACTCAATTTGCATATTGCTAGCCTTGGCAAGGCTATGGGTGGGTGGGGATTAGTTTTTCCAAACATTCCTTTTCAAAGGATCTTTTATGTATCTCCTGTTCTAAGGTTCTAGTGCCAACAACCAAATAATAGCAGAGGGCCTAGTTACATCAACATTGGAGGACATACATTGAAGACATGTGCATTTTAGAGTCCAACTCTCAATATGTAGCTATATTGATATGTGGTGAGATAGGAATCCACCCCAATATTTGCACCAGAGTATGTATCTAAGTTCAAAATTCTTATAGTTCTCACTTCGTGGGACCTCTCATGTATAATGCTAGCAATAGCTATCCATCGATAGCCATCGCTCAAGACATAGAACCTATATCTCCCTCTGACGTGATGGCATATAGGTTCTATGTCTTTTAAGTGATGGCTATATCTAGCATTCCACATAAGAAGTCCCATGAATTGGGAACTAGAAGAATTGCTATTGAGATACACATGTAGTACAAATATTGGGGTGCACCCCTATTAGACCACTTCCTAGTATAGCCTCCCTTGAATTGGTCTCCCTAGCCTCCCCATGCATTCTGACATACTAGTTTAAAACATAACTCCAACAAACTCAAGACAACACTAATACAACAAGGTCTAGATGCATTGCATAGTAAGTAATACTTTTAAGCAATTAAAAGTCCTTTGATATTTAAAACTATGTAATAATATTAAAACAAATGAACATACACTTATTAATTTTCTTTTGAGCCATTATGCAATATAAAAATGCAAATACTTAATTCCAATAAAGGAATTTAAGTCCTCTCAAAAGCTTACAAAGTTTTCTACCAGAGGCATTTACAAAGTTTTCTAGTAGAAGCCATGTAAAATAGACATTGTGTGACAATATTTATCTAGTTACCCTTACTATCACTATCATTATCACTCTCATTTTAGCACTTGAAGGGTCACTATTGATACACTTGTTTATGTCTTCATGGATCTCATTATACTCTTCTTGAATAATGTACCCTTGATTCAAGAAGTCGTCAACACAATATATGATGAGATCTACATATATGGACTTTGCCATATTTTGCCTCTCTTTCTTACTCCATAGCTTCTTGTATTTCTTTGAAGCTATCCATTGCTTATTGCAAAGCAGTACCCTCAATGAGTTACATATGTGGGGTCCATCCCTGTGTTGCATATTTGCATTGTATCTACAATTTATTACGTTTAAAATTTTACCTAAAAAGATAGAGTAAATTATCCATATCTCGGGATATTGACAACAAGCATCAAATTCCAAGTGCTAAATTGAGAATTTGGTTGCTCCATCAATCTAAGATACTAAGTGTGTAAGGAATGATTTGTGTATGTGAAAAAAAACTTTACTTTGGAAAGATAGAAGGCGAGAAAGGGGGAATAAAGTGATATTCAAGGGGAAGTGTCAAAGAAAAAGCAACTGCAACTTAATCTACTCATTCTAAAATATGTTACTCCTTCAATTCATGCAATAAAAGAGAGTGGAATGAAGAAAACAATGCAAGGGAACCCCATGAGCCTAGCAAAGTCATGATAGATTACCTTGAAGTCAAAACTGGATCAAAATAGGAGGGAAGGAGAGGGAAAGGGAGAGATAGAGAGGAAAAAGAAGAGCTTAAAGGCTTGCAAGGGAAATGGGGAGAGATAGAGAGGAAAAAGGAGAGCTTAAAGGCTTGAGAGGGAAATGGAGAGCTGAAAGAGGATGGAGAGGCAAAGGGAGTGCTTGAGAGGATGGAGAGCAAAAGGGAGAGGGGAAAGGGGGATGGAGAAATAACAAAAATTAACAATGCATGATAATTTGAGAGAGGTGAAAGGGGGAAGAATAAGGAAGGGGAGTAAGAGGGAAACATGGAAGATGGAGAGGGAAAAGGGGGATGGAGGAAAAAAAAAGGCCAATTTGAAAGACTTAAGATTCATACTTACTTGGAAATATATAATATTGAATGTCTTAAAATGCATGCAAACTGGTTGGAGAGATTGGATGCATGCAATAGAAAAAACACAAATTTTTAAGAGAACCATGGGAATTGAAAGAGTAAGGAGCAAAGCAAAAGAAAAATCACCTTAATCTACTCATTCTAAAACACGTTTTCCATTCCTTACATGCAAAAAAAGATATTGGAATGAAGAAGATAATACAATGGAAGCCCACAAGCTTAGCAATATAGGGAGTAGTCAAAACTAAATCAAAATGGGAGAGATGTAGAGGATGGAGAGGGACAGGGAGAGGATAGAGATGGAAAGGGTGACTTGAAAGAGGGTGGAGAACAAAAGGGAGAGCTTGATAGGATGGAGAGGGTGTACGAGAACTTTAGTGTGCAGAAGAGGGTGTAGGAGTTTAAGCTTTAGCCACAAAACTAGAAACTAGAAAGGCATCGCAATGAATCATGTCAATTTATTTTAAAAACATTCTAAATAATATCATCATTACTAGCATTGATATTAGTGTCATAGATTGCTTAGAAAAGTTCACATATGTTGATATATTCATTAAAAATCATTTCCATAACCTATTTTGATGTATTTGTCATCGATGGTTTTAATGATGCTCGTAAATGATTGCGATGGACATAATGCACACTTAGGGTATTGAAAATATACTTTAAAAAGCACATGTTAGTGAGAGTCAAAATGCACCTGAAGGGTGTCAATGCATGTAAGATACTTTGAACCTCCTCCATGCAGAGTTCCAACTTGATTAAACATCATTAAGCCATCTTAAAACCTTACCTTGGAATAATATTGGTGCTTTATGTATAATATGACATCAACAATAAAGGGTGTTGAATAACTCCAATGTTGGCGGGGTATTGCATGTACCATTATTTGTGTGTGGCATTTAATTTATGTCAAAGTAGACACTTTGTGTGCTTACCTGATGGAAAACTAGTTAGTTGTGAGGATAAAGTGACAAATGTCACATTGACCCAGAGGATAATAATTTGTATGGTTCTAAATTATCTTTCATAATAAGCCTTGCATGTATTTTATTTATAGAAACTAATAGAGATTGGAATTTTCCAAGGCCTAGCTTAAGGCGTGCTCGCCACGTGTTGCATTCTACATTCCGGCACATGGTTTTGCCTGTGGGAAGAATATGACTTAGATGAAACTCTTGCTTCCATCGCATCGTGCATGATGCATACTAGTTATCCTTATATCTATCCATAGATAGAGGCACCCTAAAATCTAGGTTCTGAGGGTGCTCTCCTTGAGTATGTCTATTACTTGATATGCCTTTTAGATGTCCATGTTGCAATATGGGGTTGCAATTGCTCCTTCATAATTGGTCAATTCCCATAAGACTAATTTAATTGCAATATGGGGTTGCACTTGCTCCTTCAATTCAAGTACTAAATGGCTACACTAATTCTAAAAATTCTACAACTTTGCCCTAAGTTTGTAATTTTCAGTTTCACTTGTCTTAGCATTTGGAATATGCATTGGATTAACAAAAGTTACAAGATTTGAGCGATTCGTTGAAAAAGTTAATTGGTCATTTATTTAAACTATTAACCTAAGCTAAACGAGAGCTAGAACCCCTAATGTAAATTAATCAACATTTAATCAAACCCCCCTAAGCTAATCTAAATCAATGAAACCTTCCCCTCCCCCTCCCCCTCCCCCCTCCACCCCCCCTCGTCTCCCTACACTCTGCCCCTCCCCCTCCGCCTCCTCTGCCTTGCATCTAGCCACTCCCTCGCCACCCCCAACCACTCCCCATTTTGTGAGTAGATAAAAGGCTAGCTTGTAGATGACATAAGAACTCATTAAGACTCCATGGGATTTTTGGTTTTGTCATTCTTTTATGTGCTTAGTCTAGCGAGAAGCAATTAGATTCAGCTATATTGCTATTGCCTACTCTTATGTTCATGTTGCCTCTCTCTCTCTCTCTCTCTCTCTTCCCTTCATTTTGTAACAATTGCACATACGTGTACAAGATTGAAAATTTTTTAATCCAACTTTTCGATAACATTTTGGTGATGCATACATCACAGTCATTTTATCTATCTCAAAATAATGTCTTGTCTCTTAACCCAAAACCAACACCAAATCTTTCATTTTGATAGTGTAAAAAAACTTTATATAATTTGTTGGGGCCAATGGTTCATGCCTTTGGTAAACTTGGCGATATTCATGAACATCAAATCATAAAAGTATCTCCACCTATGATCACCAAAAAGAGCCTTCTTGGTACAAACTTTTTGTGTGCACTTGTTGTCATGCGAAGGCACATGGGTTGATGCTTGTTGAAAACGACTTTCATTGTGCAAAGATTTTTACATGCATTACAATTTTATCATTAATCTTGGAGTTGATAACATTGTCAACTTATACATAAACATAGCCACCCCTTAAAATTGTTTTAAAAGCCTATAGAGTGTAACTTCTCAAACATTAGGATTCTATACAAAGGATCCAAAGTAATTTATAAGGAAAAGCCTTTAGAGAGTAACTTCCCAAACATGAGAGGACCCAAAGTAATTTAGGTGAAAATATATTTGACATGTTCAAAGCGTTTACATGGCCGATGGAACCTTTGGTAATATACTGTACTATGTGAGATAATATGATTGCCACCTATTTTTAGTGTGAGAAATGCATTGAAACCAATATTTATCTTGTGAAGACGATACTTTTGGAGGTCTAGTCATTAGCAAGCAAGCTATGATTCATGTCCTTGTGTGGTTTTAATATAAGAGTATAGTTTGCTTTCCCCACCTTGACTTGGATGAAGGATTTTGGAGGTCAAACTTCATCTAAAACTTCTTTTACGGAGAGAGAGAGAGAGAGAGAGAGAGAGAGAGAGAGAGAGAGAGAGAGAGAGAGAGAGAGAGAGAGAGAGTATTGGAAGGTCGCCTTTTGGTTTAGTAGAGAGTGAGTCTTAATTATTCACACACATAAGCCTCCAAGTGGACAATGTGTCTAATTATGCTCTGTACACATTTTTTCATTTATGGTAATGTCCTCGTTAATATGTGCGCCTAGAGAACTTTTTGGAATCAACTAGTCGCCTCCCTCCAAGTCCGGAGGTCGCTATTAAAGTAAGTTCCAAATGATAACCGAAGGCCCATGAAAAATGAATTGCCCCCTCGTAAGTTAGCATGTTGCTTTCCTTGCTTGCCTCCTTTGCTGCTCCCTATACGTCTCACTCCCTCCTTGTGTCTGGCTGATTCCCTTGCCACTCCACTAGCTCCTTTTGGTTCCTCTTTCCTTGCGTCTCCTCCTCCTCTTTGCATTTCTTCCTCCTTCCTTGATTGCCCCCTCCATGCCTCCATTAGTGGTGGCTCTCTCCCCTTTTCTTCCTCCTTCCCTTGCACTCTCCTCCTTTCATTTGCTCCACTCCTTTCGTTGTATACGATATTCACGTACATGACCCGGCGTATGGCTCTCCAGTTTTGGTAAAGTTATAATGTTGTGGGGTGGGGTGTTGGAGGTGGCGTGAACTGCTAGATTTAGCGGCGGTTCCTGCGAGAGGGCGGCAAAAATACAGCGAGAAGCAATCAAAGTCCCTCCGTTCCCTCCTCTGCGCCTTTTTTCAAAGAGCCCCACCAACACTGCACTCCTCAGGGCTCGGCGACCTATGTCCCTTCTCCTTCACTGCCTGCTTCCGGAACTTCGACACGCAGTTGTCCTTGCCACAATGACTCCCTTGCGCAACGATGAATCCGCTGCTCAGGTATGTCCGCAATTTGAGGTGCACCTCGTCTTCAATTCACACACTCTGCTGCTGCTACACCGAGAGAGAGAGAAAGAGAGAGAGAGAGAGAGAGAGAGAGAGAGAGAGCGCGAGCAAACCTCTCCAGAACTACAAGCTCCTCTTTTCAGTGCCGCACCACCGGATTCGTCAGTGAAGCCTCGGTATCTCGTTTCGTGGCAGCAAAACGTGCTACTGTGTTATAATCCCACAGAAGAAGGTAGATCAAGGATTTGGGGATCGTCCCCAGCGCAGGAGCATCTAGTAACTTCGCGTATGGGCTCAGAAGGTTCAAGTCAGCTTGGAATTGTGCCATTTTGCTTTGACGCGGTGATTACGCTCTCACTGTCAACTACGTGCTACGTGTTACTTTGAGCTTGCGTCAGTCTTCTCTGCTTTCGTTTCCGTGTACCCTTTGGTCTCTTTCTGATCACTTGTGGAGATGGATTTTCCCTATGCTGCCCTGATCACTCTTACAACTCGGGCAATTTATCTTTTACGCACCAATTTACCCTTACTTCTAGCTAGGCGCGATGTTGATTTGACTGCAGCATACTTTATGGTCTCCCGGCGACATCAAATGATATTTCAGTATTACTAGACTTCGTGTGTGTACAAATGGAATGCTTTCTTTGAGATCTCTTGAATTCAATTTTTTACCGCTACACTTTTCTCGGACCAGTCTCACCTCATATTCATGAAGACCAGTCTTGTTTCAGTCTTTTGGATTTTTCATTGAAGAGCCTATGAGGAATTGAAGAGCACTATGGAACTTTGGGGTCTTGCACCATGTTTGCAAGGGAAATAGCATAGAAACGATCTGTTTGAAGGTGGTTATTGATTATTTCTCACAATTGGAACATTTGTTTAAAGACAACCCAACGTATCCTGGTCTTATTTTGAAAATTATAATATTTGTGAAATGCGTGCTGCCTGTCGTAAGGAGACCGATATTCTAATCAGATTCGATCTTTTCCTTTACATTTGGTTTATTGAAAAATGTTATTCAGGCCTTGTAATTCCTTGAAGATGCTCACTATCACCATCTTGCCTAGTTCCTTGTGTAGCTCCATTACATCATAGAGGATGTGTCTTCGTGCATTGGATGTTTACGGTTAGTCATGGAACGCATTGCAGAGGTGAAACCTACAAATTAGATTGTTTTAACTCATTTTTAAAATCAAGAAAAGTATTGATCTTCCTTGTAAGCTCTCTCTCTGCCTTTGTGTAATAGACAAGGGTTCTCTCTCTCTCTCTCTCTCTTTCTCTCTTTCTCTCTTTCCCCCCCCTCTAGCCTATGGTAGTGTGGAAGCATGTAAATCAGGAGACCGAGTCTGTAAAATTGGCTGGAGAGGCCTATACAAACCTTCTCCTGCTCTGGTACTCTGCCGCCACTACCTTGTCCTGGAGCCAGCCCTCTAGCTTACAATTGCCCGAGGCCTTTGACAGTGTTGATGTTACAAATGTGTTTGAAATGTTTGGTACAAAAGGAAGATGTTTGGAAACATCTGCATGTTTTCCAGGGCATTTTCACACACATGTATAGTATGAACATATAATGCATGTAAATAGAGTTAGAAACCCTTAAATACCTTTATGATAATGACAGCAAAGACAACGTACAGCCTATGTAGTATATGAATGAATAAACATACTACATAGCCATCAATGTTTGAAAGATGAAATATGGCCAATCAACATGACATCAAAGAGAACTTAGAGCCTACATAGTACAGGATTCAATAAACATGCTCCATAGCCATCAATATTGGTTATATAAACTAATGTTTTGTGTTTTCTACAGGTCCTATGTGAACCGGGATCATGTTTTGAAATGGTTGGTAAAAACTGAAATGCGTTTTCTATCAACACTGCAGTGGCTGCTGTGGGACGTAAAAATTAAACTTTGATGTTTAGAGCATCCAGAGAGACATTGTGGAAATAGAGTACCACATCTACTCAAAAGAAAGAGTATAGCTGCACTAACTGTCTGGATAAGAAAAATTTCTCCTTTGGTAATTCCTTGGTGAAGATATCTGTTGCATTATTTTGTCCAGAAATATGAAGCATCTGAATATCCCCTAAGTCCACCTTTTACAGGATGAAGTGGTGCTTGATATCCATGTGCTTTGTCTTGGAAGATGCAGTCTAATAGCCCCAATTTAGAGCTCAATACAATATAACACAAATTTATTGATCAAATATTGAATCTTTTGTTGATTTTGTTATGTAGAAGTGGTGCTTGATATCCATGTGCTTTGTCCTGGAAGATGCGGTTTAACAGCCCCAATTTAGAGCTCAATAAAAATATAACACAATGTTCCTGGATTCATCTCAGGTATAGGTACATAACACAAATTTATTTGATATAAGGGCAAAACTCCGTGTAGAAATTTCCAGGAAAACCCCAAATCAAGATCACCTCTATTTTCTCACTTTTACTGATAGCTGCCTACAAACTCACTATGTCAACACCAAAATTTGTATTTAAGAGGGGCAAATGCCAGAACCAACAGACTTCAAGCTAGATGCTTGTCGATGTGTGGATCTTGAGAAATCAGCTCTTATGCTGCAAAAGTGTGCTTCAAAACTGGAAGTTATCAAGAAGCGACACAGAAATTGACATACACCCGAATCACTTTCCAATGGCATCTTTGGGATTCTGAAGCGTGATGAGAATAATGATGAGAAATGCACCAATTTTGGACACTTTTTGAAGGGAATCCCCGAGGTGGCATATGTTTCTGCTCAGAAATCTGGTGTTTGGAGTCAAAGTAGCACGTAAGATCTATCTTTGCTCCAAGTTTCAAGTGAAAATGACAAGCGTGGACCCTAGAACCATCCTTTGGTACCAAACTGACAGATATTATTACTATCCAACAAGAAAGTTTACTGAAATAGCAGGGAACTTCGTGAGAAACACACCGTATACTAAGTGGAGATTCCAGTTTTCTCTGGAGAAGCTCATAAACCGAACTGGATTGGAATGAATTTCTAAATGGATCATAGTGTGGGCAAATTGCCAATATATATGGAATGCCAAAAATCTATCCACTATATTTAATCCTAGTTTGAACTTTGAAGCCCTAATTAACCCTAGTTTCCGGTGCATAGGTCCATCTTATTGAAGTAGGCTGATTTACCCCATAGACTTCATGCCTTTTAGAGTTGCCATAGCTCTACTATTTACAAGCCTACCAAATAGGCACTTGAAACACTCAAATGCCAATAGTGGTTATCTGCTGCAGAAGAAGCCTTGCTTTGAGATTTGGAACTGAAGGCTTTTGCTGTGTCTTGGTCTCTGATTTGCATTGGTAGGGCTGTCTTGCCACCTTGACCTGTCTGACGTTCTGTCGCAGTGTCCCAGCCTTGTTGTGGACCCACTTAACAGGTGGCCCTGCACAGAATGACCGGCTCTCACTTAATGAGTTGGTTCTCTGCAAGTTACCACCTGTGTGGGCTGACTGCTGATGTGCCCCATTTGAGGTAATAAGGGTAGTGTGTGGTTCTTGGAACAAATGTGCTTTTTTCTGGTTGCAGTGTTGAGGTAAATGGAGGTAGGATAGGGTACGTAAAACAAATGTGCTTATTTCCTGTTGCAGTATTGCACAGTTAAATATCAAGTGCACATTGGAGAGTACTAGAACGATTTTGGTTGCTCCTTGGATTGGTATTTGTGATTTGTGCTTAAAGTTTGCGAATATGACATGAAGCTTTGACTCATTGTTGCTGATTGTAGTATTGTCAAATCAAATGAGGGTTAACACAAGTGGACTGAATTTTACTTGCTGCCATGGCTGAGATGTTTGTGTTTGTGAGTACAAGTGGATGAAATTGCATATTTCATGCTTGGATTGAGGTGTTACTGCTTTTTTGCATAACATTTAACTTTAATTTAGTCTTATGTTTGCTTCTCAATGCAGCCTTCTACAAGTAATTTGGGGATTGGATCAAAAGTATGGGTGGAAGATGAACAATTTGCATGGGTTCAAGCAGAGGTGATTGAGGTTGACAGTCGGAAAGTAACAGCAAGAACAGAGAAGGGCAGGAAACGGGTAAGTTTGCTGTGATTGCAGGAGGCCCTTCTCCCCTGCAAGTGCTGCAGTGTTTATGAATTTATTTGATTTTTCTTTTGCAGGTTGTCTCTCCAATTTCCAAGGTCCATCCAAGGGATGTTGATGTATTACCGGGGGGGGTGGATGACATGACAAAGCTAGCTTATCTACATGAACCGGGAGTTCTGCATAACCTTGCCTGCCGATATGAGCTGAATGATATCTACGTAAGCTACTCTACGTGAATGCTCGGAGTTCTTGTTTAAGATTGTACAAGTGTGGAACTACTCCTTTCATCATGTGTTCATGTCATGTTTTCACTAAAATCTGCTAGGGTTTGGCTTGTAGATACCCAAAGGTTTTACATGAGTACCAGCCATTAAACTAGCACTTGTTGGTATTAATTTTGCTGTTGATTTTTAGCTTCTTGTTTCCAGTAAGAAAGTCACATTCCAGAATTTTGAGCCCTATGACTTTCTTTGAATCAAGGCATGTGAGTGATGCTCTGAGAGTAGATGGGTTTAAGAGTGTTCTCTCTGCCCTAGAGGAGCAGCATGCTGCATTGTATTTTAATATATTAATAGTGAACAAGACTCGCATTTATCTATTTTATGTACACCTTTAAGCTTTGCTAGTGAACTCTTGTGAAGTCAAGACCTACACATATTCTGTTTATGTCTATCCGTAAATTTGGGATTAGATCCTGATTTTATCAAGGATACATATGAATAATCTAGATGACCAAGAAGCATTTAGATGTTCAGACGCTTTCTAATCAAGTACTTAGTTGCATCTGATGAGGTACTATGCTAGCACTTTGTTCATGAGGAGCTCTCGGACCCCAAGGCCAATAAGCTGGTCAAGCCCAGTGTGTTGAGCAAGACTTGAGGGAAAGCATGCCAGTGTACTTAGCCAATGGTCAACCTATAAGTCAACATGCACAAATGGGGTCTAAGCTTGCACAAATGGAAGGGCCCTTTGCTGGCCCGTTCCAGTGCGGGGTCCAGCCCTTAGGTCTTGCCCTTTCCCAGGCCCTTCTGCAGGTCGCAATCCTACCCACAAGGTATGCCTCTGCTCCTGCTATGCTGCACAATGTGCCAGCTCTGCTTGCAGGTCGTGTCCTTGCCTATAGACACCCACCATGCTGTCGTATAGGGGCCGTACCTGTTCGTACAGGTCCTGGCCTGTCCCACCACCTTTTGTGCCTCTACCAGGCTCTTGTGCTGCCCCGCCACCTACTATACACTGCCCTGCAGCAGTCCGTACTGATCCGTACAGTGGCGCCATGTCCAGGTATGTCTTGAGCAGTGCTGCCCACATGACAGCCTTGCTGCTGTCCATGTGGCAGCCATCTCTTCTCTGGGCATCTTCTACCTTTACGAAAGACATTTTGAATGGAGGTGGAGAGACAACTTGAAAGTTTAAAGAAAGCATGTGTGCCAGCTTCGTGTTGGTGTTGCCCTTCAGAGTTACATAGGTATATGAATTTCAGACAATATGCCACCTCAAAGTGAAGGTATCACCTGCGCTCTTTGGTTGCACTCTTTGACTTTGGCAGGTGTTTGTCCACTGGCACATGCTTGTAGGATGCCGTGGAGAAAGCTTCTATCTGTGTTATACCACTAAATGATTTGCAGGATATGAGCTGAGCAGTGGCCCAGGATGCAGGCCCTTATTCAGAGGAGGAAATTCAGCTGTGGGCTATAAATTTCATTTGAATTACTGTGGATGAAAACCTTTTTATTAATTAAAAACCCTCAAGAGGATAAGGGTGGGAAGAAACGTCTTTGATTCTAATTTTCCAGATTGCATTTGTGGTCAATGTTGGACTGTCTAGCACATGTGACATGGTTTCATTAGGGTTCGTCTCTGGGTTTTGCTGCAATACTTTATTCTTTTGCATCACCTTAATTTGTACGGGTTGCGTTTTAAATCTGACTTTGCAATTTTTCTTCACAGAACATGATTATTGCTCAGTCTGTGCTTGTGCAAGGGCTAGTGCCCGTTGATATCTGCAAACAAACTGTCATGGTTGATATTTCTTGCCTTTTTCAGACATACACAGGAAACATTTTGATTGCAGTCAATCCCTTTGCAAAGTTACCCCACTTGTATGATTCACATATGATGGAACAATACCGAGGAGCTCCACTTGGAGAGTTGAGCCCCCATGTTTTTGCAGTTGCCGATTCATCATACAGGTAAATTTAAAAAATTGAATTGTGTCATGTGTGACCTGTTTGTCTGCTTTACTTCGGAAGGAGCAGCTGATTATGTTGACTGTGCAGAGCCATGATTAACGACAGACAGAGCCAGTCGATACTTGTCAGTGGTGAAAGTGGGGCAGGGAAGACAGAGACAACTAAGCTTATTATGCAATACCTAGCTTACATGGGTGGCAGAGCTGTTTCAGATGGAAGAACTGTTGAGCAACAAGTTCTAGAGGTCAGACGATGAGATGACTCTTTGGTCTTATTGAATCTTTGAATTTTTGAGTAACTGAGATCTCTAAGCTATTGGCATGTTTAGAGTGTTTTTGGGCATGTAATTTGAAAATGTCAAATTTTCTTTTTGCATGACATCTCAGTCAAATCCTCTTCTTGAAGCATTCGGCAATGCGAAGACTGTGCGAAATGACAATTCGAGGTGAGCTGGAACAGGTGTGCCTTTTCCCAGATTGCTCTTTATTTGTGAGCTTAGGCTTCAATTTTTTGTAATTGATGAATTTATACTTGATACGGGACTATGCTCAAAAGTGCCAGTTATCCAGCCCAAAGAAGATCAAGTCAACTCTGCAAGGTTTGCTTGACAACTTTCGAATGCAAATATACATGGACCACAGACCATGGATTTTTGGCATACTTTTAGAAACTCTGATATTGAGTTCAGTTTTATATATACGTTTGGAACAGTGTGTTTGATCTTTGCTTTTGGAGATGCTTGTTAAGAACCAGAGTTACGAGAATGCAAATGTGTGCAATGCATGCATAATCTCTCTCAGCTTGCAACAGAAACAAGTACTCTCACGAGGGAGCCCTTTCCCCATTGGAGGGCCAAGTGAGAGAGATTGTGGATGCATGCAAGGTGGTAGAGAGAATGCTATGTGAGATCTCCACAATGAAGGGGATACCCTTTTACTAATGTCCCTTGAGATCACGCAAGGTCCTCTTCCCATTTAGACCCACCCTTAGCCTATGACCCATGCACCTACCATTGAATGCACTCTAATGCACCCTTCGCTTTCCTATTGCCCCTAGGACTTAGACACGTGTGTGCATATGTTTATTAATAATCATTGGCCAATGTTACATAGTATAGCAGTACTAATTTTGTCGCTTGATCGATCATAAATACAAACATATAGTGCACCATCAAATTGACACCTAATATAATGTTCTAATGACTATTAATTAACTAAGTAATAATCTCTTTTGTCATGACACTCCCTCTTGATTGAATGAGCAGAAGTCCTCTTTTTGGATTATCTCTTGTCCTTTCTCTTGCGTACGCTCTCTCTTTTTACTGCTGCATCTGCATAGCTTCTTTATAACATGCGAGTATCTGTGGAAAATATGTAAAGTCATGAATGTAAGCTCGAAGTAAGGTGATTATAGTTTTATTGGCATTTTCACTTTGACCATCTCCTTGAGGATGAAAGGCTGTAGTTAACTTCAGTTTGGTTCCAAGGTTTTCAAATAAGGCTGTCCAAATGTACTAATGAAATGGCCATGATTATCGGAGTCAAGAGATTTTGGTAATCCATGTAACCTAAAGATTTCCCTAATGAATAACGTTGCTGTTGTAGGAGTAGACAACCCCTTTTTACAGGGAATATAATGGGCCTGCTTACTAAGCCTATCTATAACAGTGAAAATCTGCTCAATATGTTCCCACTTTTCAGAGGGAATAGGCAAAGGCTGCAGTAGACCAGCAGCCTTGCTTGTGTCAGATTTACTGCACTGACATACATCACATTGTTGAATGAAGGCTGGAACTTCCTTGCGAAGTTTAGGCCAATGGAAGTACCTCTCAATATTATCAACAGTCCCTCTATGCCTCTATGTCCAGAATATGGACTTGCAATGTAGCTCATGCATGACTAGATGCCGGAATGTTAATGTACACATAATGCACGCCCCAACAAGAGGTATCCATCCACGATGGAGTAAGCCTCTAACTCTTGAATCTCATGATGCTAAATCCGTTCATAAATTTCAGTGAAGTCCTCATCAGAACGATAAACTTTAACCATTGTTCCTAGTGCCTTCTCTTTAATCACAAAAATGTGATTAACTTGGGGCCGTCTACTCAAAGCATCAGCTACTAAGCTCTCCTTCCTTGGCTGATATTCAATTTTTGGTTGCCCAAATGATTGAATATATTCAGCCCATTTGATTTGTCTTGAAGAGACAATGGGTTGAGAAAATAAGTACTTGATACTTTGATGGTCAGCCTTAATCTTGAAAGCATAATCATATAGGTAATGCTTTAAAGCATTAACAATTGCGAGGAACTCTTCTCTTATGTATGTATTTCAACTCGGCCCCTTGAAGTTTTCTACTCTCATAAGCATGGGATGCCCTCCTTGCATCAACATTGCGCTCAACGAGGTACCGCTTGCATCCGTACATACGACAAAGAACTCCTTTCCATATTCGGGAGTGTTAACATTGGTGAAGTAACCAATGTCCTCTTGAGGTCTTGAAGCTTCTCGGTGAACGTGTCCCCACTCATACAAGGAATTTGTTAGTGGTGGAGAAGCAAAGCGTGCGTAATTCTTAATGAATTTGTGGTAATAACTACACATCCCTAGGAAGGATCTCCACTCATGTATATTTTAGATATTGGCCGTTCAATTATGGCATTGATCTTTTTAGGATCAACCCGAATTCCCTCAACAGACACAATATGTCCCAAATGTTTTCTCTCTGTCTTAAGAACTCACTCCTCTTTCTATTTAGGAACAATCCGATCCTTCCTTAGGAGCTCTATCACTTTAGTAAGGTGATCCTTATGTTCTTCCTCATTCTGGTTGAAAACTAGAATGTCGTCAAAGAAGACTATGACAAATTGTCCCAAGTAGGGTTGCAAAAGCCTTTGCACTCAGCCACTAAAAGTGGATGGAGCTTTAGTTAGGCCGAAAGGCAGAACATGAAACTCGTAATGTCCAATGAGAATGCGAAAAGCAGTCTTATGTTAATCTCTAGCTTCCGAAGTTGATGATACCTAGATTTGAAATCCAATTTGCTAAAAACTTTAGCAATCATCCACTCTTGGAACCAAAATGGGTTCTTAATCATAAGTTTATTCAAAGCTCGGTAATTCATATACATACTATATGATGCATACTTGTTTTTGACCCATAATGCAGGTGTTACAAATGGCAAATGGACAATTGCTTGGTTGAGTTAGGTCTTCCTGCAATAGATCTTAACTTTGCTTTTCTACCTCTATTTCTATCCTATTCATCCTATAACAAGCTACACATGGAGGAGAAGCTACTGGCTCCAAGTCTAAGGCATTACAACAGAGCCTTTGTCACCATCTTGCTTAAAAGTTAACACCAAGACAGGACTTGATGCATTCAGCATATGAAGGATGTACCCTTTGCCTCAAAGGTAGAGGCAAAGAAATCTAAGAAGATAGCTTCGGTGCCACTTCGCTTGGAAAAAATGAATTTAGCACCTCCACCTTTTCTATGGAAGGACTTTAAGCAAAAGTGGCCCGGGGAGACCAAAAACCTTACAATGGTAGAAGCCGCTTCACACCTGAGAAGATTGACACCTTCGGGAAGGAAGCCAAGTGTTTTCTATGTGGAAAAGAGGGGCATGTGGCTGCCCAAGGCCCAGAAAGGCCTATTGGTCCAAAGAAGTAGAGACGACCACAAGAGCCGCCTATAGACTTATGGCGGGAAGTATCCTCGATGTATTGGGGAGAGTGGCCGATTTGAGACCAAAGAACTTTGCCTGTGTTGGGGTAAAGTGAGGGATCAGAATGTGTTGATTCTCTTCGATCTAGGGGCTACAGATAGTTTCATTTCGCCTTACGGATTTGGATTAAACATAAGAGATGGGAAGAGCTTTGGATGCAAACGTTTCAAGGAAGTCCTGTTTCTATCACCCCTATCATTGGGAAGCTCCGAATCCATGTACAAGATATGTAGACCAGCAAGACTCCTATATTTCACCCCTAAAGCAACACGATGTAGAGTTTGATAATCCCTGGTTTCACAAAAAGGGGATGCACCTTATGATGCCACAGAGAATTCTAGTGTATATCCATAGGTGTAACAATGGATCTACTAAACCAAGAATGCCATAACTATCTTTGTTTTCTACAATGAGTGCCTGTCCTTTTTCTAATCAAACTTTTCTTTCCCTTCTTTTTGAGTAGAAAAAAGCTTGTATATATTATTAAAAAAAAAGAGCATATTACATTTTGTTCCATAAATATCATTATTTACGAAGAAAATAGTAGAAAATGTCCATATACACGAAAATGCGGTTAATAGCTTGTAAGGGACATATTTCTTAAGATAAGTACCAAATGGTGACATCCTTAAAATAGGTTTGCAACAAATGGAAAAGAAGATGAAGCTGACACATACTACAACCAACAAAAAAGAGATCCATGGAGTGGTCTAAGAGTGATTTCACCACAAAAGAATTGGTGCAATTTGGTAACAGTCCCTCAAAATCATTTCACAAGTGAGGCACCACTTGGAGGATCGTAGTCTAGCTTCCAAAGAGGCGGCATGCTTCCCTCTAGAGACACTATTCCCATGAGCCTAGAAAGTGGGGAGTCAATGACACACCAGGAGATCAACAATGCCATTCATCCCCCAAGTAGCATCCATCAAGTTTTCCAAAGGATTGTTCTAGAAAACCTTTGCTTGCATTACAACCTCGAACATATGGATAGCACAATGCAACCATGAAAGGCATCAACAAATCCAACATGCTGAACTCTTATCATATATACTTTGCGTGCGAGTTGGGAGAAAGGTACAAAGGGTTCTAGAAAGCCCACTAAGCGGCATCAATTTCACGTGCAATCATCTTTTACATTCTCACATATGGAAGAATCCGCTTGCTATATAGTCAACCGCAATGGTTGCTAGCACCTAGTCCCAGCTGACAATATGTAGTGACTAGGACCCGGTAAATCAAGCTACAAGGCAGCTAGCTACCAACTTTTGTATCTTTTTTCTAAAGGAAAAAGACTTGTGAGTACAAGATTGTCATGACAAGAGAAATGATTATATAGTGAATGGATAGGCTTTATAATATTATTATATTAGACACCAATTGGACAATGCGCTATATATTTGTGTTTATGATCGATCAAGCGGCGTTAATAGTACTACTAAATTATGTAACATTGGCCAATGATTATTAGCAAATATGTGTACACACGAGTCTAGGTCCTAGGGCGATAGGAAAGGAAAGGGTGCATTAGAGAGCATTGAATGGTATGTGGATGGGTCATAGGCTAAGAGAAGTCTAAATGGGAAGATGGACCTTGAGTGATCTCAAGGAATATTAGTGAAAGGGCATTCTCCTCATTGTGCAGATCTCACGGAGCATTCTCTCTACCACCTTGCATGAATCCACAAATGCGCTCTCACCTTCTCTCATCATGCATTAAGGTCAAAGAGAAACAAGTACTCTCACAAGGGAGCTCTTCCCCCATTAGAGGGCCTTATCTGTGTCAAAATTATGTACGCTGTGCACACATTTACATTCTTGTAAGTCTACTTCTTCACATTTGGTATCAGAACAGTGACAACCCACCACAGGAACGATGAAAGAAAGAGAAGAGTGGGGAAGAGAAAATCCGCCTAGCAAGCGAAGAGGAACATAGGCGAACCCCCACGAGCTGCACAAGAAGAGGAGGATAGTGGACACGGACAGAGAGGGACTGAGCACCCATACAGACACAGAGCGGAGAGCGTCGGTGTGTGCACACAAGGCACATGAGACTGCACCAACAGAAGAGGTGATGGACTGGCAATAGGAGGGCGGCGGACTCCTTTCGAATTTCGATGGGGAGAATTTGAAGCTAAATTCAATTACAAAAATTCACAAATTTTGCATGCCATCTTGAAGTCCGGAGGTTCTCAGACAAGGGCTTTGTCACCAAGTTGTAAATGCTCCGAGTCAAAATTCCAATTGACCTTTTATTTGATTATAATTAAAGAGTTTATTGTTTATTTACTTATGGTCAAGAACTTCTCTAATTGGTCAAAGTATTGACTTCTATTAAAGATACTTAACTCTGGTTAAGAAAGCCTAACCTCGGTTAGGAAGACTTGGCTTAGGCCAAGAGGATTAAGTACTGTTAACCAGAGCATTATAGTGTTGACTTTGGTTATAGTGTTGACTTTGGTTAGAGAGTGTTGACTTTGGTCAACGAGACTTGGTCTACGCCAATAAGGTTGACTACGGTTAACCAAGATGTGCCAACTTCGGTTGGAGAGACTTGGTCATAATTAAGGTGCCTTGATTGTCGGTCAAGCCCCTTAATTATGATCAAGAGGGTTGACCTTGGTCGGCCATAGAAATTGTTCTATGTTATGTGCATTGATGACGACATAAGTGTTGCTTTGCTTGCTAAGTATGTCTCCCTTTTGTTTTCATAAAAGTTTTTGTTTACCTCTTTTTTCTTTTCTTTCATTTTCTGTGTAGATTTTTGGTCTTTAGAACAACAAAAAATCTAAATTTTTATGATTGGACTTATTCTAGTCTTACAAAGGTATATGTTTGCTTGGTTGGGACGCCCACAATGACTAGGATTAGTCTATAGATTTCTATTTTGCATGCAAAGCGCAAAGGATACTGGGTGCCATGGCCATGCTCATTTGATTAATTTTGCAGGTACAAGAGAGTGGTTTAATACCCAAGCTATATGCAGCCTAGCTAAAATCCAAGAGGTGTCCTTGTGACCGAGGGCTACGAAGATCCCAAAGTTGGCCCTTTAGTGACATGTAACTAAAATCTAGTTAGGCATTTTTGACAAGTGGCATGTTGCCAAGTTTGAGAGCCATGAGCTCTTTGTAAGAATTACACTCACGTATGGATATGTATCTCTCAGTCTGGTGCTGACTTTTGTACAAAAAATTTATTCAGTAATACAAACCTTCGGGGAGGTCAGGCCCAACGCTTGTCCTGGGACCTAGTGTTGAGAGAGAGAGAGAGAGAGAGAGAGAAAGAAAGAAAGAAAGAAAGGTATATTAATGTCGACAGAAGGCCTTACGGGACTATGCGGCAAAATAGACATCCAAGAAAGATTACATCTGGAAAAGACCAGAGAGTCAAGGAGTGCCCATGGCAACTCAGCTTGAAATTATTCTATCAAACTCAAACACATCGAAGAGAGTGCTCATGGCTACTCAATTCGGGATTATTTAACACACACAAACTAAGTAGAACTAGATCAGCTTACATCAGTTTAAGACTGAGAGTCTTTAGGTTTGGATTTAAAGTCTCTGATGCGTGCTTTCCCATCTCTGTAAACAGCCCACTTCCCTTCTTTCCGAGCTTCCTTTACTTCAATAAGTTATGTGGCCTTTATCTTGAGCTGAGTCGGAGTGAGTTCCTCTGAAATCCATATCTTGGTGTCTCTCAGTTCGTTACTTTGCCTGAGGATTTTGCTCCTTGCTGCCTTGTCGTTCATAAATATCACCGCACAATTCCCTTTCTGAGCTATGTGGTTTGGGAGAGACTAAAGTGAAATCGTTTAGACTTCACAAGCAGTGGTAGCTTGAATGAAGAGGTTTGGACTACTTTTTGATTAGCCTTCTCCTTTAGTGCTAGCCTTCGTCATGGCTGAGTTTGCCCTTCACCTCCGGAGTGCCGACAGAAACTCAATACGAAGACTTTGTATAAATGGATGCTCAAGTATGTGTGGGTGTGTGGATTTGTATGTGTGAGAGCATACTTTTATACTATGGTCTACACCCACTGTTGGGTGCTGATGACGTCAGTGGGGATGTCATAGTAGCTAGTCCCTGCTATGCGTGATGGAGTTTATGGTTTTCAATCTTATGAGTGACTATCGTGAGATTGAAACTGCACTATGTTGTGTTTTTAGAGGATGAGTTTGGGAATGTTCCTCGATTCATCTAGGTATATGTAGTCCTCATCTGGATCCCATTCAATCAAGGGCATTGATTCTCTTATTTTCTTCGTTTGTTCAGCCTGGCTCCCTTCATGCCACCCATTTGGTAAGCCCCCGATGCATAGTAGTCGGGCATTCTTCGACGGTCCCTTCTGTTCTTGTACTTCGTCATAAACATCACATTTGTTGATTTTGGTATCCATTTTTCCTGTAAACTCAGCGGTCATTTCTTGCTTGGCTGTACTCAGTGACTATCTCTTGAACACTTTTGAATGACTTCTGATATGAGTTCCTGTTTTCCTGAGATAAAATCCTGCTTCCCTTTGCTCTCCATTTCCTGCATTTTCTTGCCAAAGGCTACAAGCTGAAGCTTGAGCTCTCTTACTTCCTGTTCCAGGTAATAAATCCTCGCCTGTGGGTCTGAAATATTACCTCTTCGCTGGTAAGTTTTGGGGTATGGAGACGGAGTTTTCATAGACACAATGTCTAAGAAAGATATCTTAGTTGGAGTAGTGACAAACGTCTTGATCTTTGGGAACTCCATTGTGGTCTGCGTAAGATCTGAAGCTGCAGATCCCCGGCTTAAAACTAAGCCAGGGGCTTAGCCCAGCTTGGGGTGAGGGTGGTAGGTGGTTTAGTGAGGCTCAATAGTCAAGAAGGAAGAAGATGACTGTGTGGGAAAGGATCTAACAGGAAGGGGGGTTCTACTCTTGTGAGCGCAGCAGCAAAACCTGCACAGCCTGATAAAGGGTAAAGGGTAAAGCCCGAGGAGGAAGACCTTGGCGTTGGGCGGCGACCTATTGGGAGACGACCTTCTTCAGAAGCTGGGCGACAACCTTCAGAGGCTGAGTGACCTGCTGGGCGACGAGTTTCCTTGAGTGACGAGTTTTCCTGAGCGATGAACTTCGACCTGCTTCCTTGAGCGACGACGACCTGCTTCCCTGAGTGACGAACTTCGACGAGTTTCCCTGAGTGACTGAGAGGAGGCGAGGGGGGGGCTTTCTGTTGTAGATCCTGCCTAGATCACTGCATGTCCCCTATAACTTCAGTAGCTGCTTTAGGTTGAGCACTCCTGCAAAAGTATGCGTAGAGAAAATGTGCACGAGAGAGAGAGAGAGAGAGAGAGAGAGAGAGAGAGAGAGAGAGAGAGAGAGAGAGAGAGAGAGAGAGATGATGATATGATTGCATTAACGTCCTCGTGAGACCATTCAGGATCTATGGGAGAGTGATCACTATCAACAAGTAGTGATTGTTTACATCCATTGAAAGAAAATATCATAAATACAAAAGCATAAATGTGCTATGCTGTGAGTACTTGTTGTGCTAGCATGTGTGCTAGACCAAGTACTTTGTTGCGATATTTTAAAATTTCCTTTATGTAGTTGCCTAGCTCTTTGGCTGGCCACTCCAGTAGGATTTCAGGTTGCTTCTATTGCCCCTATAGCATTCTCTGATTTGCGCATATGCTCGACATGTTAGGAGTACATGTTGCTCATTTTCTACTTCTCCTGCGGGGGCAGATTTTACATACTCTTTCCTCTCTTGGTACCCTGGGTCTTGCCCATCTTCCCCTCTCCATCTCGAGATCATGTGAGCTGGTTCTGATTTTGCAGATTAAATGTTTTTTGAATATTGATATGTCTTCCCCGAGGTATTTCTGCATTCCATAGCTGTCCATCGGATTGATTTCCTGCTTATAAAACTGCATTTTTGCCCCCGGTTCTTGCCATAGCTTCTGTAGCATTCTCTGTGTCACTAGCTCCCTGATTTCCCATGCATCTTCGGGGATATCAGCAGCGGTTATACCCCATAATTCCATCCATTTCAGCCCCTCTTTGTGCCATCCAGCGCTTCGCGTAGCTTCCATTGCTGAGAGAGAGAGAGAGAGAGAGAGAGAGAGAGAGAGAGAGAGAAGTAGAATTTATAAGCGTCCTCGGGGGGCAAAAAATGACCCATGGGACCCGTCTCAATACAATGTAAAAAGAGTCTCCTCAAGGAGAGGGGTCAGGAGTCTATGAGTTCTTGACGACAAGTAAAAAGACGAGTGACAAAAGATCCCAAAGCTGCCGGAGAGGCAGTGGAGAGAAATGATGTCAACTGAGCGGAGTCCTGCAGTATCTGCTGGCAGTCCTCCCTAATATGTGCATAATGGGGGCACTGTAGAGCTACATGTGTCTCCGTCTCAACTGTCTGCATGTCACAAAGGGTACAGAATCTAGCATGTCTCGGCTGGTGTATCCAAGCTCCTTGCTCAATGGCAAATGTATGAGATGTGGTACGGAACCTGGCTATGTTCGTGCGATATAGAAGGGGGACAGGTGTGCTAATATAAGGCTGAGCATGTGTCTCTATGGGCATGTATGTACACCAACATGTGGGATTTATGTTGTCTTGATAATATTCCAGCTTTACCCTCTTTTCACTTGTCAGCCAGTGATTCTACAAAGTGCTCAGTAAAGATAGTTGAAAATCTCGCATGTTGACCTTTGCAAGCGGCATGGTCAAATATGCTTCCACTTTTCTTCTGCTGAACCATTGTGTCGGTTGCCCATCCTGTGCAGATGATCTTACTTTTGTAGTTCTTTTGAAGCTTTGTGCTGGCCTTCCATGCTTTATGAGGTAGCCTATCAGGTTGCATTTGCTGTACCTCTATTAGGTATTGCATAACTCTAATCAATGCATGAAATTCAATGGGTCTCCTTCCTGTTTCCAACAGAAGTATTGAGTATGGAGTAGTGGGTTTGACACCAAGGTGTTGCCTTAAGAAAGCTTTTTGCATTTTCTCAATATCATTCCATGTAGAGGCTGAAATGCTGCCTCCCCATACTTCCACTCCATATAATACTGTCTGCACACATATGCATCAAACTATACATTCCGAATTTTCCAGTCCCTGGTGTCGGTGTGCCTGCAATCATTCTCAAACTGGTAGTACTTCCCCCAGCCAGTGTCCATCCTTTTGTGTATACATTGCCACCATCTATGATTTGTCGGGATATCAACCCCTAAGTATTTGAAGGTGCGGACAGACTCAATAATCTGTCCATCAAAGGTGATCTCAGGGGGATGTTCTGGCTGATTGGTACAGACTGCCATCATCTTTGTTTTCCCGACATTTACTTGCAGCCCACTTTCCCTACAAAAAGTCTTAAGCACTTGTAAAAGTTTGTGCATAGATTCTGGATCGTATGCAAAAAGAACGACATAATCTGCGTATAGCAACAATAGCACTATTCAAAGCCCCAATTGCGGTCCTTGCAACCCTTCCTCTGTTGCAGTCATTGATGAGTTCCTCCAGTTGGTTTCGTTCGTTTCATTGCAGAGAGAGAGAGAGAGAGAGAGAGAGAGAGAGAGAGTAAAAAAAGGTTTCATTGGTATCAGATTCTGGGGTTCGCCATCTGCTCAGGCGGTGATGGTTCTAGAGAGCACTGTGGAAGAGCACATCGTTGAAGCTTTTCGCCAATGATGGATTCCTTCAACTCCATTGCAAGAATTATCTCGGCCTTGTTCAACACTAAGGGATTGCAACTACTTGCGTCGAGTGGTGGGACGGCGTAGTGTAATTGTGTGAGCGTGGAGCCTCACCCGGGCTGTCAAACAGCTTGGGTGGAGGACTTCGGAATTTTCCACTTGGAGATTGGGCGTGATGGTTGGTTAGGCACATCTATCCTCATGTCGAGTAGCTAATTGGAAGGCTTGGACCTTGAAAACTCATCACTTTGGCGCTGTAGGGTAAGCGGAGGGATTTCAAATGCGAATCCTTGACGCCTGATTATCAACGAAGATGATTAGTTAGGCGAGATGGTTGCGTACGGTGACGCTTGATGTCAGGTATCTAACTATGGTTGGGGGATTCAGCTGACCTCGGTTAGAGGTGTTGTTAACTAGCTCTACCAAGTGATGACATGGCAACCACACGTGTGAGTGATAACGTGGCGTTGATGTTGCAAAGTGCTAACGTGGCAGCCCATCCAACCTGTTGACGTGGCAGTGCAGAGCTAACGTGACAGACCTACATGCACTGATGACGTGGTAGACATGTGGCATGCTAACATGGCCTACAATCAAAACTTGCTAGAAGCTGATGTGGCAGCTAACCGAACTTATAGTTAACCCATATTGGGTCAGGTACCTTGAACACAGTTGGTCTAGTTACAGTAACTAGTTTCCTCAACTAACCAGACCAAAGCAAACCAATCTGAATAGTCTAACCAGACTGTGGTTAGTTAGCTAGCGAGTTACCTTCAAAAAACAAAAAAGAGAGAGAATTTTACAGATCAGTTTCTACCTATCAGAAAAACACTCGGTTAGTGTTATTTGTCAGAAAACTGCAAAAAATCAGAGATTTGTTGACAAGTAAAGAAAATGCATGGTTTTGAGCAGAAAAAGGGTAACCATTCCTAGTGCTTTTTACAATAGCCAGGAAAGGAACAACACAGCAGTTGATGCTTGAGAAAGCTTGTGGTTTATGCCTTGAGGTGACAATTTGCAGATTATACAAGTCTGGCACAAGTTTGCGGATGCAATACACCTCTTGTTGAGGTATTTTCATTTTGAAAAGAATGGCTGAGTGCATTGGTTACATACACTCTGTGTGAGAGTTTGCAAATCCCATATTAAGTTTGAAGTGATGGCTTCATGAGAACATGCTCATTGAACATTCATCCCATGAGGGAATTGCACATACTGCCCAAGTCAGGCAGGAAGAGGCTTGCAATCTAACAAGGAGATTTGGTATAGAGGATTGCTTGCTCAGCTAGTAAAGGCGAGAAGGGATCCTCTGTTTTGCATATTGGTACAACCTCTTGCAGCGGAAAGGACAGAGAAAGCTCCCTCTGGAGCAAATTAGAAGGAGTTTGGAAGGAAGAGATCCTTGAGTACAGGTCCTATTCTTCCTTCAGATGATGCATCCAAGAAGAATAAGAAGCCTCGTTATGAGGATAGCAAAAAGAGAAAAGGAGGTAGCCAAGAAGAGAGTTTACATCCCAAGAAGAAGAATGCCAGACATAATCATAGCTCTTCAAGTTTTTTTTCCTCTTCTTCCAGCTCCACCTCTTGATATTCATCTTTGTCTTCTTCTTCTGGGTCATCGAAGCCTAAACATAAGAAGAAGAAGGCATCGACGGAAAGCATGCAGCTAAGAAAGAAAAAACTAAGGAATTCAAAGGTGGAAAGTCTATTAGGTTTGCTACATTTATGGGCCAATATGGTCATATAGAGAAGGCCGTGCAGTTCATTGGGTAATTTGATGCAGTTTTTGGCATGGAGAATTTTTTCGATTTCTCCAAACTGTGCATGGTTAATTTACATCTGACAAGGACAGCCAGTGTATGGTGGAGTGCACAGACCAAAGTTGGTTCTCCAAAGAAGTGGAAGGGCTTCAAGAAAGCCGTCTACAAGTAGTTCATGCCTAAGCAGTTCAAAGGCCATGTCCTCGTTGCCTGGGATAGTTTGCATATGGATGCAAGAGACACAATTGAGACATATAATCAGAAGTTTTGGGATGCATACTTGCAGATTCCTCCCTTCAAGAAGGTCTCTAAGAAGACCTAGGTAAGAAAGTATAGGTCTGGTCTCACTCCAAAGATAGAGGTTGTGGTTAATACCCAACACCATAAGGGCATACAAGCATGCAGCCACTGTGGCAAGCTTAATGCACATGCAAGATCCCACTACAGGCCTTCTCTATTTACCGGGACAACAGAGAAGAAAAAACCAGCCACACCTCAGTCTGAGAAAAAGGAGTTTCCCAAGGCTCAAAAGAAGGAACTTCAGCCTCAAAAGCCGAGGGGGAACCAAGCACAGAAAGCCTTTAAAGTGTAGGACTTGTTGTCCAAAGGGTTGATTCAGCCCAGTGCCTCTCCATTTTGTTCCCCTGTACTTCTTGTACAAGAGAAAGATAGTTCATTTTGTATGTGCGTCGACTATTGTGCACTAAACAAGATGACCATCAAGAATAGATTCCCAATTCCACGCATCAATAATGTGCCGGACCAGCTCAATTGAGCCTCAGTTTTCAACAGGATAGATTTGAAGAGTGGTTATCTTCAAGTCAAAATACAACCACATGATGTGCACAAGACAACGATTTGCACTACATATGTGCTGTATGAGTATCTGGTGATGCCTTTTGGGTTAACAAATGCCCGGCTACCTTTAACAAAATGATGGATTGTATCTTCCATTCTTATAGAAAGTTCATGGGTCCCTTCTTCAATAACATAATCGTCTTCTCAAAGTCGAAAGAAGAACATACGCAGCATCTTATTATTGTTTTCCAAGAGTTGTGAAATCATCAGTTCTATGCAGACAGGGAGAAAAGTAATTTTTTTTTGGAAGAGATCCACTATTTGGGGCACATAATTTCGAAGGATGGAATGATGTTCCAGTTGATTTGCGTTGGATTTTGAACTTCTACGTTTTTACTCATGAATTTGAGTTGATCTCTTGTGAGACTTGTCCTATCGTTCTTCATAAATTTAGTCAAATTAGGAGATTCATAGATGACTTATTTGGCCTAGACGTTTCAAACTTTGTTTGGTGGTGGAATTATCCCAAAGACTTTTGTGGATTGAATTGTACAGCTAGTGGAAGTTATCGTAATTTCTTGGTTAACTACGGTTAGTGAAGGATAAGGTTCTGTCACTTAGACAAAACCTTTCCCTTTTATTGTACTTCTTTACTTCATCTATTGCAAACTCAACGTTCAGCGCTTTTGCTCTCTCACTCTTTTTCTAACATTTGGTATCAGAGCAGCAAGACCCTGCTCCTAGCTTCCTGCCCAGCTCCCTGCTCCTTGCCCACAAGCTCTTCCTGCTATCCGTCGTACATCTAGCGTCGATCTGCTTGTCCTCCAGCAGCTCGTCAGCCGTACAGTTCTTCATCCGTACGTTGCTCCTGCGTTGTTGTCCGTATAGTCACACGGAATGTTCCCGTACATTCGCCGTACACTTGCCGCCATTCCGTACAAGTACTTGGTGCTGCATTCGTCCGTACACCTCGAAGTCCGTACGCTAAATATGGGGCTTTTGCACTTCACGCAGGTGCATGAGAAGAGGCACACACTTCTGTGCAGGATTTATTCTTGTAGACATTGCAGTTGGGTTGCAGGTTGTCCAAGAAATTGGGGCTTTTGCAATTACACTGCAATTTTGCTGTGAAATTTGGGGCTTTTGCAAGCATAGTGCAATTTGTGCAACATTTGGGGCTTTCAGACCATTTGCCCTCTCTTGTATGCAATCTCCTACAAGAAATTGGGGCTTTTGCATTTGGGTTGCAATTTTGCAGGTAAAAGAGCATTTTGGAAGTTTGCAAACAGTTTTGGTCTCGGCGTGAGTCAATTTGCAGACTTTTGCCACTTTTTGCAGATTCTATTTGCAGATTTTTGGGCATTGAGCAGAGCATTGTGGTGCATTTTGAGCCTTTGATAAGTTGTGACAATATTTGTCACCGAGGGCAGATTTTCTTTGGCAGATTTTATTTGTGCATCTTGCATCCCAGGAAGGGATTTTATTTGTTCGGTTTGCTGTATTTCTGAGTTTATGTGGCAAAAATGGCACAGAACAACTTAAATGAGGTGTTTGGGGTTCTCAGACAGGAGGAGAAGTTGGATGGCACCAACTACTCCTTGTGGAGTTTCATGGTTCGCAATATCTTAGTTGGTAGAAATCTTTGGGATTATGTCAATGGAGATGAAGAAAGACCAGATACAACGCCTATACCTGTCACTCCTACAGCTGGAGGCAGGGGTAGAGGTACAAATACAGCACATGTGATTGGAGCAGCTGCTCCAGGAGCTCCCACAGCAGAGCAGAAAAGATGGGACTCCAGAGATGCACAAGCTCTTTCAGTAATTTCTCTTTCTGTCAAGAGGTTCATTATACCTCATATTCGGTCATGCAAGACATCTATGGAAGCTTGAGTAATACTTGAGAGTATGTTTGCAGCAAGAAATGATGCAAGGGTTTCCTTTTTGAAGCGAGAACTTTCCCATACAAATATGGAGGAGGGAGATTCCATGAACTCTCATCTCACAAAGCTTCAGGATCTCAAGGAACTTTCCCATACAAATATGGAGGAGGGAGATTCCATGAACTCTCACCTCACAAAGCTTTAGGATCTGAAGGAACAATTGCTGAATATTGATGAAGTCATTCCGGATTCGGAGATGATCACTACCACTCTGAACTCTCTTCCTGAGTCCTATCTCGGTTTTCACACTCGCTGAATTTGTCATTGAGGGGGGGCAGCAATCCTCTCTCCTTTCACGAGTTGGTAGGACTCCAGTTACAAGAGGAACAAACACGCAGAAATATGGCAACCCGGGCTGGCAAGCATGCTATGCTCTCCAAGTTCAAGCCCAAGGGTGAAGGGCAGCATAAGCCACATGCCAATCAGCCACACATCAGCATAAAGCTGATTCTGGACAGCCTTCTTATAAGGCACAGGGTGATACAAATAAGCAGAAAAAGAAGGGCATCTGTCATTATTGCAAGAAGCTAGGTCATTATATTGGAGAGTGCGAGAAGCGCATAGCCAAAGAGAAGAAAAGGGATTCCGGTATGGCTGTGTCAGATGCATCACTTTCACATTCTCATGATGGAGGAGATGTTGCAGCCAACTTGGTTGAAGAGCACTATGCCTTTCTGTCTTGCACTTCAGATTTTTCAGTGGGTAGTTCAGATACTACAACCAGTAATGATGATGACCCATATGCTTTCTTGACTTGCAGTTATGATCCTTCAAAGGATGAATGCTCTTTTAGTGTTGATGAGACACTACATACTTGGTATTTTGACAGTGGTGCTTCAAAGCACATCACTTCCAAGAAGAGTCTGTTTGTAACTCTGCATTCGTCACCCATCAAGAAGAAGGTAACTTGTGCGAATAATTCTTCTTATTCAGTGTGTGGAGTGGGAGACATTATTCTCACATCCATTGATGGCACAGATTTCAGAATTTCAGATGTACTCTATGTGCCAGGAATAAAGAAGAATTTGCTTTCAGTGTCCTCACTCAATAGAGGAGGATTTCAGGTTGTTTTTGATGATGACAAGTGTGCAGTGAGAGACAAAGAAAATGACTATGCTTTGAGGTTGTCTGGCACTTTGTATCGGGGTCTTTTTCAGCTTGATTTATATGAAAAAAGATCCCATCTTGCATTATCAGTTAGCACTCCCATTGCTGCGATGTAGAATGTGGAGTTATGGCATGCCAGGTATGGGCACATGAGCTATGGCAGCTTAATGACACTTCAGAGGCATGATATGGTTGATGCATTACCTCCTTTGGAGTCGCCTCCTCCTCATGCATGTGAAGGTTGCATTCTTGGCAAAATGCATAGGCTTCCCTTAAAAAAGGATGGTGCAGTAAAAGCTATAAGGAAATTACAGCTTATTCACAGTGATGTCTGCGGTCCTGCTTTTGGGGGTTATCTCTATTTTGTTACATTGATAGATGACTTTACCAACTACACTTGGGTCTATGGTCTCAATTCCGGAAGAATCGCACCGCCATGGAAATGGATAGATGCATGCTCACAAGTAAGAAATTGCCTCACAGGTTTTGGCTGGAAGGCCTCATGTGTGCCAACTATATTTTAAATCGGGCTCCTATAAAGGCTTTGAAGACAATCACTCCCTATGAGGCATGGCATGGGAGAAAGCCTTCAGTGGACCACTTCAGAGTTTTTGGTTGTGTTGCATATGCCCACGTGCCTATGGAGTTCAGACACAAGTTGTCAGATAAGGCACTCAAATGCATTTTTATGGGATATGGTTCACAAAGTAAAGGCTATCGTCTCTACAATCTTGCTACACGCAAGATTTTTGTTAGTAGAGATGTTATATTCTGCACATACACATGCTGAATTTCAGATTCCGGCCTCTTCAGATGATGTGTTTGAGGGGATGCTTCCTATAGCATTTAGTTCCCCCGCTGAAACTCAGAATTTACAGCAACCTCTGCCAGCTCCATAAGTACAGATTCAGCCCCCAGCTGAATTGGTACAACCTCAGGGTGTGGATGAAGTTGTCAGGCAAGAAATTCAAGAGATACACGCAACCAAAACAGTCCTGCATTGGTTGCTTCAGACTCTCAGGGAGAGTAGGCTTGAAGCTTCATTGTCTGGTAGAACTCGTAGTGCAGTAAGGCACATGGACGATGAGTTGCAGTCCATTCATAAAAATCAGACTTGGGATGTTGTGGATTTGCCACCAGGTAAGAATGCCATAGGTACACGGTGGGTTTTCAAAGTCAAAAGAAAGCCAGATGGGTCCATTGATCGGTACAAGGCAAGGTTGGTTGCAAAAGGACATGCCCATAAAAAGGGCATAGATTATGAGGAGACTTTTGCTCCTACATCCAGGATGACCACCATCAGGTCAGTTATAGCAATGGCTGCAAATTTTGAATGGAATGTTCATCAGTTGGACATTAAAACAGCTTTCCTTAATGGAGACTTGTTGGAAGAAGTTTATGTCAAACAACCTCCGGGCTTTGAAATTTCAGGAAATGCACATCAAGTATGCAAGCTGAATAAAGCTTTGTATGGGCTGAAGCAAGCCCCACGTGTATGGTATGCCGAAATTGATGCCTTTCTAACTAGCAAGGGGTTGCACAATAGTCCAACTGAGGGCACCCTCTACATGAAGAAGGATGGGGGGGATATTTTGGTCATCATTCTTTATGTAGATGACATGCTGCCCACTGGATCAAATGAGGAAGTAATTGCAGATTTCAAAGTCCAATTGAAAGCTACATTTGATATGTCAGACTTGGGCTTGTTACATTTCTTTTTGGGGATCCAGTTTATTCAAGAGAAACGTGGCATTGTTATGTCTCAGTCCAAGTATGTTCAAAAACTCTTGGACGGATTCAACATGCATAAATGCAAGCCTATGTCCACTCCCATGGAGCCGGGGCTGAAGCTTACAATGCATGATGCAGGTGAATCAATTGATGTCACACTCTATAGCCAGGCTGTTGGATGCCTCATTTATCTCTGCAATACACGACATGATATTCAGTTTTCAGCTTCTCAAGTGAGCATGTATATGCACAGGCCAAAGATTATGCATTGGCAGGCTGTAAAACGCATCTTTCGTTACTTGCAAGGTACAAAGTCTTTTGGCTTGATGTTTCCCAGGGGGGGTGACTTGCAGATGCATGCTTACAGTGACTCAGATTGGGCCGGAGACTATGATACTAGGCAGTCCACCAGTGGGAATTGTTTCTTTCTAGGACATGCTTGCATTTCTTGGTTGAGCAAGAAACAATCTACAGTGGCTACCTCCTCATGTGAAGCTGAGTACAAGGCAGCTTTCACAGCGACAGTTGAATGTGTTTGGGTGCGTCATTTGTTTGCTGATCTTCATCTTTCATTGGAGGGTCCTTCTCCGATTCTCACTGATAGTCAGAGTACTATAGCAGTGGCAGAGAATCCTGTGTTTCATGCTCGCACGAAGCACATTGAGGTTCACTATCACTATGTCAGAGAGAAGTAGCATGCAGGAGAGATCAGTATGATCTATGTGTCAACACATGACAATGTTGCAGACATCTTCACCAAAGCACTTCCACATGAAGAGTTTGAGGCATTTCGCAGCGCCCTGAACTTATCTCCTTTTGGTGATTGATCATTTCCTTGTACATGACATTGGTAGTGCAGGGGGGTGTTCGAATTATTATTATATTCTAGCAGTGACCAATGTAATGTAATAAGTAGGTTAGGGGCACCTTTCCCTCATTTGAGGTTTTTCCCTCTAACCATAGTTAGTTCACTTACTACGGTTAGTGAAGGATAAGGTTTTGTCACTTAGACAAAACCTGTCCCTTTTGTTGTACTTCTTTACTTCATCTATTGCAAACTCAACGTTCAGCACTTTTGCTCTCTCACTCTTTTTCTAACACCGTATTCAATCATGTAATTGTTTGTAGATGTTGTATCATTGTAGATGGTGTATCACAACGGCACTCATTTCCAAAACGAAATTGTGGGGAGTGCTTTTGGCACCATGTGCCACTTGTTTTTGTAATTTTTTAGGCAAAGGACAAATTTGGCACAAGTTGCAATGAAAAATTCTTCATAGCTTAGTTCTTTGGGGATTTGGTCCAAAGTCGGACTATTAAGGGCCTGTCCTCTAGGCTATGTTCCACTATGGTTGGTAGTAGTAATACAAATTAGGGAGTGTTTTAAATTATGAATCGTTGAGCAAGAGACTTGTTTGTAGTAGGTCAGTTGGCTTGGTAGTAGAGGGACGTTTAGTGTTTCCCGTGTGTCTTGACTGGACAAAATAAATTGATGGCATGCCGAGCAGGTTTTTTGACGAGGGATTGTGAAATATTAAACTTTAATAGTTGGCTGTTTCAGATCTGTTGGTAGAAACAGATTTCATTTTGTGGTAATTGCAGGCAATTAATAAAATTTTACATACCCTTTTTGCTTGGTGACAACGTTTGGCCTTATCTATGTTTGTTGCAGTCGTTTTGGTAAATTTGTGGAGATTCAATTTGATTCCAATGGGAGGATATCTGGGGCTGCAATCCGAACATACCTCCTTGAGAGGTCTCGTGTTGTACAGATTACAAACCCTGAGAGAAATTATCATTGTTTTTACCAGCTATGTGCTTCATCAGAGGTACCACCTTCTTTTGATGTAAATGTTTGAATGACAGACGCTTGATGGACTGGCCATGACCTTGCAGACTTGAATTGCTGTTCGCAGGATGCTGAGAAGTATAAACTTACAGATCCAAGAAATTTCCACTATTTAAACCAAAGCAAGTGTCTTGAATTATCTTGTGTCAGTGACAACAAAGAATATGCGAGAACAAGGCGGGCCATGGATATTGTTGGGATTAGTTTGGAAGAGCAGGTAATGGATGATGTTTATGCTGTGCTACTTGGTGCATTTTGCACTTGGGTTGAGGTGGTGTCTAAGATGACGTGTTTGCTTATCTGTTTTTTTTTGCAAGCATCTTAAACCTTGATTTCCCATTGCCGAACAGGAAGCAATATTTAAAACATTGGCAGCGATATTGCACCTGGGTAATATTGAGTTTGCTCCAGGAAAGGAACATGACTCCTCCGTTCCTAAGGACAAACGCTCTCTTTTCCATTTACAAATTGCTGCTGAGTTATTGATGTGAGCTTTTGTTGTCATAATTTGTTCTTTTGGCTTCTCATCTGGCTGAGTGTTTTAGTTTTATCTCTGTTGTAGTTTATCAGGTTTATCACTTGTCTGAATCTTTGGTAGGACTAATGAGATACTTTCAATGCTTGTCCAGGTGTGATGCCAACAGCTTGAAGGAAACCTTATGCACTCGTCTTATTGTGACCCGTGAAGAAAACATAACCAAAACACTCGATCCTGAGGCTGCTGTCATCAATCGGGATGCCTTGGCAAAAACCATCTATTCACGGTTATTTGATTGGTGAGTTGATGGTAGAGTTTGTCACTAAGTGCCATTTTGGGCAGCGTCTTTTCAGGTGGACGAAAATTTATTCAAATGAATCTCTGTGCATAGGAGCTCTACTGTTCAAGTTTGAACACGTTCTAATTGAATGATCAGGAAGGCATGCTCATTAAGCTCGTGTGTAAGGCTGAGCTTTGGTATAGCTACTCTTTCATAACTGTTTTGACGAACGCCAAACAGAGAGCTGCTTTTAAGTATATGCTGTAACTTATATCGTGCCGTTGGTTAATGGTTTTGTTTTGCTATCGTGGATCCTGTCAATGAGAAGCAAGTTTAATGCCCTCCTTGCCTGGAGAAATGCTTTGGATGTGAATCCAGCAGACTTTAGCTTGTTCTTAGAAATCAAAGCTGATCTTTTGGTTAATTCTCATCACCTGCTAGTGTTCTTAATTTTATTTTGTTTTCTCTCATTCCAGGGCTGAGTTTAGTTATGCATCTTTTACAGTATTGGGACTTGCTTATTTTTTCTCTCTGCCCTTCGTACTTAAATCTTTTCAGACGTATTACATTTGTTTCTCTTTTTGAGCACACAACATCCTTTGATAGCTTCATGTTTGATTGGCCATTGGTTTGGGAATCACGCATGATGTCAATTTGTATTTTCGCTCATCATCTTACAAATTCACTATGCATGGAATTGAAACTGTGAAGCAGATTCCAGGTATGTGTGACTCAAATTCTATGATCGTCACAGGTTGGTGGAGAAAATCAACAAATCGATTGGCCAGGATTCCGGATCAGAAGCTCAAATTGGTGTTTTGGACATCTATGGTTTTGAGAGTTTTCAATATAACAGGTATGTAAATTTTTGTTCTGTGACTCCTTTCATGCGTTTCATAGGGCTATTAAGCAGTGGGGCCTGTAAAGGTATTTGTTGTGCTGCACATGTCAGTCAGCTGTAGGAGAAGATTTCTCTGATGCTGAGGAGTGCATATTGATGCCTGCACTGCATGTTCTCAGTTTTGAGCAATTTTGTATAAATCTGGCAAATGAGAAGCTACAGCAGCATTTCAACCAGGTGAGCATGTTAATTTATTTCCAGTTTGTACTGTTGACCTGTTTTAAGTGGTTTTTTTGTTCATGCCATGCATGATGTATTTCTGCTCTGAGCTTGCTCGGGGGTTTTTTCTCATACTTTGCTCGGGGTTTTTTCTCATACTTAATAGAAGTCTCTTTTCATGGAAAAAAATTTTAAAAATTGTCTATATGCTTTTAGATGTGACATGAAGAGATTAGTTGTTCGAATCATTAAGATCTTAATCATATGCATGAAATCCATTTATTTTTCTAAAAAGATGGTGGATTCTGTCCTTGCAGCATGTCTTCAAAATGGAGCAAGAGGAGTATACAAAGGAGGCCATAAATTGGAGCTACATAGAGTTTATTGACAATCAAGATGTTCTAGATCTCATTGAGAAGGTGCTCCATTAAAAAAAGCTACATTTTGTTTTTATGTTTCCTAACAAGGGATATCTCACTGTGACATTGACAGCTAAAGTTGCAAAACATATAGATTCATGTTGAGGTAGGTCCATGCTTCTTTGCTTGAATGCCAACTAGAACTTCTAATAGGTAGGTGGAGCAACAAAAAATGCCCATGGTGAAATTGTTAGCTAGAGATGTAAAGAATGAAGGTATATGCTGAGGAAGGCTTGCAATTGATGTCCTCTTATTAGAGTATATGTACACATCTCCTAATTGGAACCCATCGAAGATTAACCCAAGGGAATACTAGTGCATAATATCATAAAAGAACAAAAAGAAGTATTGCACTGCACACTAAATTTTACGAACAAAGATTTGCTAGTTTTTCAATTGTGACTTCTAGAGGAGGGGTTCTACGGGAGACCCCAAACACTCCCAAAAACAACAGTTGTTAATTAGTAGAAGCAGTACAGAGGGGAATTAAAAGGGGTCTTGCATGATTGGTTTGCTTTTATTTAGCGCGTGGACAAGGGGATTGAGAGGCATCTTGGTGGATTCTTTTAGTGGAGTTATTTTTTGTTTAGCTTTGTAGCAATTTCTTTAATAAAATTTTATGCCTTTTTCAGACCTGAGTGATTATTCTCCCCACTTAATCTTCTTGTGACCTGTCATTGATGATTGCCTTTAATTATGCTTCTTACAATGGTCGATTAGACCTTGGCAGGAGACATTGCTGTAAAGCAGCTTCAATTAACAGGCTGAAGGAAACAATGCTGAAGAACAGGTCCAAATAGTAGTGTGAAGGATGAACAGCAGTAACAATGCTGAAGAACAGGTCGAAATAATGCAGGCTTTGCGATTGTGGATGGTTCTCATGCAGCCTCACCTTCAGGCAGCCCTTAGCAACTAAGCTTGGATCCAGTAATAACCTTGCCCCTTAATTCTCTAGAAGCTCCCAATAGTAGGCTCAAAGATGAACAGGGGTGACTATAGCCTCAGGAAGGCAACCATACAGGGTGCTGCTCAATTGTGATTGCTCCCATGTAGCCTTGTCTTGAGACAGCCCTTGCTACTCCACCTCCAGTATGGTAACTTCTCTCCCTGAAAATGTGGTCTATTCTCTCTGAAATGAACTGATGTCTGTCTTCATTTATAAGTGGTAGCTTCTCCAATACATGCAAATCAGGTCCAATGTGCTTTTTGAGAAGGGAGGCATCGAAAACATTATGGATTTTAGGAGAGATAATTCCAGCTGCAAGGCAACCCTTCTCACAACTTATATTAGTGGATCTTCTTAGAGGCCCTCCTCATTGGGAAGCCTCACCGTTTATGAGAAGTCTACATACAGTTTGGCGGCGGCTGTTTGGGGACTCATTCGGGCCATCCGTGGGTGTCATCGAGGAGTTTGAGCGCCAGCCCCTTCTCTAGCATTCAGAGGTCAGGAGGGCTTTATGTGGGGCATCGGGCACACATTGGTTGGGCGTAGTTGGACAGTGGCTTGGTCATATCTTTTAGAGCATGGAGTCTCCCTGTTGTGTCAGAGGCATGTCTCTGAGCCCTCTCTCACCTGAGGGGGGTAGGCACATGGATGATGGAGATAAACTCTGTCATCCTTGAGCCTTGGAAGGATGGTTGAGTCCCTCACCTCCCCATGGTGGTATGGACAACTCTCTAGGATAGGGATGCCTCTGAGGATCCAATATTTGAACCGAGCCGTTGGATCCTTCCACTCTAGGCATTACATAGTGGGCTAGGAGGGCTTCTCTAGCTAGAGGTTGGATGGGGCCTTGAGTGGCAGAGGTTTAGAGTAATGGACCATTTGGGCAAGGACAGGATCATTGACCCGGCGCTTGCCACTTTGGGCTAAGATGGGTCGCGGTGGCCCCTTTCGTTGTGGGAGGGCCGGTCCCTTTGCAAGGTGCAGTGGGATCCATGTGAGTGGTTTTGGCCTTTCAGAGTAGGGCACTCAGAGAGGGTTGCTAAGGTGTCTTTCTTCTCATACACGACATGCATTTGTTCTTGCCTTCAACTGGAGGCGGCGGCGTGAACTCCTTTGAGAGTGCCCCATGAGGTCATCTACAGATTTTGGTTGTGCTTGTAGATCAGCTGCTGGCCACATAAGATTTCTTTTGGATGGTTGCCCATGGTGGTTTGCCCATTGGCCCATGGTTGGAGTAGATGTGTGTTAGTTGGAGGTGCCACCGATGCACGAACAATGATCTCAAGACGACCCCACACTGTCTATGGAGCTGCCCCGTAACATAAAGGATTTGGCGTGGGGTCCTTCGGATTGTGGTTGGGACATCGAGCAGTTCACTTGGGTATGATAGCTTGGTTGATGGAGGGGGTCAAGCCTTCTGGATTGACACACTAATAGGATCTAGGGACATAGGGTCTTCTAAATGACACGACTTCTTCTTGACATCGTTGTGTTTGGTCCCTAGAGGACAACCTTTGGGAGATGGTGTCCAACATTAGTGCTTGGAACATTTGGATCGCCTGTTGCAACTTGGTGATGAGAGGCTACGAGGTTCCCCCGAAAGCCACACTCGGTGCTATTTGGCAAGACATTATCTACACCTTGCGTGCCACGTGGGAGCGCACGATGTCAGGACCCGTGATTGTTGAGGTAGGCTCGTTTTTGCAAGGCTTGGCTTGCAGGTGTCTTTTATGTGTTGACAGAGCAAGACATTCACTAGATGTATAGTCCCGCACCTTGGTTATTGGCCCTTGTTTTAGAGATTCCCTAGCAAGTGAGCTTTGAGAACAAGGTAGCTGAAAGCTATTTTTTCTCCTTTTGTTTTCTTCCACCACCATCAACGCCACATGTATTGTTAATTTGTATGGTTGGTTTTTCAAGCATCAATAGGAAGCTTTTTTTGTGGAAAAAAAAGATCATGCATGACTAGATCAGATGCGGGGCCTAGTTACTTGAGACATACGTATTGCATAATGCATATTGTTGATCATTAGCCATGGTTATTAAGATTCGACTGTCTTGTGATAAGACGCTTTAGACACGTTGGACACGTATGGTACCTTTAGACACGTATATTTGTAAATTAGGTTGGGTAGGCCCCCTTTCGACTAGAGTAGAAGACTAATTATGCCATCAACAAAGCACTAAAGAAAAAGAATAGACAATAACATATCATCAAAAAAAGGAGATTATGGCTCTTTAAATGGCTTTTTGAGGAGCATAATGTGCTGAGAAAAGGCCACAAATTAAATCTACTTATCATCACATCCCTTATTCATCCTTGTGGCATTCATTTATTTATTAATCACTGTCATATTTCATAGTCCTTGGCATTCATTCATTTATTGCTTGCTCCCTATACTTTAGAGTCCCATTTTTCTCATGGAGCACATAACTACTCACTTGAAATTGCACTTGAATCCTACAATTTAATGAAAAATTTTTAAAGCAAAAAAAAGGAATGACTTGACATGAGACACGGTACAGGGTCCATTAGGACCCGATTCTCCTTGCAAATGTCAGGGGTGGTGTTATATTACTGACTTGGTAATGTGTAAAGATTTGTATCTTTTGGGAAATGAAGCCCAACCAATACATGAATAAGGCTATGCTCACAAGAGCTCATAATTGATCCTTGGTTGCAACCTATTTAATATTGTGACATAGACTATAACCATATGAGTTGTCATTCTTTGATCTTGCATCCAACTTGGCTATGTTTGCTATTGATTCCGAGTCTTCCCTTGCATCGAGAACATCATCAAAAGAGAGGAATGTTGCAAGAATTTATATTGAAGCAAGTATATCTAGGACGAGGAAAGCAATTAATTTTTTTAATAATAATATATAATATAATTATTATACCACATAATGTGGGCGGGGAGGCGGCACGCTTCCTTTCCTGAAGAATTATAATCCGAGGGACTGTGCCCTTGCCTGTGCATTGAGAATATTAGCATCGAGTAGTATCACAAAGGAGTGGTAAATGGATAATATACTGACATATCACTTGAATATCAATAGTGGTATTTGTATTGCAAGTCGAGAAGTCAATATCTTGCTCGCACAAGTCATGTAGATCTCTTTCAATACTGTAGACATGGAAAAATAAGTTCAAAACAAAATGCATATTAAAAGACACTATCCATTATTCTTGAACAACGCTGAAATTCGAATTTGATAGAGGACTTGCAAAACCTAGCTTTTATCGATACTTCAAGTTGGGATTCACAAACTTGGAGAATACGTTTGCTATTAAATTGAAAAAAACGCCTTGTGAGGATAGTCTTGCCTTATTTCTCATCTGATAATTGAGGTGGAGTAAGTAGAAGAGCAATTGATCAAGACCAAAGGTTGAATTTATATAGTGGGCGTCGGAGGATTTGAGCTAGGAAGTGGGAATAACTTACATTGCGTCTCTTTGACGCAAGCTTCAATTTGTCCTATTCTAACACCTCCAATTTGGCATTGTAAAGAGTAAGGACAAAGGGAAAACTTTTCTAGACTATATGCATGAAATTGTTTGCTGTGTCATGAGAGCAGCTCTACTTTGATTGTAGCTTTCCCTTCTACATGTGCGTTAGCCACACCACTCCAATAGAATTGTGAACATGGGTCATTCCACTACCACGATGTGGAAGTTCTTCAACTGTACAATCATCAACCCACTAGGGTTTGTCATGGAACAACTTGAGTACTTTAGAGCTCCACTAAGCATGCTCTTGGATTTCACAACTCCAGAAAATCTATGCATTGTGAGTAGTCTTCTAAGAAATATTCAGCTTCACGTTGTTCCATGGGGAAATAGTTCTCGTATAGTGTTCCTTCAAGGTATGCCTCTTTACAATGGAAAAAAATGCCCCGGTCGAGCCACAGATTGCTGTGTGGCTCGGCCAACTTTTGTGCATTTGCCCTCTCTCTCTCTCTCTCTCTCTCTCTCTCTCTCTCTCTCCATAGTGGTTGTTGTTGCAGAGCACCAAAACTTCACCACAAATTCCTTGAGCAAGGCTCCTCGCTGTGTGTCTTGTCTGTGGGTGCTAGGCTTTGTGGGCCAGCTCGCTTCTCTGCCTTGCCTTGTCTGTCTGCGTGTTGGCCGCATCCCATGCCTAAAGACCACCACCCATCATCCATTGGGGCAGTTGAGTTGGTGCTCTACAAGACAATGTTCAGCAACTTCGCCTAGTTGGTCACTTCAAGACCCTCCTTGACTTGAAAGCTTTCTCTCCCCTTCTTCCCTCCCTCCCTCCTCTACTTCTTGCTTTAACTCTTTTGGAACTTCTCCTGTCCCTCCTCCTCCATCCTCTTTCTGGGTTCTCCTTCACTGCCTTTTCACATCCCCCCACATCAGGCCTCCAAGAACACGTTTCTTTCTTAAGGCATGACCCTGTCATATCACAAGCGCAATTCTAGCATACCCTTCTCTTGAGGAGTCTCAATGGTCTTATTACAATGGAGACTATCAGAAGTTTGAATTGTTTGGAGGGTATGGTGCCGAGGATGATTTCTCTGAACTTTAAATCGGCAACAAAAACCTCGAGGTCTAAAGCCATTTAATTTTTGCAGTGAAGATCGTACTATCAGAACAGGTGGATAGAAGTCCTTACGTTGTACATTTTACTTGGTTGCAGAGGTTTTGTACAATTAAACTTTGACGGAAGCCTTCATTTCATTACTCGTGAAGAACCTCACGCGGGACACTAAGAAGCAGCTGCATGACCACCCTATAATCCTCTTTGAGTGGGCTGAACATTGGGAAACTGCTCCCGCAAGGAATAAAGCAGCATATCTGTTCAATTTGGGAGACATGTTGGATGTCAAGAAAGCACGAGATGGCACGTCCCTTGGACAGACCATGACACATACTTGTTTACTCGTTGCTTATCATTTTTGGCATCTCTTCCTTGCAACCAAAATGATTTCTATTGTAGCATTAGCTTTATCACACTTGAAGCTTTTAGAGTCGAAAAGCTCTAGAGACAAGGAGTAGCTAAGAGCCTAGGGGTCTTTTTGCTGGCATGCCTGATGAGGTTGTGAGGCAAAGGCTGAAAGTGCAAGCCATGTATGCGAGGGGGATCCAAGCGGCTCAACTTATCGCCTTATTGCAATTTGCTGCTGCTACTGTTGCATGCTGTTCCTCCTCTGCTCATGATTCATGTTGTGCTGCTGTGCTGCCCCTTTAGTGTTATGGCTGCTCTGCTCATGTTATGCTGCAGCAGCTCCTTTTTGAAGGCCTGTTCCAAGGCTTCTGCTAGTACTGCTGTTGCATACTCTCCTGCAAATATGCATGAACTACTCATGATATGCATGTGTATTGTTGCTGCTAAATAATGCTTCTATCTTGGCATGTGGCCCTGAAAGAGTGGTTGGTTTGGCGAAAAAGATGGGCCGAAAGCCTTGACAAATTCGGCCCCCTTCCTGCGACAATGAATAATTGCATGCTCTGCCACTACTGCTGCATGAGCTACTGATGATATGCATTACGGACATGGGTATTGTTGCTGCTCTGTACTGCTTCCTTTGCTTGGCATGTGGCCCTCAAGGAGTTATTGATTTGGGGAAAAATTTGGGCTGAAAGCTCTAACAAATGTGGCCCACTTCCTGGCATGTTTTGGGCTGCATAGCAGCCTGCTACTGTTGTTTGCTCTGATGTTACATCTACTGCTACTCCATTGATGCTGTGCTGCTGCTACTATTGCATCCTCTACTACTACTGCTGTTGTGTGCTGCCCTGCAAATACGCATGAGCTACTGGTGATATGCATGATCTGCATGTGGATTGTTGCTGCTATGGAATGCTTCTATTGTTTGGCATGTGAATTTCTCAATACTATTAGTGTATAGATTGTAGTTTACTTCATTGTTACGTTTTAGGGGCTGTTTTGCCTTCCAATGTATCGGTCAAAAAACGGTTCTTTCCCTAGAAACAGCTTTTGAAACGTTTCAGAAGGGGCCTGAAAGGTTTCAGCCCTTTTGAAATGCGCTGTTTCAAACTGGCAATGTTTTTCATTTTAAATTGTAGTGTGTACTATGCACTATGTTTAAGTTACACGTAGGCTATATGCTCTTACCTATGGCATTCTGAATGTGTGCGCGCTCAATGTGCTGAATGTAATCTCAAAACCTCTTGCTGAAGTGGCATTTTCCCGTTTCAGCCCTCCCAAAAATCTCGAAACGTTTCCGTTTTGGTTTCGGTTTCCCCTAACTATGGTTTACTTGTTAGTTGTACTTCTCCTTAAATATCTATTGGATTATGTTTGTGGGCATGCCAACAAGACAAGTCACAGGTCACTGCAGCAGAGAATTATAGCATAGCAGCAGAGGTACACCTAGTCTAGACCTCCGAGTCCACTTTGGGAGATCCATACCACTATGATTAACCTCATAGTGACAATGGGGTTAGGAAACAAAGAGTGGACGTGCAAATACTATGGCGAGAAATTTGTGAACTCAAACACACGTCTTATGCTCCACGATTCTGGCCTTGGTGGTAGGGAATTGGTGGATGTCCTTCTGTTCTCGTTTGCAATTGCACGGCATGTTATAAGAGAGAATTTAAAACATTGCAGTGGGCCTTGTACATATATATTGCCTTGCAAGATGAGGATTTGTTGGGGTCTCACACTATTATCCTTGATGATGCTATGGATACTGATTCGAGTGATATTGGTTCCTCTCATGTAGGAAAGAGAGCTAGGCAGGAGGGCACTGCTTTTTCTACATCCTCACCATCATCAACTCCCATGCCTATTTTGAAAAAGAAACATGGGACTTTACCACGTTCATTGTTGACACAATCTTGGCAGAAAGCGCGGTAGCATGTGACAATTATTGAAATTGGAAGGATGGTGCTTGAATGCAATTTTGCTTTCAATGTCTTGCAAACACTAGAGTGAAAGAGGATGATCAAGGCAATGGCAGCTGTAGAAGCTACATATACATGGACAGGTGTGACCTCTGTTGCGATTCAGACATTCGTCCTAAACTAGCTAGAATTGACAAATCTCTTGATCCTATCAAGTTAGGTTAAGAACTTTGGCTGCAACATTCTAATTGTTGGATGGAGTGATGTTAGGAGGAGGGGCATCATTAGTATGTTGGTATCCTCATGCCTTGGTACCTATTTTTGAAAGCTATTGATACAGGTAGAGGAGGTGGTAGCACTATAGGTTAGTCACTTTTCAGCACATTTGAGTGGCTATCATTGAGATAGGGCTTGAGAATGTGGTCGAGGTTGTTACAAACAACGCCAGTAATTGCGCAAGGATGGGATAGGTTTTGGAGGTGGAGTTTCCTACCATTGTATGGATTTCTTGTGCTTCGCATTGCCTAGACCTTTTCATGGAGGGCATCGGTTGGCTCCCTTGGATTGCTAGTGTGGTGCAATGTGCTAGTACCATTGCAGGTTTCTTTAAGAAGAAGCCCAAGGCCTTGGCCATATTTGGGAAGCATAGCAACTTGGAAATTGTCCAACCATCGAAAATACACTTTGCATACATGTGCATTGTTTTGGAGCGCCTTCTTGCTGTTAGAAACATGGTGTGTGAGAGAGAGAGTGAGAGGCTAGGGAGTGAAGAAGTGGTACACAAATGAAGACATAATGAAGGCTTTCATTCATTCATCAAGTATATCATGACAAGTGAAGTATAATCCTTTATATAGGTTACACACTCACACACTAGCACCTAGTGCATATGGGATAAGTCCCATGATGATACGTGACACATGACTCACACACATAGACTAGTACTAGATCACCTAGTACTACACACCAACACTTCACACTAACACACTCTTTGGCTATGATATCTCGAACACCCCCCTTCAGAGCAAAGAGTGTGAGACCCAACATGGAAAGAGTAGACCGATCCCCTCTCCACTGCAATACTGCAAAGAGCAACTCACAACTATCCAACACCTCCCATGTGATAGTGACTTCTCAGTCAGCTTGCGACTGGCAAGGGAAAACCATTACTCGTCACCCCCCCTTACTCGGAACTGGGTGGTCAATACCATCAAACCAAAGTAAAAGACCATACAATCATTTTTGGGGGACAACCTAGGGCAGAGTACCTCTTATTGACTCCAAATACATTCACTTTAGAGGGGCAACTCAAGGCTGAGAACCTTTATTTCACTCAACACAAACACACATAGCATAGGGGCCTAGAAAGCCCAACCCTGCTCAAATGGATCCTCGTTGTCAAGAGAGAGGCCATGAACCTCTGCTGTAGCTACCTATATCTCCTCCGGGGGCTTTTCAAGTTCAGCTAGTTCTTCAGCCAGAAGATTGACATGATGCTGCTCTTGTAGGAGTGCTTTCTTCTTGAAGCAATGGGCTTCAATGTGTCCTTTCTTTTTGCAAAATCTGCATATAATGTTCTTGTTGGTCTTCCATTTGCTTGTGGAAGCAAATGCATGATCAAGAGGAGAGGCAAGAATGGCTTCCTTATTGCGACGATCCTTCTCAATGAGGAGTGCCACCATATCATCAAACGTGGTAGTGGCAAGACGAAGGATTTCAAGAGTGTGCTCAAAGCGATAAATTCCATTCATACTCTTCATAAGAATGGCCATCTTGTCTTCATTATCAAGGACACTTTTCAAACTTGAGAGTTGTTGAACAAGAGATTGAAACCGGGCTAGATGATCACTCAACTCATCACTCTCTTCCATTCAGATCATAAAATTTGAGCTTCAAAAAGACTTTAGAGTTGGTGATTTTATTACCAAAGAAGGTCTCGAGGCGACTCCAAATCTGCTTAGTTGTTGACTTGAAATCCACATGATGGATGAGAGAGTCAACTAAGTACAGACCAATGAGGGTTGGCCTTAGCATTATGCTGCTTCCAAATCCTTTGGTGTTTTTGATCAAGTAACTCAACCTGGTCCTCCTCAACTACATCCCAAACTCCGTCACGCATAAGGAGAAGCTGCATTTTGGTTTGCCATGTGGGAAAACCTTCCCCTTTAAACTTCTCCACGAGGATAGAACTTGAAGACAAGGAGGTCATGATTGAAAATAGCTTTGTGAGAGTGGACAGCAGCCTGAAATGGATAACCAGCAACTGAGTCGGCTGGTCTAGGTCTTTGTAGACGCATGTAGTAAGCAATCAATGGCCTGGGGTGCTCCGAAATGCACACAGTAGAACCAAGACAGCAAAGTTGATGCTGTAAATGACTTCAAACAGCAGCAGCAACCTGGAGACGTGGAGCTGAGTGCTGCAACAGGTCCAATCCCCTCAAAACGGCTCACAAGAGCACTTCTAAATTAAAAAACAGGTTGCCTATGTGAAAGACTGCTAAATAGAATGTTCTTGGATTCATCTAGGTATATGCTGGAAGCCAAAAGACTGCTCCAAAATGCCTTCTAAGGTCTCGAAGTACTGCAGATAATGCTGTCAGGTGGCCGACCACACAGCAATAGCAATAAAAGGCTGTTCTTGGTGTTGAAAACCTCCGAAACTGCTCTATTGAATGCGGCTATGCAGCAGCATCTCAGAAACCCTAAATTCGACGATGGAGAGCTCCACAACAGCCTTGGGGAACCACACGTGCAGGCGCCTGTTGTAGGAAGTGCCAACCAGCTATCCGAGAAGCTGTCAAGGGCCTAGCTACAACTCCAAGAGGGCTCGAATGAAGGCGGCAGGCTGTGGAGGCACTAACCAGATGCAAATGGCTGAAGGAAGGAGGTAGCTAGAGGTGAAATGAACTGGCTGACAGCGTAGGAGGCGTTTGAATAGATTTAGGGTTAGGGCTTGAAGAGGGTGATGATATAGCAAGGCGGATTAGGGCAAGGCTAACCTGATGTTAGAAACATGGTGCAGATGCAAATGGCTGAAGGAAGGAGGTAGCTAGAGGTGAAATGAACTGGCTGACAGCGTAGGAGGCGTTTGAATAGATTTAGGGTTAGGGCTTGAAGAGGGTGATGATATAGCAAGGCGGATTAGGGCAAGGCTAACCTGATGTTAGAAACATGCTGTGTGAGAGAGAGAGTGAGAGGGTAGGGAGTGAAGAAGTGGTACACAAATGAAGACATAATGAAGGCTTTCATTCATTCATCAAGTATATCATGACAAGTGAATTACAAGCCTTTATATAAGCTACACACTCACACACTAGCACCTAGTGCATATGGGATAAGTCCCATGATGATATGTGGCACTCACACATGACTCACACACATAGACTACACACCAACACTTCACACTAACACACTCTTTGGCTATGATATCTCCAACACTTGTAGTATATGCAGCTCTTCGACAAACAGAGGTGTCTCAGATGTGATTAGAGTATACTGACTCTATTAGGTCAAAGAGCATGACAATATAGGGGATGTGCTTGGATTACTCAGTTTGGAGTGACATGGAGTCCATAGTGAAAGCTCTCCATTCTTTATTCGATCTTTTGTGGGTGACTGATATGGAGGGAAGTACTCTTGGCCTGGTCCATCAATTCATGTGACAATTGAGTGTTTTAGTGAGTACATGTGACTGCTTCACACCCAAGAGGTAACTACTTTGTATTATGTAAATACTTTCTCATCCATGTCTATTATATTAAGGAATAATGAATCATATATCCATCATCCATGTCTATTATAGTTTATGCATTTTTTTAATATGTACGCTGCAAGAAATAAGGTCTCTAGTGGATATGAGATGGCGGATCATGTGTAGGCCCATCCATGGGCTTGCAACACTTTACATCCACTGTTTAAGTTCGCTGATTTGCTGAATAATCTGGAGTTATCTGCGGATAGAGATGCCTACACTTCTAGAGTGTTCACAGGGGATTCACAATTTTTCCACAATTGAAGCTGCTGCTGAGGAGGAGATATATGGACAGCTATATGAGAGCTGGAGACCATATATAGACGAGTTACTCGTTCACGTTGTAGGTCATCTATTGCTATTCCTGCACAGAGAGACACATGCGAGGGTAGAGAAGGTGGTTGAGGAATGGGTCTTGAGAGACTTGACTCTTGAAAGTCGAAACTCTCATTTCAATGAAACGTGATTGATAGACTGTTGGCATGATATTTATGATTATTGATCTATGATGATTGATCTCTATCATCGATGAAGCCCTCTACGTCTTTTTTAGTTGTTCTCTGGGATTTTGAATATCAATTTTCAGTTTAAACTTTGAAGTTGTGAGATTGTCGTGACTTGCAATCTCTTGAGGCTTAACTTTTCAAGTCTCGAGTCTTGACTCCTAACTACAAGTAACACTGCTAAGTGTATTTCTGGTAGATAGCTATGGTTGAAAGTTGTAACCAAGGTCCAAAGCTAGATACTTGAAACTTGTATTACTTTAATACATATTTTTAAATTTATTATTTATTTATATATATAAAATGATGTGTCTTACGTATCATATCTTTAAGACATTTTAGACATGAAGCGTGTCTGATTTTTTTTGTCTTAACAAGCCTTACAACCATGCCATTAGTTCATTCCACTTGTCTCAGATGTATTTACAGCTTTTCTCTAGCTTGCACTATATATATGGACTTTGGAAATGTGCTAGACACATGTAGTTTCCCTTTTGATGATGATGTATTTTAGCTTTCAATATTTCCTAGCTCTCGATACACCTTTCTCTCTCTTTGTGTCTATTTATAGTTTATATCCCCAGAGTGCTCTTGGCAAATCTATAATGAAATCCATGGAAATGTGGGTCGCTCTACTCGGGTATTCTTAGTGGTTGTAAAAGGCTAGGTGGGTCCACGTTCTATGCCTTACTTGGCAAGGAAAATGTTCCCACATATTCATGAACATGTCAATCAAAAGGGTTGATGTTACTTTTGTATGTCTTGCATACAGGCTTTTGTGGCTGGCATTGTTGAATGGTCTTTCATTGGAGATCATTCTGACTAGGTACAACGATCTTGCCATTTCTTTTGAGCATTTCCATCTCGCGCAATCATGGCCCTTAATGGATGCCAGGTTATCCTCATGCCAATGATTGATCTATCTAACACAACGTTTCTACTTCTTTCATTAGAGCACTTTTTCTGTCACCATGAAGCCCATATTTTGCATGATGTGCTGCATCAATATACACCTCCAAATTCATTCCTTCAGACTTCAGCATTGTGATAAAGTCTAACTCTGTTCGGACTCGTCTACATGTACTTGTTTTCTTTGAGCAACCACACAGTTTCCAGTAGTGAACCTTGTGCAAGTTGACGTTTGCTGATATTGTGATAATCCTCCCTATGGTAGTGGTGCTTTCCTTTTATTTGGATTAAAATTATTTTTTAAAGATACTGAATAAATCTCTCTTTTGCACCCATGGATGAAAACAATATGATCTACTTGTTGAGCTGTTTTTGTCTTAATTGCTAGTGTCTATCAGAATTGAGCTACTCTTCGGTCTTTGGAGTTGTAACAAAGACACAATAAATGGAAGCTCTTGTGGATGTCGGTGTTCACGAGCTTATATTTACACAATGGCATGTATCCACTCTTAGGGTTCAGTGGGGATGCCATGATAGCTAATCCCAGCTATGCATGATTAGTGACTAGGATTTCGTAATTCTGAATTACAAATCTATAACAGTACACACATTTATCAATTCACTTGGTTAATCATTAGGTAAAAATTGCACTTGTCATATTGCTAGTTATATGTTGAGTTTGGGTTCTACCTGATAAGTTTGGGCATGTTCCTGTTTGGATATATAAACTTGTAAATCTTTAAATAAGTAGTTGGATGTGTCGTATGTATGTGGCATGCACATACTTTTGGATGCTGATGAACTTTGCACAGATGCCATAGCATGCAATTCAATTTACGTTGGGTGAAGTTCTTCTGTACATCAGGCTGGGTAGAAAGCCTCTGCAAGATTGTTTCCTTTATGTAATAAGACCTTTCCATACAGTGTCCTTGTTTGCTGCTCACTTGCCATGTTTTAAGACTGTAAGTAAGATCTTTGCTTGGATCTCACGGTGTGTAATGTGTATTTTGTTTGTTTTGTTTTGGCAGAAACCTATGGGGATCATTGCACTCCTAGATGAAGCCTGGTACAATATTGATTCTTCCTTTCTAAACATGTTGATTGAACTATTATCATGGTAGGCTTTGTCATGTTAGGTGATGATCTGAAACGAGGCATCTGTGTGTAAGGGTCTGTATTTTGCTAGATGCTAGTTGCTCCGTTTTTTCTGTTGGCTTATTGTGGCATTGATGGTTATGTCATTGATGATCTATTACATTTGCCATTGCTAACGATGAGTGAGTGAGTTTCTTCCTGTGTATTGTCAAGGTTCACTGCTAACATTACAGCATAGTCAGACCAGTCCTCAGTACTGTAGTCCTATTTGAATCAATGTATCTGGGCCACATCTTTCTTTTTGTTAAGGAGATCAACATGGTTCAGTGTGCTGACTATGGCTACATTTTGTTTTGCTTGCTTTGATAACTGGTGTAGATAGACTTAGAAGTGCAAATATTTTTTCTAGCACTTCTGTCTATGTTTACAAAGCCTTGTATTTTTGAGAGATTCATTGGAAAACTCTATAACCTTTTAAATAGAAGCTTGCTTGGTTACTACGGCGCTTAAAAAACAATACATCCTTGTTGCTTTTCAATATATAAGTCTGATGGTTCAGTGTGTTGAGTATGGCTGTGTTTTGTTTGGCTTGCTTTGGTAACTGCTGTAGAGAGCTGCAAGAAAATCAGTTTTTAGCCTTAAAGTGCAAATATTTTTTCTAACAGTTCTGTCTATGATTACAAAGCCTTGTATTTCTGGGAAATTCATTTGAAAACTGTATACACCTTTTAAATACAATCTTTGCTTGGTTACTAAGGCACGTAAAAAAAATTAAGGCCGTGCTGCTTTTCAATCTATAACTCTGATCTAACTTTCTTCTACAAAGTGTCTTAACCTACCGTAGTATCACCATAGATTTCCTCCATGAAAGTAGAGTTAGATACTAGATTTGAACTCGACAAATTGTCTATGACTTTATATACTGGTTACACATGTCTTAACTTAGCATAGTATCACCCTAGACTCCTCCATGGAACTAAAGTCAGATTCTAGACGAATCGTCTATGACCCTATATAACTAGTTACATAATGTTGTAACCTAGTGTAGACTCATTGATATTACCACCCACGAGGGTATTATCCAATTCATTTGTGGACACACCACCCACTCCGCCCCCAATCCCTTCTTCAAAAAAAAAAAGGGACCCAAACACACACACAGACACTCTTATTTTTTGGGTAAAAGAGATATTTCATTCAAAAAAATGCAGAGTCATAGCTGTCCAAAGTACGACGGCTACTACTCCAAACTAGAAACAGGAATACAAGTCTTCCAATTGGGCCTAAGGAAGGTCTCCATAGGAATGAGCATAGACTGAAACAAGGAGGCTTGAAAACAGGGACATCCACAGAAGAGTGCTCGTACATTCTGCAATGAGGGTGACAAGGAGGAGATTGGAGGAAGGAGAGATTGGGAGAGGGAGAAGGAGAGAGAAGTGTGGAAAGGGGGAAGTGGGAGAGGAAGAGAGGTTGGGAGAGAAGGGAGAAGGAAAGAGAGATAGATTGGGAGGGAGAGTATAGGCAGCACGTAGGAGGAAGGATGTGGGAGTAGATTAGGATTAGATGTCACATCAAAAAGTGTACAGTAAGGGGTGGATGGGGACTTATATAGTCCCTCCACATTTCCCACCTAAGAGGCCTCTAAAGGTCCTCTAAATTGCCCCTTTTCCCCCTTCATTACAACCATCCCTTCCCATAGGATTTTGCCCTCAAAATTTCATAGCATGGCTGTCCAAAAAGTGCAGCAAACAGCAACTACTAATTAGCCCGGTAGGAGATAGGGGTCTTGGACAATGATTTCTGGCTGCCATGAATTTTCATCCTCAGGGTATCCCCACCACTTGATAAGATACTCTATGTAGACCTTGTTTCGGAGTATATGGTCTTTGAAACCCATGATGCACTCTAGAACATAGAGGATGTGGCCCTCCTCATCCATAGGTGGCAACTCAGGAAGAACATGGACATGCTGTCCCACATGTGGTTTCAGCAAAGACACATGGAAAGCATCATGGATCTTGGAGCTACTAGGTAGCTCCAACTGATATGCTACCTCTCCAACCTTGCAGATGATCTTGCAAGGACCGTAATACCTATGAGCAAGCTTTGTGTTGGTATTACCTTTCAGCGAGGCATAATGGTTCTTATGGAGACGCAAGATAAATATTTCCTACGTTCATCCGCATATTTCTTCTGCTTGGCTTGGGCATCCGGCATAATCTTTTTTGCCAATTGCAGAAGGGCATCCATCCTCTCCAGGTCATTCCATGCTTGCTGATTTTTCAGAGCCATGTCATCAATTGAAGAAGGCATGTTGACCTTGCATCTGTACATTGCCTCAAAGGGGCTCATGCTGATGGAGAGATGCTTGGTACAGTTGTAGGAAAATTCAGCAAGTGCCAACCGTTTATCCCAATACTTCTGAGTATCATGACAAAGGTGCGTCAAATAATCCTCCACCCATTTGTTCACCCTTTCCGACTGTCCATCAATCTCAGGATGGTAAGCAGTACTAGGTTTGAGTAAAGTACCCACTGTTGTAAGTAACTCCTGCCAAAAGTGACGCATAAAATTTGCAACTCTGTCATTGGCAATTTCAAGAGGGAAACCATGATGCTTAAAGACATGCTCAATGAATTGCCAAGCAACTTGTGATGCTGAATACTGGGTCTTAGTGGGTATGAAATAGGCCTGTTTTGTCATTCTATCCACCACACCAAAGATGCTGTCCCATCCCCTCTCTGTAGAAGGCAATCCTGTGATGAAATCCATCGCTATGTGCGTCTATTTACCCTTTGGAGTGGGTAATGGCTGCAAGAGACCTGCACTTATTTAACCACATCCCTCCACATGCCATTCTAGGTAAAGCTCCGCTTGATTCTTTCATATGTTTTAGTGACATCCGCATGTCCAGTCATGGGAGAGGAGTGCATTTCTTGCAAAACCAACTATCTATACTTTGAGTCTTGCACTAAATAACTCGTGCCCTGGCACCACAACAGCCCATTATGCAATTTGAATTCCGGATGACCCTGACTAGAAGGCTTTTGCAAATCTGAAAATATGGAGCTGCCTTAGAATTATGCATATAGTCTTCCTGAATGCCATGAATCCACTCCTGAAATATGGTAAAGATAGTAGACAAATGTGAAGCCTACATCCTGGATGACGTATCCGCAACCACATTTTCCTTACCTTTTCTATACTCAATGTCAAAATCATAGGATTGGACTGTGGCCAACCACCTCTTCTGCTTATATGACAAATTTGGCTGGGTGAAAAGGAATCTGAGTGTCATTTGTTTTCACCTTAATTTTACTCCCGTACAGATAGTGGTACCATTTCTTGAAAGCATGCAAGATAGCTAGCATCTCCTAATCATAAACATGGTAATTGTGTTCTTTGGCATCAAACTTCTTGCTTTCAAAGGCTATTACCCCATGTTCTTGCCTCCGAACAGCCCCCAATTCTTTGCCACTGGCATCTGCCTATGAAAGGATGCAAAATACCAAGACAGGTGCATGAGTGAGAGCAAATTTCAGGTCTTCAAAGCTGCGTTGTGCTTCCTTTGACCACCGAAAAGCATTCTTCTTCAAGAGGTCAGTAAGAGAAGCTGCCCTCTTGGCAAATTTGCGAATAAAGCTGATGCATCCTCAAAATTTCTAGCACTTGCTTCACATGCTTAATGTGCTCTTGCCTATCCTTGCTGTAACTGAGGATATCATCACAAAAAACCAGCACACATCTGAAAAGAAGTGGCTGCAATCTCTTGTTCATGAGGGCCTGGAAGGTGGCCGGTTCATTAGTCAATCCAAAAGCCATCACCTTGAATTCATACAAGCCCCGTTTTTGTCCGGAAGGCCGTTTTATGCTCATCTCCTTCTTTCACTGTGATTTGATGGTAACTAGACCTCAAATCTATCTTCGTGAAAAACTGAGCACCCTTGAGTTCATCCAATTGGTCATCTAGCTTGCGGATTGGAAACCTGTTTTTGATAGTGGCCTTGTTTAGATCCCTGTTATCAATGCACATGTGGTACGATCCATCTTTCTTCTTCAAAAGAAGAAACTGCCCGCCGGGGGGGGGGGGGGCAAAAGGAGAAGTGCTATGAGAGATGAAGTCCTTCTCAAGCAATTCCCGCTCTGTACGGTCACTTCCTCCCGCTCAACCTTAGAAAGACGGTATGGGGCTTTGTTTATGGGCTAACGGCGAAGGTCTAGAACAATGGCATGATCCACATCCCTCTTGGGAGGCAATTGGGATGGCATATCAGCAAATACATCAGCAAACTCTGAGAGCAATTGCTACATATCACAATCCTCAACACGGGGAACACTACCCCCTGAGATACTGACACATTTAATGCATAGAGGTATGCTCCTTCCTGAGCTCTTTGGCCGACTGCCTTGCTGAAATGACCTGCAATTTAGGAGTGGCAGTGCCATGCAATGCTACAATTCTACCCTTGTGGACAAAGCTGAGTGATAGGGCATTTAAATCCATGCTGATTTTACCCAAAGATTTTAACCAATCGCAGCCCAAGACAGCATCTATTGGGCCCATGTCAAGTGCCAAGAGATCCCTAACAAATTCATAATCCTTAGAGGGCTTGATCCTTGCATCTTGGCAACCATTTGCCACCTGTACTCTCAGCCCATGATCCAGTCTCAGTAGCAATCAGTCCCACTTTTTGTAAGGTCTTAGAATTGGTGAAACTATGAGTGCTACCCCTTTCCACAAGCATGGGAAGAGTCCTGCGATTAATGTGCCCTTTCAATCTGATAGTTTCAGCACTTTTGGCACCCATCAAGGCATGAGAAGAGATAGTATAAATTGTTTGTTGCGCATCCCAATAGATCTCCTCCTCGTCCATATAAGCATTTCCATTTGCATCCTCTCGTGCATGAAAGGCATAGCAACCTGATGCTCCGCATGAGAGACTGTAGGCCAACGGCCTGATATGTCATCGGTGAGATGAGTGTCATTTGATTGTGTACCATGCATATTATGTTCAATAGCATAAAGGGAAAATCAACCCCCTTCGTGGTCCAGTATGTGGAGCTTCTTCCACGTCATGTTGTGCACCTTTTGACTCATCATTAGTTGCATCCGAGGTCTCAGAAGCATTCATTAACTCATCATCCGATATCTCAATAATCATGCTGAGTTTTGCTGTGCCAGTGTTATGCATTTTGCAAACTTCATGATGCTCAGGTGTCCATTCCTCACCACATTAAATCATAAATTTTCTCGCTTTTTGCTGTCAATAATAGCCGTGATGTGTTGCTTAAATTCTGATTTTTCATTTCCAGCACTTGGCTTAGCATTAGCCAATCTAAAGAAGCGGGCTTCTCTGAAGTTTTGTCAGCCAACTTAAAAGGCGTGCCTTGCATTTTTGCTCTGCCTTTATCATTTACCACCGGAGGAGAGGCTTTTCCTGCACCCCTTACACGTGGACCATGGTACAGCCACATGCTTTGGCAAAGGAGCCTCATTTGGATGTGTAGGCGTGGGGGGAGGTTTTATCAATACTTGTCAGCATTCAGACTGCATATGCCCAAATTTATCACATTCAAAGAAAGAGCTTGCAAATTTGCCCCATTTTAATTTAAGGAAAACCTACTGGGATGGCATACCTGCTATATCAACTTGCAAAGCCACATGTGGAGGAGTGGGCTTGTAAAACCGGTTGGCATTACTTGGAGAACCTTGAGGGCAAATCACTTTCCCCGAAGCTTCAACTAAGTAGGGCAATGCGGGCCTGCAATACAAAGGCAAATCAACCACCTCCACCATTATGACGTATGCGACTTTGATAATCCTTGGTAGGCATCCAAGAATAGACATGCATCGATTGATTGCCAAAGAAAAGCGGAGATTTGAGTAGAAGTTATTGCTTATATTGGGTATTAGTAAAGATGATTTCGACCACTGTGCCACATCCTCTGCGTCAGGCATACGTCCCAAAAAAAACAAAACCATTGCTTTTTGAGCCAAACTCATAACCGGTCCAAATAAACTTGTCCTAGGATTGAAACCTGAAACTCTGGGTCTGGCTTATCATCCCAAGCATGATTGATTTCTGAAAATCCTTCTTGTGATGTATCAGAAAACACCCGCGCACCCACGCACACACCTTGTGGGAAACACCTGCATCTGATAGGAATAATTGACACGGAAGTAATTGACATTCGGTCTTCTTACATACCAAGCCTGATATGGTGTTTTGACCTTGAGTTCTTTAGTGGGACACCTATTCAAAACATGATAGAGCATGTCATTGCTTCCATCCAGATGTGAGGTTGTCCTTTGGTCTTAATCATGCACTTGGCCATTTCCATTAGTGGCATGTTCTTTCGCTCAACCACTCCATTATGTTGACAAATATAGTAGGCCGTGCATTGTATGATGCCTTTCTCGTCCAAATAGTTTGCTAGCTCCTTGGACATGTACTTTCCCGCTGTAGCTAGACCTAAGGTTTGTATCGTGTATGTAGATTGATTTTCTACCATAGCAATGATTGCAAACACAATGAACACTTAAGATTTTTTCTCGAGTGCAAAGATCCAATTGAATCTTAAGAACTCATCTATAAAAGTAACAAATAAAAGTGACCTCCAAGGGACTAAGTCGTCATAGGACCACAAACTTCACTATGAACTAGCTGCAATTTCTTTGCACCCCTGACTGCACCATCCTTGGGGAATGAGAAGCTATGCATTTTTCGAAGAATACATGCCTCACATACATGCATTGGAGGAGATTTCAAAGGACTGCAAGACATCTACAATCTGAAATTTCCACAAAGGCGTAAGACTAGCAAAGTTGACATGCCCAAACCTGGCATGCCATGACTCTGCATCTTGCATGCCATAATTCTTTTTTCACATGCATGAGAGAGTGTGCCTGATAACACCAATCTTCCATGAATGAGGAATTGAAAACAAATTCTTCTTTATCCATGGGACATACAAAGTATCATGAATGCGCAGATCAAAGACACCAATGGATGTACGCAAAGTCACACCAATCCCTCCAATTGGGTAAGAAGAGTTGTTGATACAATATACCTTAGTGCCAATAGGAGCGCATGACAACATATCAAATAAGTCCTTTGGATGTAAAGAATGCCTTCTTGTATGTTGATTTGCAAGAAGAGGTCTATATGGAGTAGCCACCGGGTTATGTGCATGTTGTTCATCTTGAGTTTGTTTGCAAGTTGAAGAAAGCCTTGTATGGCTTGAAAGCACCCAGAGCATGGTCTGACAAGATAGGACAATATCTTGTCACTATTGGCTTTCAGATTTCCACGGCAGATTTCTCACCTTATGTTAGAAAAACAGTTATAGTAGCGGCATCTACCTTTCCTTTTAGAGTTGCAACATCCTTTTTGTCCTTACCAAGAGTATGTCCTATGTCATGATTGGGTTGATATTTTCCTCTTGCCTTATGTTTCATAGTATAAGCTTGCTCTCTATTGCGCACACTTGTTGACATGTTCTTCCTAGTCTGCTCTTTTTGGAACAGAAGTCCCACAAACTCTTGAAAGATGAGAGGGTTGGGATTCCCCTTGAGGGATTATTGAGTGATGCTTGAAAAGCATAGTCACAAGAAACGTCTTGTTTGTTTTATCGTTTCGACTTGTTTCGTTTCATTTCATTTCATCTTTTTGGACAAAACAGATAGGTATTGAAATGAAGCTTAATAACAAGGATTTCGGCAAATAAGATATGCTATATTCAAGTTTAGAGTGAAAAAGAGAAATACAAGTCAAGACACCTAAAAAGGAAATTCAAAACACAAACAGGTTCTTCAAATTTAGTTCAAGCTTTCAATCTCGCATTGCAAGCGATGGCAATCAATGCAACATCAAGCCAATTGCTATGCATCTGTTTTTGACCACCTCTTGTGTGGCCAGCTTGCTTGTTGTACTTGAGTGTCTCCAAGAGCCACCTTGGGACTGTTGTCTGTTTTCTAATGACATCCCTCTCCTTTGCAACTGCCTGTTTCATATTGGTTGCAAATCAAGCTGAACGTCAGCATCGTGAGGAGGTTGCGAACTGCTAGAAGCACTGGGATTTGTATCCTGCAAAGTCTGATCTGAATCTATGTTTGGGGCAGCAAGGTATCAAACACATCAAAAGCAAAGAGGGGCAGCAAGGAATCAAGCAATATGTGTTTTAAACAGTCGAGCCAAGGTATAGCTGCTTTCTTAGCAAAAAATACGTCTCTATTGACAGTAAACTTGCAAGTGCGAAGCCAATACAACTTGTATCCTTTGCTCTGTGAGCTATAGCGAATATAAATGCATTTGACGGCCTTATCTTCAGCTGAGAGATAACATGCACATATGCCAAGGATCCAAACACCCATATGTGTGAAATCACAGGCTTCCGGCCCGTCCATGCCTTTAAGGAGTGATGGTCTTCAGTATTGGTGTGGATGCTCTATTGAGCAGATAGTTGACATACATGATTGCGTCTAAATCGTTAGGCAAAGACTTCACCTTAAGCATGCATTTGGTCATTTCCATCAATTTTCTTTTTTTCCGCTTGGTGACTCCGTTTTGTTATGGAGCGTATGGCACTGTGTATTGATGTATTATAACCTGTGCTGCTAAGAAATCTGAAAATTCACGAGAGATATACTCACCCCCCATGGGAGTGCAGAGGGTGATTAGCTTGCTCCACTGTCGTCCTTAGCCATGGCAAGAAAGTGCTTAAAGCAAGAGAAGACATTAGACTTGGACTTTTAAAGGATAAAATCCAAGTATGTCTGGTGAAATGATCCACAAAGGTGACCAAGTACAAATAGCCCCAAATGATGCTATCTGCATTGGCCTCCATACATCACTATGCATGAGATTGTTGGAGGTGGTGGCCTCACCCCTCGGTTGGGCCTAGTGAAGCATGGTTTATTGGTGGGGGCTCGCGACTGCTAGACACGTGTACATCTGAAGGGGAGAAAATCCCATAAGCATAAGTAGTATTTGGAGACCTTTAAATATAAGGGCTCCACTGAACCCTCTATAGTCTCCCGAGGCCTTTTGGGGCGCTGTGGAGCTTTACACGTGGCTATGGGGTGGCCTTGTACCCATGATTTTTGGGCCACGTGGCATTTGATACGTGTCCCAACATGGCATTAGAGCAGGTTTGCGCGTCCTGATTGTCGCGTGCGTGACACATGGTGGTTGGCCCGGCTTCTGGAATGTATTTGTGTGTGAGCAATCCAACACTTAAAAGTGACAAGCAAGAGACAACGTGATATGATTGTATATTCATAAACCAATGTTGTTTGATTGGGAGGATTAAAAAAGAAATTACACCTTTCTTTGAAGATGGAAAATTTCCATGTTTTAAAATCTCCCCCAATAACTTAAACTAATCTGTCTTTGTGCATATGTCTTTGCACAACAAACCTTGCAAATGGTGGATGATTGCACTATGGCAATCAAGTTCCTAGTACTTGGCTGGACTAAGAGAAAGTTTTACTCAAAGAATCCTTCAAAAGAACAAGTAAAAAAAGTCCTCGGAGATGTGGGACTCTTGGAGTATGGCCAAAGTCCCCATTAACCACTAGATCAATAGACATCATGAGGTCATTCGTAAGTTAGAAGACCTTACCAAGTTCCATGAGAATTGAACGATTCACATGCAGTCTTAAAGATGATTTTAAGATGAAGTACATAGAAATGCTCCGAAACCTTTAAAAGAACTTTTAATTTTATGAATCTATAACGATTCTGCAGCAACGTTTAAAGTGCCTTCAAAATCCTCGGCCTTCCATGAAAGAAAAGGAAGAAGCTGAGAATATGTGTGAATCTAAAAAATGTTAATGCAGCCACAATCAGAGATCACTACCCTTTACCATTGACAGAGAGTTTTGGAACATGTAGCCGAGTCAGACGTGAAGAAATGCCTTTGGCCAATTGATACAAAGGAGGAAGTAGCTCTCTGCAGTGGAAGTGGACTTTTAAGTGACTTGTGTCTTCTTGCTATGTTCTTGGGGGTTTCTCTTTTACTGAATATTTGTATAGAGTGAAGAAGAATGGAGAAACTGTATCTCTGTTCTTATTGGTGTTGTTTGCACTGTAGCATGTTTCCAAAATCAACCAATGAGACGTTTGCTACAAGGCTATTTCAGACCTTCAGAAATAATGGGCGCTTTAAAGTACCAAAGCTTGCTTATACCGACTTCACTATTTCTCATTATGCGGGTGAGGTATGCAATTCTTGTGAATTGACCAAACATGTAGACTATGTGCTAGTAGGTATAAGAAGTTAGTTAGCCACATATTACATGCTCAATTTCTATTCTTTTGCAGGTCACTTATCAAACAGATTTATTTTTAGATAAAAACAGGGATTACGTTGTTGTGGAGCATCAAGCTTTGATGCAAGCTTCAAAGAGTCCTTTTGTGTCTGGTCTCTTTCTCTCTCTTTCGGAAGATGCTTCAAAGTCATCTTACAAGTTCTCGTCTGTTGCAACACGATTCAAGGTAGGCAAGGAGAATCTCATAAAAGTTTGTTTACATGGTGTACTGTGGGATTGGGGTGTGCATAGATTACTTTGCTTCCTGAGTTGACATGATTCACGCTGTTATGACCTTGGTTTATTTCCCTACTATATGTGTGTGTGTGTGCATGCATGCATATGTGTGTGTGGGGGAGACTTCCCATATTGTAAATTCATGAGCATATAAATACAATGGATTTTACCCAAAAAAAAAAAAAAGTGTGTGGGGGGGGGGGGGGGGGGGGTAAAAGGGTAACCATGCACATAAGCAGCAGTAAATTCTTTTCTTTATTATGGTCCACAGGAAGCAGTTGTTATTTTAATTGCATAATATGGACCATAGCTATTAGTTTTTAAGAATTCTTGTCTTCATTTTTTGGAACAACTTTTTTATGACTTTGAGGCATTATTCTATAGTTTTCTGCAATGTAGAAAAACACATTAAGCTGTCTATGGTGGTTTGATAACCCTTCACCATAACAATACAAAGGCTAGTCATCACGGATAATACTTGCAGGATAATTTGGGAAAATCACTGCAGAATGTGTCAAAATCATTTGGTGTTACATCTGAAAAAAGTTTTTCTTTTCAGTTTCGTAGAAGATAGATAGTCATAAGAAGGGTGCTCAAACTACAGCAGAGTTTGAATCTTGAGAACTCTACTGTATGCATCTCTCTCTCTCTCTCTCTCACGAGGTCAACTAGCACAAAAAGCAACAGAAAGGTACTAAGATTTGGATAGCAGAACAACTCACATGAGCTCAACTAGCAGAAAAGTCAATGGAACTAGCTAAGGTAAGGGCTGCAGGAAAATGGGTAGTATATCGTGAGGGCATAGCCCTCATCAAGGAGTTTAAATCAAAATCAAAAGGCTCTAAGTTTTAAAGTGATGTATGGCCAATTATATCTCTTTTATTTCAGTTTACAATGTAGGTAATCTAAATAACTTGGAGTTGCTTTGCACTCCTTGGAGATGCCTTGTGCCCTCCCTAATCAAATGTATTAGTTTTGGGGTTTTTTGTTGTCCCATAGACGTATGGTCTCCCGTGGACATTAATAAACTTTCTTTGTTTCTCTCTCTATAATGAAGGGGAAAAAGGGCCAAGTTAGAGGTCCTTTAGATGGGAAAATGTGGAGGGACTATAAATTAGCAATGTAGAAAAGGGGGTAGGGGCAGATTTGGAAAGGGAGATGGGGACTTATATAGTCCCTTCTTATTTTCCATCTAAAGGACCTCTAACTTGGCCCTTTTTCCCCTTCATTACAGCCATCCCCATTGGCTGGGGACTCCTATTAGAGGGGAAACGGCCCATTCCCATTACGGACCCAGAGATTTGGTGCATGCTTTTTATCCGATATCCCAGGTCAGATGCCACCAGATATGTCCTCTATGCCTAGACCCACTACTTGTTACTTGTTCACTGTGCAAGACGTAAGGAATGCCCTCCTTTGTCTACACAACCAGAGAGCACCAGACCATGAGGGGCTACGTACATAGCATTTTGCACATGGACAGGAGGTCTTGGTCCCGGCTCTAGCGCAGTTGTTTAACCATGCAATATGTCACGGATTTCCACCTACTTGGAGCACTACCACAATTGTACCGATACATAAGGCAGGGGACCCCATGGATACTGGGAACTACCACACTCTCATGATTGGTCACACTCTGGCTAAGATTTATGGATTTCTCCTCTCTTTTGCTCCCCTGTACTGCTGGTACAGAAGAAGGATGGTTCTTTACGTATGTGCGTCGATTATCGCACTCTAAATAAAATGACCATCAAGAATAGATTCCCTATTCCACGCACAAGTTGCTAATCTCAAAGAGGAGAACGAGAAGCTGAGGACAGATGCACATGGGGAGGATGGGGAGTTTTACCATTTGATATGCACATACCTAATGGTCATGGTACTTTTCACATGTGTTAATATCACCTACGTTGAGGTTTGTGAAAAGTATAGTGCCCATCGGATATGGTTTGCATGGTCGAAGTTTCCACAAACCCTGTTTTTCACCAAGTCTTATGCACAAAACACACTCTGAGGTGTGTTATTCAAATGCGAACTAACTCCATGGTCATGATACTTTGCATGTATGTCAATACCACCTATTTTTCAGTGCATGCAAAGTATCATGCCCATCTAATATGCTTTGGGTGGTCAACGTTGCCATAAATCCCATTTTTCAACAAGGGTTATGCGTAACCGTAAAAGCTTTGAGGTGCTATTTTCCCCCAAATACATCATCATATGCTCACGATGTCACTACAGAGGGACACGGCCCATATGAGACGATACATGACGACATCATATAGTTCTCCATACGGGTGATATCCTTCTTCTTGGTGACTTCAATGCATGTATAAATGCATGTATAAGTGATAGACATGAGGGTTGCTAGATTTTACGTCTGATTCCCTTATAGTGCCGAAGCTAGATGTAGTAGAGCTTGGGATAGGTAGACACTTGGTAGATGCAGCACATGTGATAGCATATGGGCGACACCTACTTGAGTTGGGGACAATTCATGATTTGATCATATATAATGGTCTCCAGTGATGGTCATCATCTAGCAGTCTCACTTGCTTCCCACATGGTGGGGGAATGAACCCAGTGGACTACCTAATGGGTCCCTTAGCCTCCACCTCACGGATACATGACTTTATTGTGCCTGTCCCCCCATTCAGTGTTGATCACTCATACCTAGCCTTTCGCTTATTTGCTACTATGCCAGTTACAGGGAGGGCCCATCCGTTATCTACTCAGGTCCAGGTCAATTTTGATCGTGCCCTTGATCTTGTCTATGTAAGCCACTTAGTGCAGGAGATCCCGGCCGCACTACTTGGAGAGTATGGAGATCTTGCCCATGCCTCGGGCACCCTTACCTTAGTAGTACAAGATGTCGCCATCAGGTCCTTCCCCACGACTAGATCTGCACATGCCCCATCGAGAAGATGCCCCAAATCCGTTGGTATGATGACGAATGCAGAGAGATAAGAGCTTACGTCACACGTGAGCGAGCCCTAGGCCATTTGACGTCATTGGATGCACAACGGATCTCCAGACGATTGACACGTCGTAAGAGGCGAGCTTTCATTACTCATAGGATGGAAGAGGTGATTGGATCATTGCGAGGGGGAGATCCTACAGAGAGCTCTAGGTCAAGGAGGTTTTCGGAGACAGCACTTCACCCTAGACCACATCTTCACCATGAGGGCTATCATCAAGGAGGCGAGGTCGAGACGGTAGAAAGTCTATGCTTGCTTTGTAGACTTTCGAAAGTCCTTTGACACTATCCCATGATTCTGCATGATCAGGAGGCTACGGGAGATGCAAATTCCAAAGATCTTGATTTGGGGGGCGATGAACCTGTCAAAGTGAAAGTTTGTGCCCCAAGAGGCCTATCAGATTGGATTGAGAGCATGATCAGTGTGAAGCAGGGATGCCCCCTTTCACCGACTCTTTTCAAATTGTACATTGATGAGATCGCATCCTTCATAGACCGCCTAGAAGGTGTGGGATCACTACATGCTGATTTGATGATACAGATACTACTATATGCAAATGACATAGCCCTAATACCATCTTTAACAGAGGGGCTACAGAGACAGACAATCACCTGCTTGATCCCATGCATATCTTCAAGAATGTGGCATCTACCATTTGGGAGCATTTGAACGGGACACGAGAGGCACAGAGGCAGGCCACAAACTGGCTAAGGATGAGAAGAAGGGGGTCAGGAAGAGAAGTGGCGCGAAGGGTGAAGAAAATGGTGAAGCGCCCGAATCAAACTCTCCACAAACGCAAAATTCTCTCTTGGGTGATGCACAAATATTCAAAGTCGGCGTGGCAAGACGCATGGAAAGAATGGAAGCAGTGCGTTAACGTAATGATCCGACTGGAAGAGTAAAAAACGAGTCTAAGTATTGGCTCGGATTCTTTTCCTCCTTGTTACTTGGGCTTATTGCCTAAGCCAATGGAGATGACAAGTGCCAAAAGAAAGATCAAGCCATTCGGGCATATTTTACTTTGGGCAGGTTGGAAGTTCTGGCCGGGTGAGCAAATTGGTTCACTTGGACAGGTGGCGAGCGGCAAGCTGATGCTGTGTCTATGCTTTTGAGTAAGCTCCAAGCAAGTGGAGTGGAGGAGGAGATAGCTGATATGAGGACAATATGGATCAGGGGAGAGAGCAAGCATGGCCCCGTTGAGCGAGGGACACAAACCAACACGGAGTGGGGCCAGAGCACACACCATCGAAGTTCGACCTATCTCAGCTCTCATTAGAGGAGATCGCTAGAGACGAGGCATCACCCTTGACATAGCACATCGGATCCAGCGATCGAGGATACCACGTCCTCCTCCACATCGCGAGACAGCCCGACAGATGCAGATCCGGGAGACTTCTCATCACATCGGAGAGATACAACGATGCTCGGGTTTCGGTTTTGGAGTCTCAGAACTCAGCTCACTTTTGATCTTATATTTGAGTTTCTTTGTTTGAGCTTTTGAGTTTCGTATCTTAGCATAGCACTGAGCAAAAAAGCCTTAGCGTACCTTTTTCTTTGTTTCAGCCCCGTGAGGCTTGTATGAGCTATCTTTTTTCTGGTGTATTTTTGTCCCATAGGCCTGTGAGGTCTTTCGAGTACGTTAATATATCTTCTTTCTTTCCTCTCTCTCTCTCTCTCTCTCTCTTCTCTTTCTTGTCTGGATTTATATACTACCATAGATATCTGATATCATTTGAAAACCAGAGGGTTGCTTGATTAGATTCTGATAAGAACATAAGCATTGCATTTCCTTTTATGTTCTAATGTTTGGTTTAGTTTTGTGCGTCATTCCAACAACTGAAAACCCCCCTGCCCTTTCCCTTCTCCCATCGCCCACCTTGCTTTACTCCTCTGCTTTCAAATTCTCTGTTTATGAGAGTGGATATATAGTGTTGAAAGGTTCCATTGACAGTTTTTATCAATTCACAGCAACAACTTCAATCACTTATGGAGACTTTAAGCTCAACAGAGCCACATTACATACGTTGTGTGAAGCCAAATAATATGAATAAACCTGGGCGATTTGAGAATCCAAGCGTCCTTCATCAACTTCGTTGTGGTGTAAGCTCCTCGACCTTGAGCACTCATTCCTATTTGGTTATTCAGCGTTGTTGTGGTTTAAGGTGAACATATTGTTCCACCATAAATCTTTCTAATTATAATGTCTACCTCCTGACATTTATACAGGGGGTGCTGGAGGCTGTGCGTATTAGTTGTGCTGGATACCCGACGCGCAGGACATATGATGAATTTCTTGATCGCTTTGGTTTATTAGCCCCAGATCTGCTTGAAGGAAAGTAAGGATCTGTATAAGGCTAAACACACTAAATCTAACAAGTCTATGCTTTAAGTAGGATCACAAACTTGAGCTCAGTTTATCTAAGAGGTTATACTTTCAGATTCTGTTAAATGGCGAAGTTTTGATCGTCATGTAAGCTTTTGACATGTGAAGGCATGTTCTGGAAATTTTCCAGCTATGACGAGAGAACAGCAACATACAAGCTTTTGCAGCGGATGAATCTCAGCAATTATCAGGTTCGCAATATTTGAGTTGAACAGTAATTTTTCCTAATATTATGATGTATAGGCCCCATTTGTACAAATGCTTGGTTATGCTTTCCCCTTGATTACATCTCTGTTGGCTTATAGCACCTGTGTTTGAGTTTGTTTGACCTTGTGTCTGACTTGCTATAATTTGTGTCTGTTTGGCAAATAGTGTTCAGAAATAGGACTAAAGTTTGGCATGGGTTTATATCTAGTCTGACCTTCTTACTTCATAAGGCGGTGGTATTTTCATTTGTTGCAGCTGGGGAAAAGGAAGGTGTTCCTCAGAGCTGGACAGATGGTGGAGTTGGATACTCGAAGGTCAGAGGTTTTGAACAGTGCAGCAAGGGCTATACAACGGAAGGTTAGGACCTTCCTTGCTCGAAAGCAGTTTGTAGCCATGCGCAAGGCTGCTGTGCACATTCAGGCACATTGGCGAGGTAAGGAATGACTTAAGATGACAATGTTTCCTCAATCCTGTTTCCTTTGTGAAGGTTGAATTTGTTTGTACACCTAGTGTTGGATAGGGACAGATTGCTGACCTATCTTACGCTAAGACTCTGTGTTGGATTCTTGGTATGGGCAGGTTATCTTGGCCGCCTGTTATACGAAACCAAACGCAGGGAAGCTGCTGCTATCTCAATTCAAAAAATAGTGCGGATGTGGCGATTGCGAAAAGCCTTTAAGTCTTTGCGTAGGGCTGCTATTGTCATACAAGCTTGTGTTCGTGCTACCTTTGCACGGCAGGAGCATAAACGTAGGAAGAGGAAGGACGCTGCGAGCAAAATACAGGTGGGGGAGGGCACTGCACTGGGTTATCCAGTACAATGCTTTGCATATTGTGATTTCCTCTTGAAACTTCATATCTTCTTGTCTGTTTTTCAAATTTACTTATGCAGTGAATTATCCTCTGTAATGCTTTGCATATTCAGATTTCCTCTTGAAACTTCATATCTTGTTGTCTGTTTTTCAAATTCGCGTAGCCCAGATCAAGTCTGACGCAAGCTTAAGCTTTTGTAAGTCAATATTACAAGTGTTTTTCTATTAGCCTTCACGTTTAGTGCTAGTCTTTAGAAAAGTTGAGGGTTCACAGAGTGCTGATACACTCAGTACAAAGACCTCTGTATAAATGGATGCTCAAAGTATATATTGGTGTGGTAATGTATGTGTGAGAGGCTAGAGGATATGTTTAGAATATGGTTAACCTTGTGAGTGATTGTCACGAGATTGAAATCGGACTATTTGTTTTAGAGGAAAAGTTTGTGCTTGTGTTCTTGGATTCATCTAGATATATGTTCTCCATATATTAGTAGATGTGCAAATTTCATGTGGTGAAGTTTTTCTCCATGCTGCAGCGTGTTGATTCTATCTTAAGTGGTGCGTTGCCCTATCAGGTATCTTTCTGAGCATTTTCTGAAATGCTTATTTGGGAGGGTCTGAAACAAAATACTATAGTCTTCACGAGCAGTTGTAGCTTGAATGAAGAGAATGTGGACAGCTCCTTGATTAGCATTCTCCTTGAGCAGTTGTAGCTTGAATGAAGAGAACGTGGACAGCTCCTTGATTAGCATTCTCCTTTAGTGCCAGCCTTTGTCACGGCTGAGTCTTCCCTCAACCTCCAGATTGCTGACAGAAACTCAGTAGGAAGACTTTTGTATGAATGGATTCTCAGAGTATTTGTGAGTGTGATTATGTACGTGAGCCTATGGTTAATGGCTATCAAAGTATGAACCGTGTCAGTCCAAATACCCGTGAACACCTGTGAAGGGTGTATCGGGGTGCCATCCAGGGCCTCTGTACATTTGGTTCTCTAGATGTGACAAGAGGAAATGCTAGCCAGAATCTCCCAGGAAGTGTCTATTGAAGCATGAGAAGCTTTGAAGGGAGAAAATGGTACATCCTGAAGAGAGCAGGTCTCTATCACTTGCCTGCGGACCGAGAGTGCCAAGAAGAAGGCTCACCCTCATAAAACATCTAGGGCCCCGTAAGGGATAACCAGGCAATTGAGCCCCAAGTCATGAAGAAAGGGGAGGTATGAAAAATGCTGAGTATCCGAGCAACCCCTTTCCAAACAGTCCTCGCCTGATTGCAGATCCAAAGGCAATGTCGCACTGACTCCTCTGCAGAATGACAACGAGGACAAGTAGGGTGAGCCCCAAATCGTGATCTCCATAGGTTCACTGGAATCCCTCCATGAATAGAAAGCCGAAAGAAAAGAGTGATCTTTCTATATTTGAGGGATTTCCAGAGCCTCCTCCAAAAGTTTCTATGCAAATCTGTGGTGATGAAGAAGTTGTCCCAATGGGGGGCTCTGGAGGGAATCCAACCCCTACTGCTCAACTGAAATCTCCTGGCATTATCAACTGTGAAACTAAAGAAGGGAATCCCCCTCTCTCAGTGTCCACGATCTATCCACTCCCACTCTCCTGGGTCCCACTGTAAGCACTTGATAGATGCACCTCCATATAACCACAATCTCTAAGATCCCAGGGCCAAGAGCAGAGGGTCGGGGTCTAAATACCACTGCAAGCTCGCTCCGTGATCCACAAAGCCAGCAATCCTGACAGGCTGAAAGGCAACCTCTAGAAGAATATCATCCGTTGATCTAGAGAGTATACCCCCATCCCCAACGTTAAAGGCAAGTGCATCCTCCCCAACCCTCGAAGAGCAATCATCTGATGAGGAACTGCTGTCCTCGAGAAAGCTCCCATCCAAGTGGCAGAAGTAATAGGCATATCAACTGTCCAGTCCACTGGGATGGCTGCACCTATCTGCTGAATCCTACGTGCTACCTCTTTGAGGTGACTCTCGGACTGTAGTCTCTGATCCTCAAGTAGCCTGATAAATGCTTTCCAAGTGCCTACTGTGAAGGTAGGGCCTCTCTCCCATCTAGATCACTGCATGTAATGCGAAGTGCCTAGTGGTCTGCCATGCTCATCAAGAATACTGTCATTCCAAATGACCGACTGCCTATCAATCTCTTCGAGGGTAGAGGGCGGAACCCTGCAAAGTGTATTCCTAAGCTTTTAGGATGAGGAGATCTGAGAGGGGCGGAAGTAAAAATCCAGCGAGGGCTGTCCACCCAATCATCTCCCAAGGTAGGTGTGCAAGCTTGAATGCGTCAAAAAAAGAAGTCCTTCCAAGGTTCCTGCCCAGGCATGAGACCCCTCACCACCACCTTACAAAGCAATGCCCTACATTGCAGGTCCGGGTCAATGATATTAAGGCCCCCTTCACATGTAGGGAGAATAATGGTCTCCCAGGCCACCCTTGCTGCAACATCTGCTGTGCCATCGAGTCCACTCGATAAAAAATTTCTGATTGGTCTAATGAGCTGAGTGATGCACTCTCTAGACCGGCACCAACATGAACACACAAACCAGGCGGTGGCCAAGAGAACCTGGTTCACTACCACAACTCTAGATGCAAGGTCAAGTTTGGCTGAGCTCCAGAAGAGAAGCTTTTTCCTTACACTTGCCAGTGCTGGGGTAAACTGTTGTGCTGGAGAGATGCCCAACCCTACCTGGCGTCCCAAATATTTGATAGGAACACCCCTTTGATTCTGGGAGAAGCCAATGTCAACTCCCCAGCCTGGAGTGTCCTCATCGCTGATCCAAAAGCCAAAGGATTCATGCCAGTTAATGTGTGCTCCTGTAGTTGAGCAAAAGATATTCAAGGCTGTCCGGAAAGCATCCAATGACTGCGAGGAGGCCTCAATAAAGATGGCAGTGTCATCAGCCAACTCACAGTGTAGAAGCTCCTGCTCCTGCCTCAAGGGCAATCTCAGCCCATATAAACCAGCCTAAGATCTGAGAAAGATACTCATAGCTTCAGCTACAAAAAGAAAAAGAAAGGGGGCTAAAGGGCATCCTTGACGGACTGATTTGGGAATCTGAAACCTGTCACCCCTTACCCCTCCAATCAAAACCTGGCTGTGGGCTGATCTGTAAAGGGAGGCCACCCCTCTAATCCATGCATCTGAAAATCCGAATCGTAGAAGAGTGATTGCGAGGAGGCCTCAATAAAAATGGCAGTGTCATCAGCCAACTCACAGTCTAGAAGCTCCTGCATATGATCACCTATCATATCCCAAAAGGCTATGAAAAAAGATGGAGTAAGACCATCTGAAACAGGGCACTTACCCTTATGAAGGGTGGAGAGAGTAGTCCTGAATTCTGTGTTGGTAAATCGTGCCTCAAGTGAGCATATCATCTCTGGTGTGACCAACATAGGTAAACGCTGCCAAACCGCATCTCTAGCCACATCTCTGGCCTGTGTGTCAAGGTCTGCAGAAAGAAGGGAGGCATAAAAATTTATCGCTAAGTGCATGACGGTATCCAGATGAGACTGCAAAACCCCGTCAGAGTCAATAAGCTGCCTGACACTCTCTCTACTATGTCTGCAAGTGTAGAGAAAAAGTGTTTATTGATTCTCCCTCCCATCTGTATCCAAAAAGACTCCCGTGCATGGAAGGCATACTTTACTCTTTGATTTAGCAATGTCTGCAGCTCACGGATCCAAGCATTTGAGGGTCGTTTGTGCTCCTCCCTCTGTAGGGCTGTCAACTGCCAGCGGATACCAATCTCCGGCCTGAGTACCTCACCTTGCCTGGTGGTAAGTGTTGTGGTTACATGTGAAGGTGCGGCCACCTTCCCTACATGTGAGAAACCCAGATCTCCAAGACTGCCTCTGTGAGAGTATTATCTGTGTATAAGGCATCAGGGATCTTGATACTGAAAGATCGTCCTCTTAGATGGGGCTCTGAGATGGACAAAACTACCGGAAAATGGTCGGAGGTGGAAACATCAGGTGCAATGCTAACTGTCCCCCCTCTATCAAGAGCCCAATCATCCACATAGAATCTGTCAATCTGAGCATGGATAGGCATTAGATACACCATTCTGAGAAGGTGCAGCGTCTTTCAGATCTGTGTATTTGGCCATGACAATATCCTAGCCTCCATTTTTTCTAAGCTACATTGAAAATGGTCCAAGATCAACAAAATGGGAACTTGTTTTATAGTTTTAGCTGTGCTGACAGGGAAAAGGATAGACTTCCCTTCAGGTTTGCAGATTTTCAGGTTCGCAAAGCTGAAGAAGAATGCCTATTCATCATTCTCAACTATTACCACCCCAGTCAGAGCTTTGGGGGCAGAACCGTCAAGCAGAAATGGTGAATGCTGAATCTATCACCCTGGCTCTCATAGTGCCCGAATTCTTAATTATAATTGTCACAGACCTCTTTTAAGAAAATTTATATTGTTTATGTGTAAGGATTTATTGTAGAGGCTGATGCAGACTGCTTGTAATAAAATATGTGGACAATATATAAGTGGGTACCAAGTGGCTTATTTGTCAACTGCAGCAAGCTAATATGAAGAGTTGATGGGATGAGGTAGCAGGTTGGTTTAAGAATTACTGAATCACCATAGTGGTCAAATCTTAGGGGTTTAGGCCATGCTCAAATGCATAACCAGCTACAATTGGCTCATACTGATTCTTATTAGCCTGTTTAATATAGTTGTGCTAATCTTAGGAAGTAGAGCGTTCGATGTCAATATGGGGATTGCTGATAAATTGGATAGCCCTTACACTAGTAGTTATTTAGAGACACAATTAAGGTTGTTATTCAGAGACACGATAAAGGTCAACCCTAGCTGGGTTTGATGCAGAATTGCGTTAGTTATTTTAACGTTATGGACTGAACTTTACAAACTCTCTTCACGTTTGCTTGTTTAACTCAGTTTCATACTAAACTTGATATTTGTGTGCAACATGCTGAACTTAGTCATACGTTCACTTCTTAGGCAAAGCCCTTACTTTCTAGCTCTAGTACTAGAAAGTGCCGGTGGTACGCACATCCTCTTATGCAAAGACTCAAAGCCTTGAATTGTCCATCTTATGTTTTGGGACATAGTCATAAGATTGATAACCGAGATGATCAAATGCTATGTTTGGACAAAGGATGCGACCAAACCATCACAATCTCTATGGAATAAAGTTTGGGACGAGCAAGCAGAGTGCAATTTGTAAGAACTAGGCCCCATAGCTACAAGGCCTTGTTAGTTTGAAGCCCAAAAGCTTTTTAGTGCAGCCGTGCTTCCAAATATGGTGAGTAATTTGGAACCCATGAGTTAATGGGGCCTACCACATGTAGCAGGCATATTTTTGAGGTGGAGCCTCATGTAGGTTATTAGGTATGCTAGGTGTCAAAGAGACCAAATGCATCAATTATAAAATAAAAAGCCAGCAAAACTCAAGAATTGTGTGGAAAGGAATTACAAAACTAGTAGGATGTGGATCTGTCATACTCTTGGTATCATAGGGAAACCTTGATGTTTACATCCTTTCTACTTCATTTTTCTTGAAATTGGATCAACTAAAGTAAAGTACCTACCTATGCACGTCCTTAAACTTTGTCACTCTCTAATTAGTCCTTTGAAGTTGGAGACGGAGTTTGTATCATCAACATGTGTTAGTTACGGAAGATTCAACATGTAGGATAGCTCATTGATCTCTTTGAAAAGATGGATGTCCATACTATCATAGGGAAAGCTTGATAGTTGATCCTTTGCACCATGTGTCTTGAATTTGGCTCCATTGTACTGTAGAAGGACCTAGTTACCTTTCTTAAATCTTTTGGCTTGATTGGAGTAAAGAAGTATCCAGTCACCTTGCTTGAGTAGTTCTTCCCTTTGTCACTTTTTTGCCGCCTCACTTCAAGCCTTGAGCTTGCCATATCTAATCTCTAAAGGTATAGAGGAGCGAGTCACATGATAGCATGGTCTTTGGAACACCATCATCTACAATGGTATGCAAGTAGTCCTGGTGGCCGAAGCACTTTCTTATATTGAATGGAATATGCTTGCTTATTTGTCAACCACAATTCAACTCATATAGTGTTCATTGTGACAATGAGGGATATGTCCACATCTATATGCTTCAAAGATTCTTGGAGCTTGAAGTGGCTGGTTGAATCAAGCATGGCCTTTTGTCTTTTTATGCTCGACCTTTAAGAAGTGGGATATGCAATCATGTTGAAAAATTATGATATTCTCTTTCTAGCCCACAACAATAGCCTTGAGGATACATAATCTAATGTATCATGCTTTTTGGTCTTCTAAATGATTAGATCAACTTCAATGACTGGCTGTGAACTTGGACATAGCTATACATAGGCAACCGTGGCCTTGTTCCGAACCTGATAGAGATTGGCCAAGGTGTGAGCGAATGCAGCATTGGCTGTCTTGCAAGACTGAATGTGAGGTATAACTTTTCTTTTGCTATTCATAGCAATCAAAGCATGTGCTTGTGCATCTCTCTGATCCCAACGAATCTGTTTGGGTGTGGCTAGGCACTGTGGGAGCAGCGGTAGGTGAACCTGAAGTGGCAGTAGTAGTTGTTGCGGGGTATTAAATGCATGTCTTGGAGAGACAGTTCTTGTCTCGGATCGAGATATTAATTCTTGGATACCATTAGGTGGCGCACCAAGTACGACCGCATGGATAGTTGGTACTATGAAGTCTGGTGGCAATGGCAAGCATTCCAAATGACTCATGGTTTGCCATTGCAAACAAAAATTTCCCAAGAAAAAAGTGCCGTACAAGTATCCAAATGACTGATTGTTTGCCATTGCAAATGAAACTTTCCAAGAAGAAAGTGCCCTACAATTATCAAAGCCTCAAGGCTACAATGCAATGAGCTGGCTGCTTAAGAGTGGATTGCAAATGTCAACTCAAAAAAATAACAGCAATGTTCTGTAAATGTAAATGCCTGCTCAAACTCTGAGCAAAAATGCAAGGTGCTCTACGGACATTGCACAACCTAGCTACTTTAGGAAAAGAGGCAGCCTTTGGTATTAGACTGCTTTCTAAAGCATGGTTGTAGAATTCGTTCACTTTATTGTTGAGGGGTTGACCTGCTGTTTTTGCTTCTTGCTGTAATGACCATTCAACATATGTTTAATGAGGGTGTTATATATAAATGGAGATAGAATGTCTATTTGATTTTCAATAAGGAACCCAGTTGGGTTTAGAGTTTTGAGTGTTTGTGTTTAGATATATGTAAATGATCCTATAACACTAGAGCAATAGTGTGGGCATGACTTAGGGTTATTCCACACTGCACTGTAGGCTTTCTCAAAGCTCGTAACTTGTTTTTAATGACTTTTTTTTGAGCATTTCAACGCTAGAGATCACGCTTCCAAGCTACCTCTAATGTCCAGGTGTGAGCATTATTCTGTCTAGAGGAAAGGCTTAATGAACAAAGAAGAATTTCTTTTTAGGGTCTTGTTGGTGTTTTTAAAGCATACTATTGTTCTTCATCATCCAATGTTGTCATGTACATTATATAGCTCCATCTTAAGTATGGTAGTTGTTTTAAATGTAGATCCCCAGCCCATCGAGCCCACTATAACTCTGGATGATTTTAAACCTTTGTCAATGTAGCTTTATGTAACTTAGGCATATGATATTTAAATACTGCTACTTAGGTTCTAAGTTTTAGCCATAGTCCTATGATCCCTTTCTTTTCTCTTTATTATCAAGGAGAGGAGCGCCCATTGTGTGATTTATGATGGCTTCAGAGGGAAGGCCGCATTGTGCATAAACTGCTCCAATTAATGTAGGTCATTCTTATTAAAACTTTGAAAGTCACAAGGGTAATATTGATTTTCTAAGATGGATAGAAATGTAGATCTCACAAGGGGATTCATTCTTTTTTAAGGATGCACATACTGTTCTGATTTTGGAAATTTCTTTGGGTTTTGTCTCAAGTTTTTCCTTTTAAAGAATGAGGCATACTTATGGGCAAGGTCTTCACAAAGATGGACTGATTCCTTCAATGTTTGGAAATTGCTTTACTTTTGAACATGGCTGAATCTCTTCAGGCAAAGTGGAGAGGCTGGCTTTTCTCCAAACGTTTCAGAGAGTTGAGATTGGCAGCGATTTCTTTTCAATGTGCGTGGCGTGCCAGGGCTGCAAGAAGAGAGCTAAGAAGGTTGAGATTGGTGAGTTGAACAGTGATAGCTTCTGTAATGCTGTTTGAAATTTGTGTGAATGAGTTGATTAAAGCTTGTTTCTGCTTTTCATTTCATCTTGCACATGTTTAATCATCTGGTTGTTTGAAATCCCTACTGTAAACTCTCAAAGTTGCCTGTATATTTCTAGCAGGATTTCTGCAAAGTACAAAGAGCTGTCTCTTGGATGAGAATGGTGATCATGAGCATTAGACTTTTATAGAGACCTATTATTTCACTTGAATGGCGAGATGTCTTCAAAAGAAGTCTGAAACAGAGCAATGTGTGCCCCTTCTTGCTAAATGTAGGTGATGGAAACCAAAGGGTGAATTTGGTCGTTGAATTAGTCCAACCGTATGAAAACTATGACCCAAAACAACGTGACAATGAAGTCTGTTGTGTAGTCTATGACGATGGATGACACATAACGATAAACTGCTCCCACATGCCGGTGGACTCTCCCCCCCAAAAAAACACACGCGCGCGCATGCACACACACACACACATTTTTTTGTGTACCTTCATACTACAAAAGCACTATCCCAAAAATGGGATGTGGGAAAATACATCACGAGAAGATCTCAGTATAAGACAGATACATATCATGATATACGTACTCAGTTTGCAAGCAATCATAGAAAGATTGTTGTAGAGAGTGCCTACAGAAATAAAAAAGTGAAAAGGTTGCATCACCAAAGGCTCTATATTTCGATTCTTCTCGATTCTTCATTAGAGTCCAGAGTGCCCAGTAGCGAACACACACACATACACACACACACACACACACACTTTTTATTATTATAGTGAAAGCCATGATTGTTTATATTACAAGAAAAATGACCTCAAAAGCGAGGAGCTAGAAATTACATCAGTTGAAACCTCTGTATATGCTAAATATACATCAAGATTGATGTAGCGACTTTGCTAGCAGTCAAAAAAAGATTGCTGCAGAGAACGCTTGAAGAAAGCAAATAAAGAAAATGTTGGATCACCAAAGACTTTACAATTCCTGTTTATCCACAAAGTCCAAAGTGCCCAATAACGAACCCAAACAAAGAAAAGATCAAACTCTTGAGTGCGCGGATGAAAACCAAAGAGCCAGAAGAATTTCCCAAAAGCAGGAGTCGGGAATCTCGTTCTCAACCTCTGTCGAAGAAAATCGAGGAACTCACGGGAGGTTGGGCAAAACCAGAACAAATGAAGCACAGTCTCCTGAGAAGCCAAACATGTGTGACCACTGACATACATCAGGAGCAATGTGTCTATGTGTCGGTAGTTGGCCAAATGAAAACCCCCAAAAGAACTCTCCAAAAAAAGACCTGTTGTCGAAGAGGAACTTTATATGCCCAAAGTTGTCTTAGTCTCTTTCTCCACCATGTAGTTGGCCGATGCATTTGCCAAATAGAATTAGCCTTATCTGAAACCCAAGGTTGAGGCAAAAGGATTTTATATAATGCAGGCACTATAATCTAAGATAGCCTCAAAGGACGAAAGGAGGACTCTCGGGAAGTCAAAATCCAATCCTCCAGCCTATCCTGAAGTTCCAAAGGAGGAATTGGGACAAAAGGTGAAAGCCTATAAGTAAATTTTTTGCCATAGAGGATGATAATGAGATCCCAAGCCATACCGTGTGGCTGTGAGAGAAAAAAGTAAAAGAGTTCCATCATCATGAATGACATCCGCAACAGAAGTAATTCCTTTGAAAGTAATAAAATAGGAATGTCTAGGTTCCTATAAAGCTAATGGACGCTGAAAAGCTTTTGACCAGAGAATTGTGGCCATGCCATTCCAAGTGAGAAAGGACGTGCTTCCAATCAAGAAGCAAGCTGGAGACCAAAGGGCAACCATGCAATGTACCATCAAAGTAACCAAGTAAGAAGTCCCACTGAGTGGGTTGCCAGTGACCAAAGGCATAAGTATTGATTTGTTGTAACAGAGAGGGAATCATAACAGCCCAAGGCTGATTACCTTGCATAAATTGCAGCAGCATTTTCCCTTTGTGAGCAAGGATGTGCACCTGGATATCAATGATATTAAGACCTCCATGCATTTTTGGTGAGCATAGTCGATGCACTGAAAGCAGTCTTAGTCTTTTCCAGCCATGCTTGGATCGCCAAAAGAGTTCCATAATTATAGACATGAAAGAAGCAAGATCCGCTTTAGTGAACATGAACAGAGGCAAATAGAATTGAATAGAGGCCACTAGAATGGATTGCACTATTTGAAGTCGAACATGCAATGACTAAGTCTAATATTCAAAAATTTTTTTGAGCTTGACAAGCACCTAATCAATCTGCTGACGACGGGTGATCCCACAACCCAAACGGTAACCAAGATGGCGAACAATCTGAGTGGGTGGAATTATTTCCCCTGGCCATAAGAGACTATGCTAGTCTTTAGAATGCAAGGAGACCTGCTTAAGAGTTTTGAAAATTCACATAAAGACCAGCTGCCAAACCATAGAGCGAAAAAGCTTGCATCAAAGCGGAATTCTGAGTAGGCTTGAGTAACCATGCTGCGATTTTCTTCCATTTCCAAGCCATGAAGGATTTCTGTAACACACACACTTTTTTTTAGTGAAATCTTTATATTTCTGTGTGGGAAACCTCAAAAGAGGTAAAAACCCACCAATAAGTACAAGACAAAAAGTTTTTACAAGTAAAACCTCAGAGCAAAAGTCATGAGGTAGCCAAGTAAAAAGTTACATATCAAGCTGGAGGAGACATAGCATCCTCCAGCTTCAAATTGTTCTGCTGTAAAAACTGATGCAGTGATGAAACCACACCATCAATAAAAACAAGCTGTTTTTTGCCCTTGTGATTCTTCTTGATATAGGCTGGTACCCAAAATTTTTGAATCAGAGGGTCAAAAATTGTAACATGGGATGAAAAGATTCCAGTAAAAAAGGTACTTCTGCATCCCTGACAGAAGAAGACTCTGGCACAGGCATCAAAGGCAGAGAAGCTAAATCAACATCCGTATCTTCCGATGAAAAAGCTACATGTGATGAAGCAGGGCTCAGCATTTGAGCTTCATTCGGAGGATCAATCTGAGTAAGGGCAGGGGCAGTATCCTGAGAGAGAGCATGCATGTCATCCTGTAAATTGCCCTCTGCAAGGGGTACATCCATATCTTGAGTAGAAGGAAACTGATGGTGCTCAACAAGGGTGCAATCCTGAGCTTCTTCAGCAAGAGGAAGATTTGCCTGTGATTTATCAACCTTGAAACCAGTAACTATAAAATTAACATGAAATCAATGTACATGACATTAGGCTCCAAAGGAGAGCCTAATGAAAGAACTCAAAAACAATGAGAAAACACTTCAAGGCTAGTAGCATCCAAGTCCCTCGCAGCATAACTATCATATAAAGATTGCTTGAGGGACATTCTGAAGAAAGCATATGCCTGAGGAAAGTGTTGTCCCATCCTAAAATGCAATCTCCGTGTCCAAATAGTCCATAGTACCCAAAAGCGAGCCCAGTGAAAGAAAAGGAGGAATGGAGACATCTGAGGTGAGAAGCATCCAAACATCCAGAAGAGTTTCCCGAATCTGATAGAGGGAAACCGGAGCAGTAGCAAATGAGAGACATGAGTGATTAATATTCGAGAGTGCGGGCAAGACCATAACAAATGGGAAACTGTCTCATGGTGATGAGAGCAACGGGGGTAGGAAGAGGAAGCAAAACGACGTGCTTCCAATTTCACCCCAATGGAAAAAGCTCCCACTATACATCTCCAAAGGAAAAGCCTCTGTTTCAATGGCAATTTAGCTTTCCAAAATTTTCTGAGTTTTGATTGCCACCAAGATAAAGGCCTATCCAAATTCCAAAGAGTGTTGGCATGCTTATCAATCCATGGCGGTGGAAGAAGAAATCTGTAGACCATCGAAGATGTCAAATTATGCATTGAAAGTGAACAGGTAGCAGGAGACAAGGAAATCAGATTCCAGTCCAGTAATCTATCCTGTACAAACAACGGAGGAACAGGAACAAATGGCTGCAACATAGTTGTAAGTATTCTCCAAATGGACCTATGATGCAGACCCAAGGGGAATGTCCTGCAAGCTTGTGGAAATGAAAGCACATAACCATGTTAATCCACCACATCTCCGATGAATCTTATGCCCAATTTCATAAGATTATATGCCAATTGGTGCCTGTAAAGCAAGAGGCAATTCAAACACCTTGCTCCAATGGATGCTTTCCAAATGAAGAGAGTTACCATGATGGGAGAAAGCACCTGACCATTTAGCATAAGAGAGAATTCTCTTCCAGTCATGAATAAAAGCAGTAGAAACAGGACAGCCAGGAATTTTCCCCTGAAATGTGGTCATGACTGCTTCCCAGTGATCTGTAATCCAATGCCCATATGCATGGGACTTCATGTTTCCACACATAGTTGCTAGCATAATAGCCCATGGCTGTTTTTGCTGAAAGAAATCAGCAATCATAGTGCTCTTTCTTGCCAACATATGAAACTGAAGATTGAGAATATTCAGTCCGCCATGAGTCTTAGGAGAACAAACAGACTGCATGGGAAGTAGTCGCAAAGCCTTTTTGTGAGATTTGCTTTTCCAAAATATCTCCATAGCCTGGGACATATAGGAAGCCAAATACTTAAAAGACCAGTGAAGAAGAGGCAAATAAAATTGCACATATGCCATAATGATAGACTGGACTATTCGAAGTCGAACATGTAGAGGCCAAGTTGACACGTGCCAGCATTCCAGCTTCTTGTTAATCTTTTGAAGCACCCATTTAAGCTGTTGTTGAGGGGTAATATTCCAGCCAATGGGATACCCCAAATGCCTCACAATGGAATGGGAAGAAATAATGTGGCCTGGCCAGAGAAGTGCATGCCAATCAGCTTCTTTCAATGCTAGAAGATTCGATTTTTGAAAGTTGATATGCAGTCCAGCAGCTATGCCAAAATCATTCAAAGTATGCATCAAATGAGAGAGGTCACTTTGAGAATTCCTGGGCATGAAATATGAATCATCAGCATATGCCTGTGCAAGAAACGGCTGTGCCCCTAGAATTTGCAAGCCATGAAGCTGTCCTGTATCTGCAAGATGGTCCATATGCAACAATAACGGATGAGTAGCAATGGCATACAATAGCGAACTAAGAGGGCATCCTTGTCTCACTGAACGGGTCATAGTCCATGTCCTTACCCACTACCAAGCAGACACTGTGCAGTGGCATGAGAATATAACCAGTAAATAACATGGACGTGCCGAGGGCCAAATCCCAATTTATGCATAGTCTGAGAAATAAAATCCCAATGGACAGTATCAAATGCTTTCGCAATGTCCACTTGCAGAATGAGAACATCTTGTTTAGAATATTTGGCATACTCAATTGCAAGCAAAACATTGGAGATATTGTCAGTAATCTGCCTTCTGAGAACAAACCCATACTGCCTGGGATGAAGTCCGGCTTGCAAGAAAATCGAACCCTAAGGACAATCATCGTGGCAATAAGTTTGTAGATGACTGGCATAAGAGATATGGGCCGCCAATCAGCCATTGTCTCACACAATCTTTTTTTGGGGATCAATTTGACAAGCCCATGTTTCCAAGAAGGGGGAACAGATTGTTCTGCCCAAGCATGATTGATCATAAGAAGAAGAGTGTGCTTGAGATCACCCCAAAATGCACGGAAGAATTCAACAGTCAATCCATCCCAACCAGGAGAGCTACCTTTACGTAAATGACTCAAAGCATCCTCTAGTTCCTTAAGCATAAATGGCTGCTCCAATGCATGAGCGTGTTCCCGAGAAAATATAGACTGAACATGCATAAGAAATTGAGACCTAGCTGCGTTCACTTGCATCGAATAATCAGGCTGAGGAGAAAAGAGATGCTGGAAATGACTAGAGCATTGCGATTCTAGTTCTGATTTGGAGGTGGTCCAGGTGCCATCATCCTGCCTGATCCTGCAAATATCCTCCTTTCGCCTATCCGTATGCAGGCTTTTAAAGGTCTTGGAGGAGCAGCCCTTATCCAAAAGGGGTTTCATGCGAGCTCGGATTTGCCACTTCTTTAATTTGCGAATATCATTTTGATGGATGATATGAACGGCATAAGCGCAAGAATCCTGTTCAGAAGAGGTGAGCTGCCTATAAGAGCTGATTGCATCCATTTGTTGCTTGTGAGATTGAGCCCATTTCAGAGGTTTTCCATGTGACTCCGAAATGGACAACCAGGGATTTTACCTTGAAATTTGCCAAGTACTACTTCCGATGGATCAACTAGCCAATGTCCATAAGCATTTGTGTGCATCTGACCGCACAGAATTGCCAACATGATAGACCAAGGCTGCTCTTGTTGAAAAAAAGTCTTGAGCATAGTGATCTTTCTTGCCAACACATGAAATTTGATGTTTATTATATTCAAACCACTATGCATTCTTGGTGAGCAAAGAAAGTCCATTTTGAGTAACCTTAAAGCCTTTTTATGAAGCTTAGTTTTCCAGAAAATCTCCATGGCTTGAGACATAAAAAAAGTGAGATCTCGAGATGACCAATGTAATAGAGGAAGGTAGAACTGGACATAAGCTAGAACAATGGACTGAACAATTCGAAGCCGTACATGCAGGGGCCAAGTGGATATCTTCCAATATTCTAATTTGTCCTGAATTTTGTTTAACACCCATGATATTTGTTGCTTATTTCTGATTTTCCAGCCAATGGGATAGCCCAAATGTCTTACTATGTTTTCCGGATAAATAATCTGGCCGGGCCACATGATAGCATGCCAGTCACAATGCTTGAGAGGCAAGAGTTTTGATTTCTGAAAATTAATTTTGAGACCAGCTGCCAACCCAAAATCTGAAAGGGTATCCATCAATAGGCGAAGCTCCAAAGGATTGTTCTTTGGCATGAAGAATGAATCATCTGCATAAGCCTGAGCAATGAAAGGTCGTGAACCAGAAATCTGTAGCCCCACTAACTGTCCAGTATCAACCAGATGATCCATATAAAGAAGCAAAGGATGTGAAGCAATGGCATAGAGCAAAGCACTGAGAGGGCATACCTGTCGAACTGATCGTTCCAGAGTCCAAGACTCAGACAAATGATTCCCTATAAAGCACTGTGCAGTGGAATCTGAGTAAAGCCAATATATGACATTAACTAGCTTTGGCCCAAAACCAAGTTTAAACATGATTTGAGAGACATAATCCCACTATACCGTATCAAATGCCTTTGCCACATCCACCTGCATGACCAAAACATCTCGAGCTGAATATTTTGCATATTCCATTGCAATGAGAGTATTAGAGATATTATCATGGATTTGCCTTCTTGGAACAAAACCATATTGCTTGGGATGAAGTCCATCATGAAGGATATCCTTTATCCGATGTACTAACATTTTAGCAATAAGTTTGTATATAACCGGCATCAAAGTGATGGGCCTCCAGTCATCCATTGTCTCACATAAAGGTTTTTTGGGCACAAGCTTAACCAGACCATGCTTCCAAGCTGAGGGAAGATGTTGATGCTGCCAGGCGACATTAATGAACTTCAAAATTGGACCCTTCAATTCAGCCCAGAAGGCGATAAAAAATTCAACCGTGAAACCATCCCAGCCAGGGGATTTATGTTTACCCAAATGCTTGAGGGCTTCATCCAATTCAATATCTGAAAAAGATATTTCTAGCATTGAAGCTTGTTGCAAAGGAACAATAGGAGAAACAAGCTCAAGAAATCTGTTCCGAGCCAATACTACCTGAGGTGTAGAAGAAGATGGCTGAGAAAAAAGTAGCTGAAAATGATCCAAACATTGTTTTTCTAGCTGAGATAAAGTCTGGGTCCAAAGACCATCATATTTCCTGACCCTCATGATAGATTGACTTTGTCTATGTGCATGTAAATTCCGAAAGAAAGATTTCGAGGAACAACCCTTATCCAGCATAGGTTTAACTCTAGCCCTGGTCTGCCATTTGGAAAGCTTGCGTTTATCATTGGCATCAATTATGGAAGAAGCACAAGACAATAAATGCTGCTCAGAAGCAGATAGAGACCTTTGATGGCTAATTTCTACCAAATGCTGTTTGAATGATTTTGCCCACTGGATATGCTATCTGGTTTCTGCCATGTACCATCTTCCATATTCCTTAATGACATTTTGTATACGATGGACAAAAGAGTTCCAAGCAAAGTCCATATTCTCCTAAGCATGGGATAACAATGGCCTGCAAGCCAATCTGATCATTTGCTGGAATTTTTCATGAGAAAGATATAATTGATTGACCTGTAAATGTCTGACTGAAGAGAGCTGCATGTCATCCAGAGGCATTCCAAATGAAAGGGAGAGCCAAAGTGGAGTATGATCAGATAGTTGCTGAGAATAATCAGTCCACATTTGACATGTATATTCATCATATTGCTGAGCATGAATAAGATAACAAGCCTGGCCCAATATTCTGTGAAAGCATTATGATGATATGTAAATCCCATAACTGATGGGTGAGTTGCTGTCCATAAATCTGCAAATTGAAGTGATGAAGTCATATGTTCCCATTGCTGGATTTCAGAGGGCAGCATATGGGATTTATGCGTGGTATTGTCCTTCCAGTTAGGAGAATTATTGAAGTCACCACAAAGTAGAGCATTTGAAGACCAAGGATATTGCTTTATGGAGTCCGACATTTGAGCTCTAGAAGCAGAATTTTGAGAGGCATACAAGGAACCTATTTCAAAAATCTCTCCATTGATTATACATTGGATAATCATCAATCAGCCACCAAGATCATTATATGCTATCAAGTGCTGCAGATCATGTCTGGCTAAAATGCACAGCCCAGAGAATTGTTCAGATCCGGCATAAAATATATCATATCCTGAAAAGAACCCATGCTGGCCAGCAAAAGAATGCTGATTATGCTCTTGCAGACACACTACATGTGGATGAGTTTTATTTATATAATGCCATAGGAGCCTCCATTTATTCTGCTTGCAGAGGCCCTGTATATTATAAGAAATACATTTAAGAGAAGCACGCATGAAAATATGTACAAGAGATGAACAGTCCTCAAAAAGAAAGGGAGGCATCAAGCCTCTGCCATTGCCACAGGGTCTTGTTGACCCTCAGAATCCAATTCCCTTACTAGATCATCTTCTTCACAAAGTGGAAGACCCTTCTTGACTGCATTAATCCATGCCTTTGAAATGGGATTGCTCGAAGAGGAAGAAGGTTGACCCGGAGAAGGAGCAGAAGCATCCCAATTACGAGATTGGAGAGGTCTTTGTTTGAGAGGCACTATCTTCTTCGCAGTCTGCCATCCCTCATGAGAAGATGAATTATTTTCCACTAACTTGCTTTTTCCTTTATCCTTGTTTTGAGCTGAATTAGCCTGGCTCCCTGTATGAACTGAAAGCTTTACTGCTTTAGCTTCAGTCTTTTCCACATATGTCTTCTGACCACCTTTATTAGATGAGAAAGGAATAGCTGCGGGAGGAGGCGGATGAAGGATAGAGGGACATTCTGAAGCCAGGTGCCCAAACTTGTGACAAGAGAAACAAGCTCAAGCAAAAATGCCCCATTTTAAAGTGAAATATTTCTTTCCCAAATTAACACCCTCAATCTCAACTGCAATAGCAGAGGGGGTTGGTCTATCAGTATCCCATAAGATGCAAAAACGATTTTTATTACCTGTGGGACGAGGGGGACAGATCACTTGTCCCAACGTCATGGCTAAGCCTGGAAGCTCTGTTCTCATGTAATCTGGAAAATCAACCACTTCAACCCATACAGCGCAATGATGCTTGATGAGATTCTGATAGTCTTTATTAGGGGACCAGGGGATGATGTGCACCATTTGACGACCAAAGAATAAAGGGGACATTTCCAGCATCTTTTGTTTTGTCAAGGCATCCAAACGATGAACTTCATAAAATCCTCGGGAGGCAAAATAGACTCCTTCTACATAGCATCCACCTAGGAGAGAATTTACCCATTGTCCCACATTATTACCCAAGGGTATTTTGCCTGGAAAAAAGATGATAAGTGCAGTTTGAGAGAGCTTCTTCAAAGGATGCACAAGAGAAGGCAACTTCATCTTGTAAGTGAGATCCGGAGCAGGTAGAATCCATTCTCTTCTACTTTGTTGAAAATCCTCATTCAACATGTCAAACACATAGGAAGCATCTTCAGATGAAGAAGCTATGGGAGGGAAGTTTCCCTGGATTGTCTTTTAGGTTTAGGAGAGAGTGCTCTCTTGACATAATACTTGCTTGTTTCTGCCATTGAGGCTAAAGGATTGAACAGGTACCAAATGGAGAGAAACAAACGGGGCACGAGAAGGACCGACAGGCTGTACGGTAAACCAGAGCAGGGAATGTACGGAGAAATTTGATTGCGTCCGTATAGTTGTACGGAAAACTTTACGACAGAGAAGACAAGAAAAAAGACAACTGTACGGCAAAACTTGCGGGCTGTACGGAAAGCGAAACGGGTTCAAACATTGAATCTGTACGGTGACCGTACAGATGTATGAAATCTGTACGGATGGAAACATTGATTCTCACCGCAAAACACACACAAAAAACGAGGAGCTGCAGGAGGTTGAAGACTAGGCGAAAAGAAAACCACGATACATGCAAGAAAGCAAGGTAGAGGCGGGGAGAAGCTCTAGATGTACAGCGGAAGGCAGCAGCAAGCCTACGGGGACCTGTACGACAGGATGGCAGGATGCAGAATCAGGTGTAGAGGCCATGACGCAGGTGGAAGGCTGAAATCGCCATAGCTAGAGTTCTCTCGTCGACTCTCTCTCTCTCTCTCTCACACACACACCACCTCTCTCTCTCACACACACCTTTACACACACACACACCATCTCTCACACACACACACTTTTTTTTGTGAAACCAGTAACTATATTATTAACATGATATCAATGTACATAGCCTCAACATAGTTTTTGGATGAAAGGAAGGCCTTTTTGACATCCAGGCTGTTCAAGCCATTGCAGCTCATGTAGCTAGACTTGTTGAAGTACTGTCTTGTGCAAGCAACAATTTAAGTGCATTGTTGCCAGTGACTATAGTGGTTGCTCCATCTGGTTCAGCCATCTTCATGGTTTGGATTGTATGGCAATCTAGAGGATCTTGCACGCACTGGATGACAATCCGAGTGTGATGGAGGAGGCACAGGTGATCGTGAACCGATCTTAGGAAAGGGCTTTGATAGGAATGTAGAAAAGAGGGGTGCAGGATAGGGGAAGGGAGTTAAGAGGAAGGAAGAAGAAGAGGGAGGGAGATGGAAAGTAAATTTTTGTTTGTTTTTGGGGCGGGGGCGAGGGGGGGTGGCAGTAAGGTGGTAGAGGTAGAAGAGAGAGAGATGGGGGTAAGGGGCAGAGGTAGAAGGTGTATGAATGTGGGAGGAGGGAGGAGGAGAGTAGGGGGTAAGATTAGATGTCAAATAAAAAAGGTGTCTACAAAAGGGTAGGGTACAACTACATTAGTCTCTTTCCCCCCTTCATTACATCTTAAATAGGCAAAGTGTGTGTAAGGCTGCGGCCAGCAGGGGGAGGTTGGCAGCTAGCAAGAACTGGTGGAAGCAGCTCGGTGAGCACTTTTGAGTTGTTCCCTATTCTTTTTCCCTCCATAGGTAGGAATGCCACCTATTCCAGACTGTCATCCTTTTGTTCCTCCAATCAAATCTGAACAATTCACCATAAAATGACGTAAACCTGATTGATGCATTGACGTGATATTCTGGCCTTTGCATTCTGGAAACTATTGCTTGTATGCAGCTTCATGTCCTGTGCCTTCAACATGCTTGGAATATTTCGAGTGTTCTATTTGAATAACGATTGCGGTGTTTTAATGATTCTTGTATAGAACCCTTTGTTTGGGAGGGATTAAAAATGAAGCAATTTTGTTTTTAAGGTAGTCATGGCTTGGATGAAGAAAAGTTGGGACTTACTATCATAAGGTTTCTGCATAGATTGATTCTTAGAGAATCTTCAAAAGACCTTTTCATCCCATGCAGAATATGTTAAAGTTTATTAGGTCCATGTGAGATATAGATGTGAGTGCATGAGTGAGAGCATAAACTCATTTAATGATGTGTAACCATGTTCACTGATGATAAATTTGCTGGGATGCTGAAGTACCTAGTCTCAGCGATGCATGACGAGTACAATAATATAATTTTATGGCTAACTATTTATAGTTGGTTCTGTTCCACTAGAAATGGTCAGTTTGGCGATGCGTCCAGAACATTAAAACTAGCTTTGTGATTTATCAAGGTGGTGCTATTCAGAGAGCATATTGGAATTGTTATTTCTGCAGGCTGCTAGGGAAACTGGGGTCCTACAGGAAGCAAAGACCAAGTTAGAGAAACGTTGCGAAGAGCTCACATGGCGTCTACAGCTCGAAAAACGATTGAGGGTATGTTCTGGTTGATCTATTTTCATGAACATTATTTCTGTTATTCAGGTGCATTTGCATACTATTGATAGGCCTCCTTGCATTTGAGTGGACAGTTTTTGCATGGCACTCAGCGGAGTCATCCACTCCTTTAGTAGAGAGCACACAAAAGATTTGCAGGTTTTGTTTCTAGTTGTGTGCTTGTATGCATCCATATTTTATCCCTGTTTTGTCTATGTTGCCTCCCTTGCATTAAGTGATTCAGCAAAAAGAAAGTGCTGTTAAAAGCTCTCCCTTTGGCTAGGTATACTCAAATGCACGGTCTATATTTTGGCTCTGTACTGCTCACCAAGTAAACAGTCGTGTTGCATATCTGATCTCGAATCGAAGATGAGAGATGGGGTTCCCAAACACCATTTTTGTAGGCAGAGGCAACGTTTTGAGTGATAAGTTGGGGGGGCAGGGGTGCGCAAATAGAAATCTTTATATTATCTTCTACATTTCCCAGCAAGCTGCCTTTGAAAGGTACAGACTTGGCATCGATTCAGTTTATGTATGTCAATGTCCAGTGAATGTTCAAGCAACCTGCTATCCGAGTCATGACTGTGTGACCAAGAATGGATCCGTTCATGATTTTATTTCCCTTTCTTCATAGAAGCAGTGTCACGAAATCGTACTTTCAAGTAATAAATAGAAATCTTTAAGATTGACATCGGTCAAAGAAACTTGACTTCGGTTAACTAGAACAGGATTTATTTTCATTGGTGCTGTATTGGTTAAAGTAACACAGTGGGGGACACCCACAAGGGACTAGCATTAATCCACAACACCAGAATGCATGCGCAAGCTAACCTCTAATGGGTTAAAGTTTGTTGGATATTGTGGCAGGGCTCTTGGAGAGTGCACCAAAGCCCTTGTTTTGAGGGGAAAAGCACAAAAAGCAGGTCCCACAAGAGAAAAGCAGATATGGGGCGCCCAGTTTTGGGAGGAAAGCACATGGCAAGGGGGCGAGCAGCTGAAACGAGGGCCCACAGGGCTGAAAGCAAGAAAATTGCCTTTTTGATAAGAAAGCTATTGCTTTCTAGAGAAAAGCGCCTATTTTTGGCAAGAAAAGTAGGCCCAGCTTTTAGAAAGCACATGCTTTCTAGCTGGCTGTCCTAGTCTATAAAATAAGGGACTCTAGGCTTTCAGTTGTATGGAATCCAAGTTGTATCAGCTGTAATTGCAATAAAGACCTTGGGGGGGTCTAGTCCCTAGTGTGGCGTCTTGTTCTCTTTCTCCCTCTCTCCCTCCATTGAGAATCATATTCAAGTTCCATGGTTGAGTTTTGTTTGCTGAATTCAGTTTTCGGCTAGACTTCAAATTCGTTTTTGAAATGCTAAGTGCTCATATTTGCTTTGAATCGGATATCGAAGCTGTGTTTTGGTTCGTATCAGAGCACAATTGTCACTTTCCTTGGTGACAACGATCCCAAGCCCATGGAGATAGTAAAGAACTGCAGTGTTAGAAGCTTAAGGAGCATGATATGCTCAAGATTTATTTATATGGCTGCGGTTTATATATTGATACTTGGCCAATTATTTTGCAATTCTATGGCTCCCTTTCTTTGGGACTTGATAATTGGAGAAGGATTTGGAGCTTTTATGATTGCTCATATGGTTGATATGGACAAGCAAAAAGAAAATAACTTTCAGCTAAAGAAGTCAAGGGGAAGCACATAACCCTTTGAATGGACAGCTAGTTTACTCCAGAATCATTCCTTAAGGAAGATGTTAAGGGAAAAGTAGAGCATGTATCTTTTGGAAGCATTGGTGGGTTTTCAGAGGCTATGGAGGGTACTCAGGTTCATCCCTCGCACACTTTGGCTAGTATCTGGACATACACCGTACATACTTTGATGGCCATATGGATGAGTATACAGGGAGACTCCCGTGCAGCCTCAGCTAGGAGGGCTTCTTTCTTCAGGGAATGGAAGGATTCTCCTTTCTTCTCTGAGACTCCTACAGGGTTGAGGTGGCACTTTCAGCCTCAGCCTTGGTTGTTTTCCACCTCACTTTGAGGTGGTTTTATTTATCCTCATGATTTCATGATGTTGTATTTCTACTCAGAGCTTGCTCTAGCGAGTTTCTTTCTTACTTAATAGAAGTCTCTTTTTTGCAAAAAAAAAGAAAAGGAAAGAGTATCCTATAGATGAGAGAAGAGTAATTGATACAACACACTGTCACAGTGATGATGGAGTGTCCTAGGAACTCTTATTTCATTATGTGCTTTGGTTACTAACAAGATATGGCTTGCACCTAACCTAGTTATGTTTTAGAGACACTTTAATGTCTTGTGTTGTTTGATGTTGCAAGAACTCACTATCTCATGAACTCGCTAACTCACTATCTCATGAACTCTAAGCGAGCTCTTGCAAGCTTATCTCTCAATTTGTTATGATACTGTAAGAAAACAGTAAGTTGTAAAGGCATATCTCTTAGCCCAGAGTGAGTGCTATGTCTTATGCTCTTTGCTTTAAGGTTGTAAGATTCCTTGATTTGTGATGGACCTTGTAAGATTTTTTAAGACTATTTGTTTCCAAATATTATAGGACATCAGGAAATTCGCCTGAGCCCTAGCCTGCATTTTACACTGGCAGACTATGTCCTTCAAGAACTCACAGATCTTGTTGGGATGGGTTGCATCCTCTCTCTCTCCTTTTTCCCCTCTCAATATTAAAACCCCCTCTTTCTTATTTTCCCCACACTGGAAGTTGAGCTACTTGGACTACTTCACAAAGACTCGGATTCGCCTTTGGCACCTGTTGCCCATAAGAATCTTACAAATTGCCTGCCGTGTATGTGGATGGTTATTCAACATAAATAGATCCAAAGTGCAGCAACCAGTAGATCATGGTGAAAGCTGGAGATCTCCACATGTTATGTTTTGCACGGGTGTTGTACCTCGTTACTTAGCACTCCTTTCTTCTCGTGAGTAAATATAACTCACATGTTTTTCCTGAAGTAGCTGTGGAAGTCGATTGGGGCTCATCAGGTTGTCATTTATACTGTCCTGAGGGTTATCAAGACCTTAGTCACATGAATTGTTTATTTATTTTTAAAGTGAACTTCTATCAAGTATGAAAAATACCCCCAAAGAGCAGAGTGGCATCAAATGCCTGAGAGGGTCAAGCCCTACTCAAATGAAACAGCCACGATTGAGGCTGAAAGTACCACCTCAGGCATGATCTCAGAGAAAGACAGTCTCTCCATCCTTGAGGAAAATGGTCCTCCTAGCAGTAGCAGCCCTAGAAGATCCCTGCATACTCCATGGGATGGCCATCAACGTATGTATCGTGTCCATGCCTATCCTGGACAAGTTATAAGATGGGTGCACTTGGGAGCGATCATGTGCTTTTGTGCATTTAGGTCTCCAGATATGCTGGGCTAATATTCTCACTACGATCTCCCAACAATTCTCCAATGAGGCATGTGCATGTTTGTCGTGAGAGAATGGAACATCATCCAAAGAGCATACCTCAAGCAAATGGCATCGAACCAAGAAATCCCATTAGGAGATTTGCCTCTCGTAAAATACTGAGGCCAAGTCAAATAGCACTAATTCTGGTAACTCTTTTCCAGCCATCTGTGTTATCCTTCAAGATTGATCTTGGTGATCCCTCTTAGAAGTAGTTTTCTTACTCTGTAAGTCTGTTATTGGGGTTTGTCTTTTCTTATATTTATGATATGTTGCGAATACTAACATGTTGCAGAAGATTGCATACAGCTGTCTAGCATTTTTCTACTCAGGTTTGTGTGTGCATGTTTTATCGTAGGAGTAGATTTAGGGTATATGCTCTTTCAAGACCGAATTAAATCAGATGTTAGATATCAGATTATTATAGACCTATTTTTTTGTAGTTTCTTAAGGGTCCTTCGATTTCGTATCCAAACTTTTTGTAACATAGAAATTTCTGTCTTAATATATTTTGGGACACACTCCAAACATGTTATGCTGAAACAGGCTGCCTGAAATTACGATGATTCTGTCTAGAAAGCCTCATGTGTACCAGAAAAGGAGGATGAGGGGAATTAAGGTGTTGTGGAGGGAGTGTGAATAAATCACGTATTCTTATCACAGGCTTTATTGAGAGTCAATATGGAGTGTATGCAAGATGTGATGCAACATGTGCTGGTTTATAAGAATTGATAAGAGTATGAGACTTTGTTTTGGGTTATTCTTTCGTATTTTCTGCTGTTTTTTGGCTTTGCACCTTCTGGAACTGTTGGGATTTCTGACCTTACACATTGAATGTGCACCAAGCCCGAGATTTCTGTTACAACTGGTGCTCTTTCTTTCATATATGAAATGCCACCCAAAAAACACAGAGCTGACCTATCTTTTCTAATATTCGGATAAATTCTCATGAGCTCATCTCCTTGTGGTTACAGACTGATGCTGAAGAACTGAAAGTTCAAGAGTTTGCAAAGTGGCAAGCAGCATTGCTGGAGATGCGACACCAACTGGAGACAATGGGGGTTGTCATTTCAAAGGAACGAGAGACGAACAAAGTGCTTTCCAATCAATTAGCTAGTTTGGTTAAAGTACGGCCGGCCCTTGAGGCTAGTGAAGCAAAGAATCATAAGCTTACAAAAGAGAATGATCATTTTCGTGTAAGGTTCTGTGTATGCTGGCTTATGTGTAATGAGCCCTCTGGACCTGGCATAATTGTGAAGATTACCTACCCTAATTGCACTAGCTTATCAAGGCAGATAGTTATCACAATTACCTTTCTGTTTCTTTTGGCTTAATTTCATTTCCATTAAAAGGAAGCCTGCCACTGCCTTTTTTTTTGGATATCCGCTTCCATTTTGATCAGCTTTAAGATCTAATGTGGGTGCAGATGCTTGTCGATATCCTCCAGAAAAAATCAGTTGAAGCAGATAATGAATTACTAAAAGCCAGAAAAGAAAGCGAGGAAAGGCTACACAAAGCTAGGGAAGCTGAGGCAAGGATTGATAAAGTGCAGGAAACGTTGCAAAGGTTTGATTTGTCGTGCCTGTAAATTCACCCTTCTGGAGCATGTTTGAGCCTGTGTGAAAACTAGAAAGTAGTGGCTGGACTCTTATCGGTATTTGAGGTGCCAATCTGTGCGATGCTGGTCTCTGAGAATATATTGTGGCTTAAAAAAACTAATCTTTGGAAATTCACATGTTCAAAGCAGTGTGCTTATTGTTCTCTTCAGGCAAACCCTCTGCAAACTGGAAATATCATTCTGGTGTATTATTGTGCTGAGGTTTTCAAAGATTATCTGCAAATCTAAAGTTGATGCTTCAACTTAAAATTTAATTTTCTGTTATCAATGAAGACTGGAAGAGAAGATGTCAAATTTGGAGTCCGAAAATCAAGTTCTTCGAAAGCAGGCTCTTGCAATTTCTCCAACAAGCGGTCTCACAGATCGTGTGAGGCCTGTCGTTCAGCAGGTTGCTTTCCTCTGTGTGGTCTCATGAGTGAAAACAATTTGTATTGTTAAGGTTGAGAGGGTGTTAGAGTATCTAAGGACATCAATTTGTCTCATGTCAAGTATTTTCAATATGTCAAGCACTCTTTGTATATCGCTTAGAGTTAATATGTGCGGCAGGCAATTCTTACACAGACCTGGCAATCAGTTAGGAAAACGTTTTTACTTGCATCTCATAGCGGCTCTTGTCAAGGAGTTGCAAAGCAACTTAGGCATTTGCAATGTTGGCAATGAATTTGTCAGAAACTAGATAAGAAACAAGTTAAAGAAGCCCTCATGAATAATGACTGGTCTAGCATTAGAGGGTCTCAACCTCTACAAAGGAGAGTATGAGAGTGTCTGATGCAATTCAAATAATGCAGAGGACACCTGAAATGTATCGTCTCACGAATGGGGATAACAAGTTTTGGCATCCCAGTCCTGTGCAGGTCAGGCTAAGCTTATGGATTTAATGGCCATGCTTGTTTTAGTGGCATGTTGTATAATGAACAAATGATCTGAACGTCTGGCTATGTCCTTTTCGCAGGATTCTCCCATCTCTTCTCAGATTTTTAGTCAGTCTGAGCAAAGACGGCAGAAGTTGCTTATAGATAGACAGCAGGTAACTATGATATATGTAGTGGTGCGATTTGTGTTTACTTTGTAATTGCTTATTTCAAGGATTGATGCATTGAACTGCAGGAAAATCAAGAAGCACTTTTGCGTTCTGTCATGCAAGATGTAGGATTTAGCCATGACAAGCCAGTTGCAGCATGCATTATATACAAGTGCTTGCTGCATTGGCATGCCTTTGAGTCTGAAAGGACGAATATATTTGACCGTGTTATTCAAACAATTGGAACGGTTGTTGAGGTAGGAATTCCAGCGCTTCAAAATTGAGTTAATGGGTGGCTGTGTTGTTGGCTTTAATACGTGTTGAAATTAGCAGTAGTGTAATTTAATAGCGACTTCCTATCTGGTGCACAAATATTTGTTTCTGGTTTGAGTTCATGGAAGATTACATGACACTGGTGTGTGCAAATGCATAACAGGAGACTATAGTTGAGCTTATGGATGTATTACAAGACGGATATGTGCTTGATACAGAGGATGGGGAAAATTTCATGTAACATCCTATAGGAAAGGCTACTGAATGGTGATGTTTTTGCTCAGGGCCAAGAAAACAATGATGCTTTGGCGTATTGGCTGTCAAATACGTCAACCCTTCTTTTCCTTCTGCAAAGAAATCTGAAACCAAGTGGAGCTCCTAGTACTCCTCAACGTCGGCATGCTCCCTCTGTCACATTATTGGGAAGAATGACCCAGGTGCACAACACTGATCTTGATCTGAGACTTTGAGACTCGTTTGTCGTTGTGCTTTCTTAACAAAATATTAGCGAATTATATTTGGGTAATGAGATTAACTCTTTTCTCCCTCTACCCAGAGTTTTCGTTCACCATCAAACTTAGCAAGTGTACCTGTAAATAGCGGGCTTGGTGGTTTGGAGATGTTACGCCAGGTTGAAGCAAAATATCCAGCATTGCTTTTCAAGCAGCAGCTCACTGCTTTTGTTGAAAAGCTCTATGGCATGATACGGGATAATTTGAAGAAGGAAATATCACCATTACTCACGGCTTGCATTCAGGTGCGTGTTAGTCAGCAGTATAGTAGCACAAGAAATCTTTTTGCCTCCTTTGATAATTTCAGATAGTTTGTTTTTGGCTCAATGGGGCTAAAGTTCTGAATATGACAATAGCCTAAAAAGGGCACTACTGCTTGTTCCCATACTGTGTTTCATGCAGAATGCCAGAAACAGAAGCATATGAACAAGAAATTAGGATTGTGCTGTGTCTTAACTGAATAGAATTAGAAGTACTGTCGTGCATTGATTATATACAGTAGCCATTCAAGTGGCAGTCATGGTGCTTAATCTTCTATACCTTTTTCAGTGTTATGGGATCTTGTGTAACATGGAAGAAGTGATCATGATGGTCTTGTATACTTTAGAAATGCGTCTCACAGGTTTCGGTTAGTAATGTTTTGAGATTTTGATTGGAGTTTGATCTAGAATTGTGCTCTGGTCATACATGAAAAATATATAATAAATAAATTATATAAAATACTGTATATATGATTATTAATATATAAAATCTTATTGATGAAATATCTTCTATATGCTCTCTCTCTCTCTCTCTCTCCGACCAGGAGACATGCCAGGACTACACCTTTGAGGGGGCAACAGCACTCTATTACTGACCCCATGCCTCCATTGCCTCATCCATCCTGACGTCTTGCGTTTGATGATGATGTTGATGTTGATGATGATGCTGAGAGTGATATATAGTCGACTACCGACATGACTATGTTGTACTTAGGACTTAGTACTGCCATTTTGCATTGGTGTGGATGCTCGTTTGGTAGCTCCACTACCACAGCTCATTGTATCAGGTTTTTCACAGTCTCATAGACCCATCGTTCTTCTGAAGACTTTAATAAACTTTCTCTCTCTCTCTCTCTCTCTCTCTCTCTCTGGCAGCCCATAGCTTGGCTTGGCTGCGAGTGCAGCGCAGGCCCTGCCTATGGCCCCTTTCACACCCTCTTTGCTATCGGATCCTTCTCAGCACCTGCCTGAGTTCGTGGACCTGCAAGCAACAGGAAGTCGTCAAACACTCATTAAGAACCTCAATATACAACTCAAGAACATCAAGATCTTCAATGTAATTCACAAGATTGCTGCATTTTATTTTCGACAGCTGGTAGAGATTCTCAACTACTTTGCACAATGCCTACACGAGAAAGCCCTCTTTGCAGGATCGGATCATAAAGGTACTTCAGATATACTCGTATGCCTTAACAAGATATGTCTCGAATTGATAGAAAAGGCTGACAGTCTGGACACCACAAATGTGGCTTTATTGGCTGGAGCAATGGAGGCGCCTTAGCACAGGAACTTCTCAGTACAAGGTACGTACGCCGTACAATTGTACATGTGCAGAAACTTCTCTGTACAACTGTACCTGCGTAGGAACTTCTCTGTACAAGAAGGTACCTGCACCGTACATGTTTCGTACAAGGTACATGTTTTCCGTACGATCTTTCGTACATGTATACCTACAGATTAGTCGTCAGCAGCTTGTACTAGCTTTTCGTACACATGTACAGGTAGAATAGCTGATCGTACAACTTGTACTTGCTCTGGGTATTCCGTACAGTTTCACACGTGCGAATCTACCTACAGGTTCTGTTTTGGCATTGGCTGTGAACCAAGTTCTTGGTTCCTGCTAGCTAAAACCCTTTTTAGGTCTCATTGCAGTCATCTACAAACATTCGCAGTTTTGGGGCTTTTGCAGGACATTGGCAAATTTGGGGCTTTCAGTTCTTTTCATTTCCTTTGGTTGCAATTTCTTGCAAAAATATTGGAGTTTTGGGATTTGGTCTGCAATTGCTTGTTTAGATTGCAATACATTGGGTCAGATTGCAGGACATTGAGTCAGATTTGCATACATTGGGTCACACTTGCAAAAATTTCAGCAAAATTTGGGGCTTTTTTGCATTTGCCCTCTTTTTGGCCTACTTGCCCTCAATAAATTTGGGGCTTTTGCCAAATTTGCTGTTTTTGCAGTGAACATTGCCTGTCACAGTCACATTTGGGTCAGATTTGCATTTGCCCTTTGATTTGGGTCAGAAATTTGCAGATATTTGCTGTCATTTTTGGGACAGCCAGCTTTTTGCAGTGATAGCCTTGAGGCTTTTGGGTTTTCAGGTCTGTTTCAGGGTATCACAGTTGCTATGGCTGGGAACAATCAAGATTTATTTGGAGTTCTATGTGAAGATGATAAGTTGGATGGCACCAACTATCCGATGTGGTCTTATCTCATGAAACATATTCTTGTTGCAAAGCATTTGTGGAATATTGTTTCTGGGGCTGATCTGAGGCCAGCCAATGCTACAGTGGTTGTTTGTACTGCTGGTCCTTCTGCAGGGGGTACTCCTCTTGATGCCTCTTCCTCTAGCACTCCTGCCGCTGCTCTTCCAACTCAAGAATAGTCAAGATGGGATGCAAGAGATGCAAATGCACATTCATGCATTGCTTTATCATGCAAGAGAATCATTATTCCACACATCCGGTCTTGCAGGACAGCAAAGGATGCTTGGGATAAATTGGCTTCTCTCTATTAGATTCGCAATGAAGCTCGTGTTGCATTATTATTTGGGCATTCAGTTTGCTCATGTTGAGGGGGGTATCATGATGTCTCAGTCCAAGTATATTGGACAGCTCCTTGATCGTTTTCAGTTTGAGGATTGCAAGCCAATCTCTACTCCAGTGGACCCTGGCTTCAAATTCTCAGCTCATGATGGGAGCCCACCATGTGATATCACTCTTTATCAGCAGGCTGTTGGATGCCTTATTTATTTATGTCACACCAGATCTGACTTGCAGTATGCAGTATCTCAGCTCAACAGATTCATGCACATGCCCAGTTCACAGCATTGGCAGGCAGTGAAGAGAGTCTTCAGATATCTCAGAGGCACTCAGGATTTAGCCCTCTTCTATGGTGATCCAGGTTCACTTACCATGCATGCTTACACGGATAGTGACTGGGCAGGATGTTTTGACACTAGAGTGTCACATAGTGGCAATTGTTTTTTGCTTGGCAATTCATGTATTTCTTGGCTCAGCAAGAAGCAACCGACAGTTGCCACGTCTAGCTGTGAGGCTGAGTACATGGCAGCTTTGACCGCTACAGTAGAGTGTGTTTGGCTTCGACAGTTACGTACAGATCTTGGTATTTGCCAAACATCCTCCACTATTGTCTACACTGACAGCCAGAGTGGTTTGGCTATTACGCGTAACCCAGTGTTTCATGCGCGTACCAAGCATATTGAAGTTCACTATCATTATGTTCGGTAGTGGTTGTCAGCAGGAGACATAGAGTTGTCCTATCTTCCCAGAGAGGAAAACATCGCAGATATGTTTACAAAGGCACTTCCTCGTCCCAAGTTCGAAGTCTTCTGACAGGCTTTACACTTGGTTCCCTTTGTTACATGATCTGACATTCCTTGTACATTCATAGGTGGCTATATCCTTTAGGATGAACATGTGCCACCATGACCAGAAACTACCAGGTATTCTGAGACGTTTCCAGAGTACTTCAGCCCATCCCATGGAGGGGGGTTTGTAGGCCATCTTCTGGTGGTTCTAGTGATGCCCTATAGGCCATGGTATGTGCCTTGTAGGCATAAGTGTAGGCACTTATAGTGTTAGTGCCTTTTCGGCCACATAGGACACTTAGTCCTATGTGACACCTAGGACACTTAGTTCTAGGTCTAGGTACAAGTACTTCGTACTTGTGTGTTATCATCTATCTAAAGTTTGACGTGACTATTGATCTATTGACTCGCTACGTACCTGCACTCTCTCTTTCTTCGTTCCGTACCTTCAACAATATTTTCTATGTATTGAGTACATGTTGAGCTGGTTTGTAGGCTAGCTTTTGTACCTTGGTATGGTGTAAGTCCCTAGTTTTTTTTCTGGCTGCTCTATTTTCTGCTGTCCCCATAACTCTCTCTCAGGGGGGTGTAAGCTCAGCATTTTAGGAGTACACGCTCCTTATTTCTACCTGCCCTGTTGGGTAGATTTTGTACATCCTTTCTTCTCTGGGTATTTTAGGTCATGCCCACCTACTCCTCTTCACGTTTAAGATCATGTGAATTGGTTCTAATTTTGCAGGTTAGATGCCTTTTAAATATTCCTATCTCTTCCTCAGTACTTTTGCATTCCGAGTGGATCTTTTAATTTTAAGCTACATTTTTGTCCCTGGTTTTTTGCCATAACTTTAGTAGCATTCTTTACATCACTATCACTTCGAGTTGACGTGCATCTTTTGAAATATGCACAACTGTTATACTAAATGTTTCCATCCACTTCATCCCTTTTAGTGATAGTGAACCTCAATATGCTTTGTGTGAGCATGAAAAAATGTAGGCATCAGCGAAGATGACGGTACGAGCAATTTGACAGGCATAAAGATCTGCAAGTAATTTCCGGAGCCAAACACACTCTACTGTAGCTGTAAAAACTGCTGTGTACTCACATTCACAGCTAGAAGTAGCAACGTTAGTCTACTTCTTGCTGAACCAAGAAATACATGAAGTACCAAGCATGAACAACTAGTTGCCACTATGTGACACATGGGTGTCCGAGCAGCCAGCCCATCACTATCAGTGAATCCATGCATAACAAGTGAAGAAGCAGCCTCATAAAGGAAGCCCAAATCTTGAGTGCCTTTGAGATACCTGAAGACACGCTTGACATCATGCCAATGGTGCGTAGAGGGGATGTGCATATATCTGCTCAACTGTGAGACATCATACTGAAGATCGGGTCTCGTATGGCATAAGTAAATCAAACAACCAACTGCTTGCTGATAAAGAGTGACATCATATGCACCGCTGCCATCCTCAGAAGAGATGTGAAATCTAGGCTCTAATGGTGTTGATATTGGCTTGCAATCCTCAAACTGAAAATGCTGCAAAAGTTGTCCAATATACTTGGATTGTGACATCAAAATACCCCCCTCACTGCTAGCAAATTGAATGCCAAGATAGTAATGCAAAAGACCAAGATCAGACACATCAAATGTCTCTGCAAAGTTGCAATTTTCTCAGCATGTGTCCCAGTCACAAGCAGGTCATCGACATAGAGCACTAAAATCAGCAAATCTGTCCCACTCTTGCAGATGTAAAGAGTAGCCTCTGTAGGGCTGTTCTGAAAGCCAAGTGTGAGCAAATGAGCATAAATCTTGGAATACCAAGCTTTTAGGAGCTTCAACCTCAAAGCCAGGAGGTTGGGAAACATAGGCCTCTTCTTGCAAATGCCCATGAAGGAAAGCTATCTTGATATCAAGCTGATATACCTCCCAATGAAATTGGGTAGCAAAGGCAATAACAATGCGAATAATAGTGATCCTAGAAGTGGGGGAAAATGTCTCCTCAAAGTCAATGCCTTGCTATTGAGCATAGCCCTTAGCAACAAGACGGGCTTTGTAACGGTCCACTGAACCATCAACTTTTCGCTTAATCTTGTAAACCCACTTACTTCCAATGGCATTCTTGCCAAGAGGCAAGTCACATAACTCCCAGGTGTTATTCTGATTGATTGAGTCCAATTCACCTTGCATAGCCTTCAACCAATAATCATTCTTAAATGCATGCTGTAGCAACCAATGCACAAGCAACCAAATGAACATGCTCTTTGCGGACAACTGCTCTAGTACGGGCTAACATGTAAAAAGAAAAGCCCAATGGTGGTCTTGTGCAAAGTTAGCTGACTCATGTCGATCATCTGGACTAGGAGACCCAGATACTGCAAGACCAGACTCTTTCTTCTTTTCAGATGCAATTCTTTTCCTGCATTTAGAAATATCATGCCCAAGTTTCCTGCAATAGTTGCATCTCTTGTTGTTCTTTTTATCCCCCGAAGAAGAGGCATCATGGGAGTGACTAGCATGTGAATGAGGAGGTTTACCAGCTGAAGCCTTTCCTTTGCCTTTGTCTTTATGCTGGGCAGAAAAGGCTTGATGACTAGCCATAGAAGCATTGCCGTTTGCACGGCTTTGTTCCTCTTGTAGTAAGAGAGTAAAGGAATAGTGGTTGGCATTGCCACCTGCAACCAACTTCAATGTAGTAGCAAAACCTTGATAAGAGTCAGCAAGTACACAGCTCAAGAAAGATGAAGACCTTGAAGAAAAGTGCTGAGTTGATGTTCAGCAGCCCTTTATGAACTTGAGATGAGTCAGAAGTCACTGCAGCAACTGCCAGGGACGTAGAGCTCTCAGTTAGAGGTGAAAAGAGAGTATAGGATAGTAAGGCGGCTGTCCTAGAACACCTCAAGTTTCAACAGCCAGCAAAGGTCAATAAGTCAGCTGGTCTAGGGCACTCCAAAATGTAGCAGTAAGCCTCCAATTTGTAAGTCGGCTGATGTAGAGCTTCGAAATCGGCTGGCATGAACCACGAGGCAAGCCTTACTGCAGTAAATGTGTGTGCAGCAGGTGCATACAGCGTACAGTTCTGTACCAAGAAAAAAGGCATTCGTACAGCATTAAATGCTGATCTGCAGATCCGTACAGCATTCGTACAGCAATTAATGCATTGCTGTATGGTCCGTACAGCGCCTTACGGTGTCGCTGAAGCATTAAATGCAGGTGCAATTGATACATACAGTCCGTATGGCTGTACGAAACCACACGTGTGAAAGGTGGTTACAGTAGCAGGTAGAAACAGGTCCAAAACAGCTCGAGAATCCTGAATGAATCCTAAAACTAGCAGCAGTTTTCCTCAGAAGAGTTGCCAACGCTGGAAAAGCCCCAGGGAACGCATTTCTGGCAATGAAATGACTTGAAACTGCCTGGGGTAGCTGCAACTAGCACCAGAATATGCCGACCAGCAAGATGATGAGATGAAATGCAAGAGAACAAGCCTCGAACAGCACCAGGGTGACTGAAAATGGCTGAGGGGTAGATCCTTGACCTGCTCTGATACCACTGTAGGAAGCAAGGAAAATGGAAGCACAAGCTCAAAGAGTACTTGCTGTAATGAAAATGCTCTTACAATGAATGGAGGCTCAATAGGGAGCCAACATAACAAAACCCTAGGGCTAAATGCCCTAATTGGACTAAGTGTCCTAAGTGGTACATGCACTAATTGTACCAACTGACCTAACTGATTGTAACTAGGCCTACAAGGCACATACCAAGGATTCAGTGGCACCTATGGATAGCCCATAGAATGGCGTACATTCCCAAGGTTGACCGTTAGGTCTCTCTCTTTGCACTGCATCCCCTTCGTCGAAGATGAGATAAGGACTATGTCATCAGCTTATAGCAATATCTGTATCATGAGGTCGGCCAGTAATGATCTCTCGTCTCCTAGGCAGTCTAGGAAGGAAGTGATGTCATCAATGTAAAGCCTGAAGAGAGTCGGTGAGAGCGGGCAACCATGCTTCACCGCGATCATGCTCTCGACCCAGACCGATAGACCACCAGGGGCACGAAGTATGCCTCTGATTGACTCATGTAGGCTCATTACACCCCAGATTAGTGTCTCTGGAATTTGCATCTCTTGTAGTCTCCTGATCATGTGGGATCGCGGGACAATGTCGAATGCCTTCTGAAAGTCTACAAAACATGTGTAGACTTTCTGGTGTCTGGACCTTGCTTCCTCAATGATAGCCCTTAGAGTGAAAATGTGATCTATGGTTTCGGGAATCCTACTTGTCCAAGTGCTTGCTGCCCTCGAGCCTTTGTGTGACTGTTAAGTTCCCTCTCTAACACCGATCCATAGATCTTGGACAAAGTGTGGCCAATCGTGAGGGTGCGATTATTCCTGGTATCCATAGGGTCCCCGGCTTTGTGTAGCGGCACAATAGTGGTAGTACTTCAAGCAGGTGGGAAGTCGTGGCATACAGCCTGATTGAAAGTATGTAGAGAATCAAAACAAGTACAGTTTTTTTTGGGGGTAACTCTTGCCCAATGAAGGGCCAGATCTCGTGTATAATTGTCTTTGGTATGTTGTCGCATGATACAATATTGATCAACTTGGGATTTCTGGACACTTTTGCCAAACAAGAGTGTGCTATGCAACCATGAAGTGAATTGTAAAGTGGATTATATTCAACATGTGGCATGTGTCTACATGTGAGGAGTAACATCGTTAATAGGAATATAGCCCTGTGTTGTTGTTGAGTTCTATTGTATAAGGCATTGCAAGTGTGCATTTTTTATCAACAGGCAATGTGCTTCAATGGTGTTTAGTTTGTTAGTGGTTATTGACTGGTTTAGAGTGGTGGGCGGGAACTTACGGCAATATACTACTCATAAAGCATTTAAAGCACCCCTCCACATTGGGCATTAGCATCCTGTCAAGGTATTTTTATAGACTGCTGATTCCTATGGCCCAAGGCGAAACGGATTTCATTTAACTACCTTCTACACTCTCATCTTCTAGCCAGATGGAGTAACTTGTTTCCTTGGCTGCACCAGCTTATGTGTTTCAGAATGGACAAACTAGGGCTGGAAGGTACATGCCAGCCTTTTAAGCTAGGATGTCTAGCATTCAAAAGCATACAAATGATGTTGTTGGGACAAAATTTACTTCGAATTCGTGGCTTTTATTGTTGTAGTAACGCTGCCACAACTTCAAATTCTTACCTCACTGCATCATTTTGTGAGTAGAGGAACTGAGTGTATAAATAAAGTTGTTTTACAGTTATCTGAGATGCCCCAAATATGCTGCCAAACTTGGGACATTCGCTGATGCATAAGGGTCGTAAGGGCAGCATGGAAAATCCGGTCCCGAGAAGCCCAAGGAATGTTTTCTATCAACATGTGACTTTGTTGTGTGTCTTGTTGATCACTGTGTTGTCATTTTTCTGAGTGTATGACTCATTTAGAAGCTTGATGATTGTTACGTGCATTGATACATGTCTTTTTTGGGACAAGTAAATGGGAGATCAAATGAGGCAATGGAACTCATGAGACATTCATAAAAGAACAGTTTGGCAGTCGGGGGAGGAGGAAGTTAGTTCTGAAGGTCTTAACATTTGTTTCAATGTAAACAATATCCCTACTTCTGCTGAGGTTGAAGATAGCTACAGATACGTCCTGACTTAAGATTGTGTGAATGCTGAGTATGGCTTTCCTCTTTTGTAAAGGCACCGAGGACATCTCGAGGTATTTTGGCAAAAGGGCAATCTCGGTCCCCAAGTACAATCTCCTCAGCTCAACATTCATTGAGCAGCCAGTGGCACAGCATTATAAATAGTCTTAATTCGCTTCTTAGCACTCTCCGGGCCAATCATGTATGTGCTCCATTTACCTTGTTGGGATATCTATGTGCAAATTTGATTATCTGTGTCCTATAAATAAGAAATGACACTCTTCTACCTGTTGTAGGTTCCCCCTTTCTTGATCTGTAAGATTTTTACACAGATATTCTCTTTTATCAATGTACAGCTTTTCAACAGGTAATGTATTTGAGCTTTGGCTGGGGATTTTCCTTTATTGTTCCAGTAATGGTGCCATGAATTTTCTTGTTTGTTTTTTGGCATTGATTTAAGCAAAATTTCTGGAGGGCCTCATCTCCGTCGGTTTGTTTTGACAGTCTGTTATTGAGACGTGAGTGCTGCTCTTTTAGTAATGGGGAATATGTCAAGGCTGGCCTGGCAGAACTAGAACGCTGGATATTTGAAGCTTCAGAGAAGGTATGTAATGTGTGTTTGTGTGTGTCTGTGTATAACTGAGTTAGGTTAGTGAATCCCACTATATGTGAATCTGTATTGATTGGTATCGCTTCTTGAGGCTTTGATTGTTTTCTCCTTTCCTGTTTGTAATCTGTATTTCTTAGCACCTGCAACTTGTGAACATGCTCGGACTGACAGTATGTAGGGAGGTCCTGGGATGAGCTTAGATTTATCAGACAGGCAGTTGGATTTCTGGTATGTTTCACTTTCCAGATCTTTCTCTGCTTTTTCCTTCTGATTATTCATGAGGCAAGCATACAATGACAATGACAATGACAATGACAGTGCATTAAGTATGCATTTAAATCAGATCCTAAGTTCTTTGATACAAGGTTAGTGGGACACAGATAGGGAATGCCATACGAGTACCTCTTTTTACATTAGGCTTTTATTTCTCCTGCTCGCATCACCTTTCCCTTTTTTCCCCTTTCTCGCTGCTCTACCTCATTTTGTCAGCACCTTTGTTTCAAATATATGCAGGTGATTCATCAGAAGACTAAGAAATCGCTTGATGAGATAATGCATGACTTGTGCCCGGTAAAGCTCTCTGCCAATAGGAGATGCTTAGCTTGAAGCTTTGCCGATCGTATGATTTTTGTCACAAAAAATCTTAGCAAAGAGTGGTGCATCTGGACAGGTGTTGAGCGTGCAGCAACTATATCGTATCAGTACAATGTATTGGGACGACAAATATGGGACACACAGTGTATCCCCTGAAGTAAGTATGTTTTCCTTTGGATTTAAGAACTTGGATTTGGGTCTGTCACTGTACTACTTACGGTTCTGCAGGAATACATGGATGTTGTCTTGCTCGATCTCGGTCTAAACAGATCTCGGTCTAAACAGTATACAATCAAGGAGTTAATCACTAGTCTTGGTCCATTCTCTAAACTCTAAACCCTGAATAACAGGGTTGAGTGTGTAATAAATGCTATTACAAGCAGTGCAGAGTATTAGAATGGTTTTTGTGAGTCTGAAAGTATCTTAAGTTTCTGGAAGGGAATCAACTGTCGGATCCTATGGGTGCAGCTATATAGGAGGGCCTGACATTCAGTGACCTTATTGGCCTATCAAAATCTCTTTGTTGCTTATAGACCCTCGCTGGTGGTAATTGGACAGATGCACAGTAAAGTACTTTCAGATAGCACGCTCAAGGGTTGGTCATCAAATCTGCTATAGTTGAGGGATACGACTGTTATTCTTGAAGCCACCGTCTAGTATTCTGGTTTCAGCAGTAAAAATTAAGATCAGATGCCATGCAATAAGGTTTTCTGAAAGACTGGGTTTACTTGGTGATACTGATTTAACCTCACCATTTAGGTTATAGTAGTGTAACCTTACTATCTCAACCAAGATTTCGTCTATGACATCATTTGTAAATGCTTGGAGGAACCCCAGCTCATTACAAAGCAATTAGGTTGGTTCTATAGCCCCTTGGTAGCAAGTGGGGAGTGAGAAAAAGGATCTATCTTGTGATGTCGAGTTTATTTTGAAGAAAAGGATCTATCTTGTGATGTCGAGTTTATTTTGAAAGTGTTTACTGAGTAACAGAATCTCGAGATTCTAGCTTTTTCTGGCATGGATTGTATAGTGTTTTTTTGGGACCTTTAAAAAAAGAGTGCCTATTTTGTAGTCTTAGTCAATCGAGAGCAACCAGAGCCTTGATTGAAGAAATGCTATATGCCTGTGTGTGTGTTTGTCCTACACAGATTTTCTCTTGATGTAATATTTCAGCTTACCAGTTTTCTGGGATAGCTATCTTATAATATAAAGCATCCACAGTTTTCACTAAAAAAAAGTGTGTGTGTGTGTGTTTGTCGTACACGGAGATTTTCTCTTGATGTAATCCGTGTGTGTGTGTGTGTAATATAAAGCTACATGGAGTTATGGCTTCATGGTATCCATGGGACTGAATCACTAAGCTGAATATTCCCAATAACTAAGACAATCACATACAGGTTTTAATGAGGAGATATTGGCTGAATGGCGTGATAGTGGCATTGAGTTGAAGTACTCTGACCCTCTCCCACTGTATCCGGGTTATTTATTGACGAACTTGATGCATGGACTCCTTCAAATAGTGGCATGGTTTCCAGCTTGGTGGGGATTGGTCTCGTCTTACTACTATATACAGCTGACATGGTTACTCTTACATAGGTTGAAAGGATGCTACAGAATCACCTAGATGCATTGGAGATATTGTCATTGTTCGAGCATGCAAGTGAATACTACAAAATCAGAATTATGACAATCGGGACACTTCAAAACAGTTCCTCTAAAGGGGAAGAGTTGAAAGTGGTCCCACCATGCAAACACATGAGCCCTCTGATGTGATGCAAAGAGCTCACGTATTTGTGTCTATCAGGCTGTCTCCCGCGGTGGCGGGGGGCACGGCGGGGGGCGCTCTCTCTTGGATCTTTGTATCCGATGCGCTACATCAAGAGTAATGCCTCGTCTTGGGCAGTCCCCTGTGAGGAGGGCTGAGATAGGCCAGACCTCAATCGTGCGTGCTCTGCTCACCCCACATGCCGTGTGTGGTCTTCGTGTCTCTCATCCAGCCACATCCTGGTGACGGGTCTCACTGCTGATCCATAGTGCTCTCGTCTCCTCGAGCTGCTCCCCCTCGATCTCATCTGGTGTTGGCTCGGGTGCGTAAAAATCAGTGATGCGTGTCTGCGCTTGGTCTAGCTCGGTGTCCTGAGGCATCAATTGTAGCTGATCTCTGGCTTGCCGCACAAGGAAATGTCTGTGTCTCCGCATCTCAATCATGTAGAGCCCAATGCAAACCTGATCTGGAAAATGTATCAGCTATGTGAGTGGTCCAAAGCTGCCCCTCTTGAAAGAGACTGTGGTATTGCTCTCGGATCTCATAGTAAGCCGCACAGACACATAGAAAATGCTCCTCTGTCTCGACCTCCCCCATCGTGCATAGTCTACAGACCCGCTGCTCTCTAGGTATGCCGCTCGCTCTCTCTGCGTCAATCCGCAACTGGTGGGATGAGACTCGTATCTATTTAATAGCGATCCGCAAGGCATGTGAGACTTTCTTATCCCCGAGGTAACTAGGGCCTGATGATGAGACCATGATCCGATATCCTCAGAAAGTGGTCATGATAGAACTGGGTCTTGGTGGGGAACTCTTGACACCCCCAGCCCGAGATGTGTGGAGAAAGTCTAACCTTTATGATACGGTTAATCTCATCATATGGAATGAGCTCGAGTGGTGCATCCATGCTGTACTGAAAGGGGGAGAGCCTATCTTCTGGATACTGTGGCTATCAAACCATGTGGACACCCGCGCATGCCATACTATATCAAAGCCTCTCTCTGTCAGTTGTCGAGATGACTCCCATGCCAGTTTCGTCGGTAATCTCCCCTGAGGTAGGGCCCAAACTCTGTGGAGAGAAGTCACAGTCTGGAAGAGGGCGTCCACCTGGAGAGGTGTCATGGCGAACTCTGCCTCTATGATGTGGTGGGGAACTGAAGGGTTACTTCGAATCATCCTAGATCCCATGATCACCTGTAGCCTCTCAAACCCCTTCCAGTCAGTAGCTGAAACGTCACCCAGGTGCTGCATACATGGGAGTCGGTCTCACGAGATTGTCAAAAAGCCAGCCCTTTGTCGGTGGATCTTGGAAATGTGCCTGGAAACATTGTCTCTCTAATCGGGCCAGGGCACCCTTCCCTCGGGTGAGTCGTGCTCTGGCAGCATGGGTCATCGTGAAGACTGCCCCTAGGTATGTGTAGGACTGCAATATTGAAACCAAAAGGTAGGCTGTTTCACACAATAATCACCACTTAATCAATTGGAGAAGAAGAACACAATCGCTCCAGGATAGCGGCAGTAGCAGACTGGGTACAATTCCCCCCCCTAGATGAGTGGCTCACGCTTCCTCATCTAGAGTATTTATAATATTTCATAAAAGCACAAGGAGCCAAAATTATCTCTTTCTTCCAAAATAAGGGGTTTGCTTTACATAGCCTCTTTGGACCCAAAATTGATTTATGTCCTCTCTAAAATATATTGCTTAAACTTGTAATATTAAAGAAATACCAAATTGGCCCATGGCCATAAAAGATGCGCTGTGCGACACCTCGATCGGTACCCTCGCAAAAACTCCAATCCTCGCCGTGAGTTCCATCACATGTACTCAAACCGCCAATTACATTAGTTATTAACAATCAGTTGAGCAAATTACCGAATCAACGGATCCCAACATAACCGCGCTCAAAGTACAATAATCAGGCACAACACCAATAACACTAGCGACATCAGTATTAACATGGAAGCACCCACAATACAGACCATCTAGCATGGCAAAACACAAGCTAGTCAGGCGTCCCCAACTAACCACAGAAAGCATTCACTAGGACCCCCGTCGCGTTCGGTGCGCTCCTATGGAATACTTTGCCATAGTCACACTCGACTAAAATAAGATAATATCCAAAGCAAGATATACCAGAAATATAATTTTTGTAACAACTATCTCCTCTGGCTCCCCTTGGTAAGTGAAACTATGTCGTCGTCGATGTCGATGAAGTAGTGCTTGGGATGTGTTGAGGATCATAACCTTGGTTTTCCCAAGGTTGACTGTCAGGTCTCTCTCTGTGCAGAACATCTCCAAGGCCTCCAAGTGTTTTTGCAATCCCTGGGCTGAGGACGAAATGAGGACTATGTCATCTGCATATCGTAGTATCTGTACCATCAAATCAGCCAATAGGGAGCCCTCTCCTCCTAATTGATCAACAAAGGATGTGATCTCATCAATGTATAGCCCGAAGAGAGTTGGTGAAAGGGGGCAGCGCTGCTTCACCCCTATGGTGCTTTCAACCTAGCTTGATAGGCCCCTAGGAGCGTGGACTCGCCCTCTGACGGAATCATATAAACTCATCACTCCCTAGATCATGACCTCTGGGAGATGTAGCTCCTATAGTTGCCTGATCAGGCGAGGGCGAGCGACTGTGTCAAAGGCCTTCTGAAAGTCCACGAAGCAAGTGTAGACCTTCTGGTGGCTTGACTTTGCGTCCTTGATGATGGCTCTCAGGGTAAAATTGTGGTTCAGTGTGCAGTGCTATCTCTAGAAGCCTGTTTGCCCAAGAGCCCGTTGTCCATGGCTCTCTGTATGGCTACAGATCGCTCTCTCCAGTACCGATCCATAAATATTAGCCAGAGTGTCGCCAATCATGAGAGTGCGGTAGTTCCTAGTATCCACGGGGTCCCTTGCCTTATGTATCGGTACAATGGTGGTAGTGCTCCAAGTAGGTGGGAAACAGTGGCATACTGCATGGTTGAACAGAGGCGCTCTAACCGGGGCCAAGAACTCCTGTCCATGTGGGAATTGCTCTGTACGTAGCCCCTCATGGTCTAGTGCTCTCCGGTTATGTAGACGGAGGAGAGCATTCCTCACATTCTGCACTGTGAACAAGTGACAAGTAGTGGGTCTGGGCATAGAGGACATATCTGGTGGCGTCTGACTTGGGATGTCGTATAAGGAGCATGCATATCTGTGCCAAATCTCCGGGTCCGTGATGGGAATGGGCCATTTCCCCTCTGATAGGAGTCCCCAGCCGATAGTTGGGTCTCCCCCTCGAAAGGATCCGACCACCTCATTAATCCTGCGAGTGAGGAAAGTCTGCTTCTTTCGTCGTGTCATTCGACGTGAGATGCGATGCGCCTCAGATGAGGTCAGGTGACCCAGGGTTTGCTCGCGTGTGAAGTGAGCTCCCATCTCGTTACATTTATCATCGTACCATGGGTTCTAAGGCACATTCCCAACCGGGGGATGTGTGGGTCGAGTCGTAGGGAAAGGTATGATGTCAGCCTTGTGTACCACTGAAGCCAAAGTGGCTGAAACTTGAGCAAGATCTACCTCCGCTCCACGTAGGTACTAGGGTTGGAAGCTTTGAGCTAAGTGACTCATGTAAGCTGGATCGAGAGTCCGGTCAAAGTGAACATGGGTCCGAGTGGGCGCATGAAGGACTCTGTGTGTGGCTGGCTTGGTGGTGGAAATACAAAATGTTAGGTATGAGTGGTTAGCACCAAGTGGGGGAGGGGGTACTACAATGTAGAGAATCTGAGTTGCGAAGGCAAGGGAGCCCATAAGGTGGTCCAATGTGCTTGCGCCGCCGCACCCCCCCCCCCCCCAATGTGGGAAACAAGTGAGTCCACTAGATGATGGCCATCTCTGAAGACTATTGTATATGATCAGATCATGTACTACTCCCATCACAAGTAGGTGCCACCCATACCGTGTCACGTGTGGAGCATCTGCTGAGTGTCTCACTATCCCGAGCTCAGCCGCATCGAACTCTTGTACTATGAGGGAATCAGATGCAAAGTCAAGTAGTCCCAAATGGTTGTCCCTTGTGCGTGCATTAAAGTCACCAAGGAGGAGTGTGTCACCCTGTCTAGAGAACTCTTTGGTATCATCATGTATGAGTTCATACGGGCTGTTTCCCTCTGTGGCAACCTCACGTGCATAGGATAATGTATCCGGAGGAAAGTAGCACACCACAATGAAGATGGGTCTTCCCTCTGGTAGCTGAACTCTAATCCACATGTGCCGTGCATGTTCCTCTTTCCTAACCACCATTGAAAGGAGTGGCCTGAGAGCTGATTTGAAGAGGACAGCCACACCCCCAGAGCCTTGTACTCCGCTATCCCTCCTTAGTTCCCTCCTATGGGCAAACTCCCATGTGTATCCTGTCACGGTGGGCCCTCTCTCGGGACGCTCGTGTGTCTCGGTATAGAAACCTATGTCCTTGTCAGTGTATGTCTCTAGGAAACCTCCTGGGTCAGACCAGAGGGTGCCATTGCAGCTCCAAACTGCCATTTTCAAACCTCCTTGTGCTCTCTTCTCTTGGGTGTGACACCGTCATGTGCTGTCTATTTCTCCTTCTTCTCTTCCTTCCCTTTCTCCCTTGTCTGCTCTCTCTCTGATAATCAGTTTTCCATCCCTGTAGGCTGCCCATTTACTAGCATCTCTTGCTGCCATAACCCGAACCATTCCTTCTCTCATATGTTCCTGCAGCAGCAGTGTGTGGTCATCATCCAAGTATATTATGGTCCCCTTCAAGGTTGCCCTCATGCTCATGAGGGTAGACCTGTCCACAGTTGTTCAGAGTTTCATTACAAGGGATCTTGTTGGGGCCTCAACTTTACCAACCCTCCTTGCTGTCTCAAACGTGAGGTTGACTCCCATTTTGATAAACAAAATCTTGGCATCTGACATGCGGGTGTCTCCAACTGTTAAGCCTCTGACTAAGATATTTAAAGCCTTGCTGTTCCTTCTTACTCTCCCTATGACTGACTCATATAGGCGCACGAGCCTGGAGAGGGGACCAAATCCGTCTCTAGAGAGACAATGAGAGCGACCACCGATCTTGTAGTACATGAGGGATCAGAGTGTGCAGTGCTCCACCTCCTGTTGATCACATAGCATACATGGGCGACATTCCCTAGCTATCCCCTCAGCTCGTATGCTCTCGACACGTAGTTGGTGTGATGATACTCGAAGCTGCATGATGGAGATCCTCAATGAGTGATCTGAGTATACTTTGACGGGACAATGAAGCCTCCTTAGAGATGCTCTATAGAAGCTGAGCTTCACTGGAACCTCTCTTGGCTCCACCAGGTCCTGAATGTGTGTAGCTATAACAGATCCTCTGGAATGACCTGGTTCTCGTGGTACCCAAGTGGGATAGGTGAGCGTCTAAGCTGTATTGGAATGGTGGTAATCTATCCATGTGGAGCCCCAATCTCTTGAACCACCTACGTGTCTGTGCAAACCAACCTCTCCCGTCCCCTCCATCTGCAAGACTCATGGACGAAGCCAGAGCTAGCCATGGCAGCCTACAACTCCCTGATGTGTAGTCTTCATACCGTCTGACACGGTGTAGATAGATAATGGTCTGGAATGCTGCATCTAGATGCAGTGGAGAGGTGCCAAACTTTGTCTGAATGATATGATGTGGCACCGATGGTTTCCCTTGGATCATCCGTGAGAGCAAGAGAATCTGTAGTCGCTCTACTCATGCCCACTCTATGTCTGAAAGATCGGGTCCCCAACAAGGGCTTTTATACATGCCAGATGGTTGAATCAAGGAGTCAAAGAGAAGAGCCTTGGTCCAAGGATGCTGAAAGTGTGAGTGGAAGCATTGTCTCTCTAGTCAGGCAAGCGAGGCATATCCCCTGCTCAACCGGGCTGGCATCGCCGCTCTCATCATGAACATCGGGCCAGAGAAGACAACACCCAAGTATGTATATGAGGGGATGATCTCTACTGGGGATCTGTCAAATCTGAACTGCTCCCTGTGCATAGTTGCTTGAGATGTGTTGGAGATCATAACCTTGGTCTTGCCAAGGTTGACCTCCAAATCATGTGACTCACAAAAGACTTACAGTGCATCCAAATGTCTCTGGAGGCCCTCGAGAGAGGACATGAGTACCACATCATTTGCATATAAGAGGATCGGAATTAGGGTACCGGCGAGGGAGCACCCAACCTCCCCTAGTGCTCCCATGAAAGTCTCCAGCTCATGTATGTAGAGACCAAACAAGGTTGCTAATAATGGACAACCTTGTTTGAATCGGATGGTACTCATAATCTCCTCGGTCCACCCGGCACGTGTTCGAACTCGGCCTGAGACTCTTGGAGATGATGTCCTCGTCATACCCTAGCTCCTAATAAGGTGGGCTCGTGGAACCGTGTCAAAGGCTTTGCAAAAATCCTTAAAGCAACAATACACCCTTTGCTTCCGCGACCTGGCCTCATCTATGATACTCCAAAGTGTGAGTATGTGATCCATGGTCCCATGGTCCCTCCGGAATCCTACCTGCCCCTCTGCCCTGAGTCCTTGCATCTCTGCAACTTGCTGACGTCTATGTTTTACATATATCTTGGACACTCTTGGACGCACACGCACACGCTTACATGTAGACAAATAGATATATATATATATATATATATATAGAGAGAGAGAGAGAGAGAGAGAGAGAGAGAGAGAGAGAGAGAGAAAGAAATTTTATTAAAGGTCCGCGGAAGGCCATACATGGCCTATGGGACACAAAATCATCTGAAAGGAAAATACATCATCAACAATGCACCAACTAGGTGGCCTCATCCTAGATACAAAATGAAATAAAATAGAGTACCAAAAATGCCTAGATACAAAATGTAAAATATGAAATATGAGGAACATCATCTTCCCTAAGGGGTCTGTGATCCAAAGAAATGATGGAAGTCATGGCCATCGACCATGCCTCCTGCCATGAGTGTGAAGATCTGGGCAAATGTCAAGTGAGCTGCTGGCGGTGCCAAGTCTCCATGGAGCAATCTCCTCCGAAAATCTGCCATCATCCTCCGTCGTCTAGAAATAAAGCGATGGGTACGGCCTCTGTGTAAGATCATCCTGCGGTGCTGCCGGATCATGTCATATGTACATCCTCGGGGTGGAACCATCGGTGCTCTCTGGCAAGATGGGCTATCTCTGTGCTCATGGTCCTGCGCCTCGTCCTGCTCCTCATGAATAACCAGGTCTCTGGCAGGGATGCGACGGTGCTCTTTGAGGAATCTCTCTCTGTATCTAGTGATCTCCTTGATGAACAACGCTAAGCAATACTGATCCTCATACTCCATAATCCGAGAGAGAGGTCCAAATCTGTGCCCAAATAAACAGTGAAATCTGCCACGGATCTCATAATATAAAGGGCATCTGCAAACAAAGTGCTCCTCAGTCTCTACCTCCCCCATAGTGCAACAAGGGCATATCCTAGTCTCTCGCCTGGGTCTATGTCCGGTAGCTGTACGATGCATCCTGCCGGCCTCAACGTCTAATCTGTGGGAAGATACCCTGAGCTGGCCCAAGGCAATCCTGAGTGAGTGCGACATATGAACGCCGATATATCCTAGGGATATGATGAAGCCATCCTCTGAAATCCTGAGAAAATGGTCACGATATGTGGCCATCTTCGTAGGAAGCTCCGTGGGATGAACCCAAGTGCGAAATGTGTGTAGCTGCAACAAATCTGCCCTGATAACCTGACTGAGCTCATGTCGAGTGAGAGGGAGGCGAGGGGCATCTATGCTGTATCCAAATGGTGGCAGCCTATCCATATCCAAGCCCAACGAGGTGAGCCATGTGGAGAGTGTGTGGTACCAACAAAAAGTATGACCTCTCTCCGCTAACATCTGCGAGGATGTCAGTGCTAGCCACGGTAATCGTGCTCTGCCTGCTGCTGAGTCTCCAAGCGCCCTGATCCTATGCAAGTATGTAACTGACTGAAATGCTGCATCTAGCGCTAGGGGTGTAGCTCCGAACTCTGCGAACATAATCTGATGCGGTACCGTGGGCTTCGCTCTGATCAATCTGGAGAACATGATGATCTGTAGCCTCTCTACTCGTCTCCAATCTGCAACACTGAGATCTCCTGCCCAAAAGGGGCTAGCATACATGGCTGCAGGTCTCACCAGCGTATCGAAAAGTAAGGACTCCGTGTCGGGATGCTGAAAATGTGACTGTGCACACTGCCTCTCGAGAAGAGCCAAGGCGGCATACCCTCTACTGATCCTATCTCGTGCTGCATGCGTCATGGTGCAGAATGGACCTCTAAATGTGGCACCCAAATATGTATACTCCCTGACTAGCTCCACCTCCTGCCCATCAAATGTGAAAGAGAACTCGCCTCTCCTATAAACCTGGTATGACGTGTTGAAGACCATGACTTTGGTCTTCCCAAGGTTTACAGACAACCCTCTGTCCTGACAAAAGCTGTGGAGTGCATGGAGATGTGCCTGTAAACCCTGCTGGGAGGAAGAAATAAGAACCACGTCATCTGCATATAGAGAGAGAGAGAGAGAGAGAGAGAGAGAGAGAGAGAGAGAGAGAGTTGTATTAACATCTTCGGAAGGCCTCATGGGCCTATGAGGAAGTACAATTAAGAAAGTAACTCATACAAGCCAAGGTGTGTTGAAGTAAAGGGCTCGCTAAGGCCCTTGATGAGTGCTAAGCTAAGGTAATAATTTCAAACCTCAAAACTAGACATGCAGAGCAGTGCTCCAAATACATATCCAGGTTTCATGGTGGCTGTCCCCGATGACACGTGAATGTCTCGTATCTGCATCTCTCACTATGGCGAGGTGTGGTCTATGTGATCTCTGAATCTAGTGGGCCATATCAAGCATGACACATCAGCTCGGACGATCTCCTTTGAGTAGAGCAGTGATATGTTGGAACTCTATCGTGCGGAAGCATCTGCATCGTGCGCCATGCTGTGTCTTCGTGTTGATTCATGCTGCTCTCATGTCGGCTATCCCCTCCTCTTGTACCTCATTGTGCCTTAAGGTTGACTTGTGGTCTCCGTGATATCTGTATCCGGTGGGCCATCTCAAGCGTGACACATAATCTCGGATGATCTCCTCTGAGTAGAGTAGTGATGGGCTGGACCTCTATCGTGCGTGCTCTGTTCTGCCTCTGCATTGTGCATGGTGGCTCCCTACTCCTTGCTGTGTCTTACTGCTGATTCATGTTGTCCTCATGTTGACTATCTCCTTCTCCTATACCCTATTGTGTCTTTGAAGGCATAAAACTCGATGACGTGTTGTTGTGCTCGATCCGTCTCCTGTGGCATGGTTACCTCATATTGCCTAATCTACTGTAGTGAGGTCTCTCTATTGCATTGCATCTCCATCAAATAGATGGTCTTGGAAGTGGATCATCCGGGAGATGAAACGTTCTCTTTCTAATTCTCTCTTTTCTTATTTTTCACAATTCACAGGCAAGGCAAATTCACAGGCGCTAGCATCGTATTTTGCCTCCCAGCCTATCTCATCGATGGCATGCACACAAAGATACGTAATTTCTATTTCTTCATGCCTATCCACAAGCCCTTAGTTCCCTAGATGGTTCCCTCTGCCACATGTCATCATTTTAGACCTTTAGCTTGGTACACCATTTACCCCTCTCTTGGGGCACAATTAAAACATTTGCCCCATGGCATTTTTACACATTTAGGTGCACCTAGGCGTGAGCACTCAGAACCACCTAGTCGATGCCAATACACCCTCACCTAGGACCTTGGCAGTTACTTCCCTTGACCATTTTATTTACGCACATAAAATATTACAAAAGTCGGTCATCTAAGAGAAAATGCCCACCGATCTTTCCGAGGTCATGCTATCTCGGCTAGAGCATAACATCCCTTCCCTCTTCAAGCATCAGTGTCCTCGATGATGAAATCTGAGAACACTCTCCGTAATTGGTATACGGATTCCCAGGTAGCTTCTGATAGAGGTGGACCATGCCATGCAACGAACACCGTGGGTATCTTCCGATTGCACACTTGCATTGTTCCTCAGTCCAGGATTCTTGTTGGTTTGCGTCTTGCATTATCCTCTATCTCCTAAAACAAAACAACACCTTCGATTAGTGAGTCACCTGTATGCAAAAATTTCTTTAAACGAGAAACATGAAACACTGGGTGCACCTTACACCCCGGTGGTAATTCTAATTTATAGGCTACTTTGCCTATTCTTTTTAGAATTAACCATGGCCCACAATATCGAGGTGATAACTTAGCACACTCTCCTGCAGTCAAAGAATTAGAGTGCGAAGGAACTCTGAGAAAAACTTTTTCTCCTTCCTTAAATTCTCTAGTGGATCGGTTTACATCCGCATACACCTTAGCTCTATCCATAGCTTGGCGAATGTTAGCTCTTGCAAGTGCTAGCATCTCCCGCATCTGAACCACAAAGTTCGCGGCACTAGGCACTTTCTGAGGTATTCCAACTATAGTTGGATTCGCTGGTCTATAACCATAGTTCAGCTCAAACGGACTGAACCCTGTAGAGGAATGTTTTCTATCATTGTAGGCAAACTCTAACAATGGCAACCACTTGTCCCATGTATGTTGCCTCAAATGACACATATGCTCTAAGCATATCCTCTAAAATTTGGTTGATTCTTTCTGTCTCACCATCCGTTTCTGGATGATCCCCACTACTCACTCCCAACTCAGTCCTTAGTGTCTCAAATACCGCAGTAAAAAAATGACCGGTAAATTTGACATCTCTGTCTGACACTATGGATTTGGGTAATCCATGCAGACGAAATATATGTCTAATAAACAAATCCGCCACTTGCGAGGCACTAACAGACTCTCTAGTTGAAATGAAGTGAGCCATCTTGGTAAGACGATCAACCACCACAAGGATAGAATCATATCCACCTTGTGTTGTAGGCAGTCCTACAATAAAGTCCATGGAAATGCTCTCCCACTTACTTAGTGGTATCTCCAAGGGCTGTAAAAGTCCGGGTGGCTTCACCCGCTCTGCCTTACTTACTTGACACGAAAAACGTGTCACATATTCATGAATATGCTTTTTCATCTTTGGCCAAAAGAAATCTCGCTTCACGAGATCATATGTCTTCTCGACTCCTGGATGTCCCGCACATGGGCTATCATGGCATTGTTGAATGACTCTCAGACGTAGTCCCACGCAACGGAATCAGCCTGCTCTTCTATCACCTGCCTACGAGAACCTTGCCCTGCGACAGCTTACAAGCCTGCAGCTGTACCCGCTTCTGCTCTCTTGTAGCGAATCCATTAACGGCTCAGCGGCTCCATCAACGGAAGCCCGCAGTTCCCTAGATGGTTCCCCCTGCCACATGTCATCATTTTAGACCTTTAGCTTGGTACACCATTTACCCCTCTCTTGGGGCACAATTAAAACATTTGCGCCATGGCATTTTTACACATTTAGGTGCACCTAGGCGTGAGCACTCAGAACCACCTAGTCGATGCCAATACACCCTCACCTAGGACCTTGGCCGTTACTTCCCTTGATCATTTTATTTACGCACATAAAATATTACAGAAGTCGGTCATCTAAGAGAAAATGCCCACCGATCTTTCCGAGGTCATGCTATCTCGGCTAGAGCATAACAGGAGAGTTGCCCAAACCCCTGACTCTCTTGAAAAATCTTCGTATCTGATAGTAGCCAAGGCAAGTACATAACTTGCATACTTGCATATTGGTGCTCTCTAGGTGTGTCTGTGGCTCTTCGTGCCTCGATCCTTAGTTCTATGGCTCTTCTTGACTCGATCCCTAGTTGATGTGATGAGACCCACATCTGTCTGATGGCAATCCTCAATGCATTTGAGACACATCTATCCAGATATGAGGGCTTGATAATTGCTCTATCGTTCTTTAATTTTGAGAAGTGAGCTTGGTAGAGCCGGATCTTACTGGGGAACCCCTTGTTTTACCCCCAGGTTTCCGATGTTTAGAGCTAGAGTGGATCCAACCGTATGATATGGTTGATCTCATGTCGTCGGGTTTGGAGGTTCGAGGCATCCAAGTCGTTTTAAAAGGGGGGAAGGCAGTCCATCCGAATGCCTTGACTGTCAAACCATCTGGATATGCGTGCATACCAGGATGTGGTAACCCCACTTTGGGCTAGTCGTCTAGTGAATTTGTTGCCAACCTCGGTAGCCTCTAATCAGACAAGGCAATACCCTATGAAGATATGTCACAGCTTGGAAGATGGCATCAAGCTAAAGCGTTGTTATAGCGAACTTCATTTGTATGATATGATGAGGGAGCAAGGGCTTCCTCTGATCACCCTGGATCCCATAGTCAACTCTAGCCTCTTGAATCCCCACCAATCGGTCATAGATACGTTGCTCTCCCAAAAGGGTGCTACATACATGGGTTAATAGTGCCGTAAAAGGGCGCTTGCTAGCCTAATTGTCTTGCAACGCCAATTTAGGCAAATCATCACCGTAGGTCATTGAATTGTTCATCGTACTTACGTTAATGTGAACCACTGCGTAAGGCCACTAGAAAACTGCGCTTTGTTTTTCTCGTGCATCGAAGAGAGGACTATAACGCAAACTGTCGGCCTCACATGTGTCAAATAACCATTCCTTCGTTTGGAGTTTTGAAAATGTGCCTAAAAGCATTGTTGCTATAGTTGAGTCAGAACGCCTTGCCCTCGTGTGAGTCGAGCTCTTGATGCATGCACCATCATAAACACTGGCCTGCAAAGACTGCTCCTAAATAGGTCTACGATTGTTTGATGTCAACCGGCTCCCCTCAATAAGTGAAGCTATGTCGATGAAGTACCGCCCTTGAGTTGTTGAAGATCATAACCTTGGTCTTGCAAAGATTGACTGTGACGTCTCTCTCTCTCTCTCTCTCTCTCTCTTTCTCTCTCTCTGTCTCTCTCTCTCCGTCCACCTCTAGAGTCTCTAGGTGTCTTTGTAGGCTTTGTGCTAAAGGACTCTTGCGTATAGCAGTATCTGTATCATGAGATCATTGAGCAAGGATCCCTCCCCTTCCAGACGATCAATGAAAGTCCTGATCTCTTCAATGTAGAGTCCAAAGCGGTTCAGTGGGAGGGGCCATCCTTGCTTGACTCTGGTCATGCTCTCAATCCAGTCTATCAAGCCTCTAGGGCGTGTACTCTCCCTTTGACTGACTCATATAGACTCATCACCCCCCATATCATGTGCCGTGGGATTTGCATCTCTTGGAGTCTTTTAATTGTGCGCGCTCAGGACACTGTGTTAAAGGCCGTCAGAAAGTTTACAAAGCATGCGTAGACTTTTTGGGATCTCGATCTTGCCTCCTCAATGATGGCCCATAGGGTAAAGATGTGGTCGCGAGTGGAATGGTTCCTCCGGATGTGAGCTTGTACGAAAGCCCGTTGCTCATATGCCTTTGTTTAAGAGCTACTTGCTCTCTCTCTCTCTCTCTCTCTCTCTCTCTCTCTCTCTCTCTCCCCCTTCTTGAGTCAATCCCATGACACAACGGAGTTGAAGAGGAGGAGATAGATGAGATGAGGGCAGATGGGACTAGTGGGAGGAGATGGCATTGAGTAGCAGAGTAGAGTGTAGCTAGACCGCACAGTATGGAGGTCGAGTCTATCACATCCTTTCTTAGAGGCGAGTGCCAGAGTTGAGGGGTCACTCTTGACATGGCACGCCAGATGCAAAGGTCTTGGAAACGACACCCCACCTGCCATGACGTGAGTCGACATGATAGACGCAGCTTCGACATATCCTTGCATCCCACAGGAAAGCCACCATGGCTCTTGGATATGCTTTTTGAGTATCCGAGTCTTCATTGATATTGTCATATTTTCTTTGAGTTTTCCTTAGTACTCTGCAAGGGTCTTAGTGAACCCATAGTGCCTTGTATGTGTCACTCGTGATTGTGTACTTTTTCTCATAGGCCCGCGAGGCCTCTCGAAGACGTTAATACATCTCTCTCTCTTTCTCTCCCTCTCTCTGTACTGGGCTTTGGTTTTTGAGTTCCAGCTCTGTGACCGACTCGATTCAATTTGTACTTCATTGATTATGATCAATATGATTTTACTAGTATAGATTAGTACTCAACAAGGGTCCTAGCGTGCCCTTTGCTTCAGCCCATTGAGGCTATATTGTTGTGTGCACTTTGTCCCATAGGCCCGCGAGGCCTCCCGCGGACGTTAATACATCTCTCTCTCTCTCTCTCTCTCTCTCTCTCTCTCTCTCTCTCCCCCCTGTGTCTCTGCACATGGCTTGCCAACATAGTTGCACGAAACGGCCGTTTCGTGGCCGCAAACGGAAACGGCGTTTCTTGAAGAAACGCCGTTTCGTAAAACCTGATTTGCCCTAAACCCCAAAAGTCGTCATTTCGCTGCCTGGCTCCATCTTTCGCCGCCTTCCGCCCATTCCACTCCTCCTGTGCATCCTTGCTGCTCTCTCCACCTTCTCTAAGCTCTCTCCATCCCTCCATCCTTTGCTCTTGGACTCTCCATCCCTTTTTCCTCGGACCTCCATCCTTCTCTCTCCATCCTCTTCATCCTTTGCTCCATCTTCTCCATCCTGCAAGCTGCAGCTTGGCAGCCTGCTCTCCATCCCTCCATCCTTCTTCTCTCCATCCTATCTTTAATCTTACCTGTAACCTCTCCATCCTTCTCCTCTCCATCCTCCTTCACTTCTACCTCTGATCCTCTAGGCTCCTTCCACCTCTCCATCCTCTTTTACCTCTGAGCTCTCCATCCTCCTTCTACCTCTCCATCCTCCTTCTCACTTGTGACCTCTCCATCCTCCTTCTCACCTCTCCATCCTCCTCAAAGCCGAGAGATGCTTATTGGGTCCATGTCTCCCTCCTGGATACTTATAAAGGAGGCGGTGGCTCCAAGAAGTGGAGATGCAACTATTGCGGCATAAGCAAAACGGGGTCTGTCACATGGGTGAAAGACCATCTAGCAGGTGTTCCCAGCAAGGATGTAGGACCTTGTGAGTTCGTGCCTACTCCAGTGAAAGGTGGCCTAACAGAATGGAAGCGTGTGCGTATGGCAGCCTTGGCTGCAAAAAGTGGAGGACAAGGGCTGCAAGATGAAGAAGAGGCTGCTGACACTGAGCCATTGGATGATGCCAGCACATTGGGTTCTGCAAAGAGAAGTAGAGGGGCATCAACTACATTGAGCGCGGGTCCTATTGCTTCAAGAATACCCTTGCCACATGGATCAATTAGTGTGGATGCTAGTGCGGGAAAAGAGGATCACTGCAAAGGTCTAGCATTCAAGCACGCTTGCAAAAGCAAGCAGTGAAAGAGGCCACTAGTGAGCTCACAAAGCTCTTCATACAGTGTGCAATACCCTTTCATGTAGCGAAGACTACACGATGGAGGAAGGCCATGAGAGCCGTAAGCCGCATTGGGTATGAATGGGAAGGGCCTACATATGAGGCCTTGCGGACAAGAGAGCTAAGAAGAGAGAGGGAATGTGTGGAAGACCAAATGAAGCCCTTGAAAGAGACTTGGAAAAAATATGGATGCACACTCTTATGCGATGGATGGTTAGATGCACGCAAGAGAAATGTGTATAATATTTTAGTGTCTTCTTGCAAGGGAACCATGTTCTTGAGAGCCATAGACGCTTCCACTGCAAGTACAGTGATTATAGGGTTGTATATTTGGGAGCATTTACGGGCAGCCATTATGGAGATAGGTGTTGAGCATGTGGTGCAGGTGGTGATAGATAATGGCAGCAATTATGTGTCAATGGGTGCCATGTTAGAAGATGAGTTCCCTAAGATTGTGTGGACAACGTGTGCCTCACATTGCCTTGATCTTTTGATCGAGGACCTAGGGAAGATACCTTGGATTGATGCCATCTTCTCCACAGCCCGCAGTATCGTGAAGTTTGTCATGAAGAGACCCAAAGTCCTCAGCATCTATCGGGCTTACAGTGACCTTGAGCTATTGAAACCTCCAGCCACAAGGTTTGCTTACATGTTCATAGTGGTGGAGAGGCTTGTGCGAGTGCGCCAGGGCTTGTTGCGCATGGTTGTGTCTCGGGAGTGGGGAGATTGGGATGATAGAGGCCAAGCAAAGTCTATCAAATCTTTTCGCATGATCATGGATGAGTCTTGGTGGAATCAGGCGGAGGCATTAATCAAATCAATTAATCCTATCTACACGGTGCTTCGCATCACGGACATGGAGGGAAGCACATTAGGGCTCTTGTACGAGTTTATGGACAAGATTGGAGAGGCCCTCAATAGAAACACTTCCCTATCGCCTGGTAAGTAAGACTTTTTACTTTTGTAATATGTATAATTATTGCAGTTACTAAATTGCAATTTGTTATCATGAAGCCTGGAATTTTCAGATATATATTATGTATGTACTATTATCTATAGTCTATGAAGTTTGCATGCATAATGCATTCTAATTTCTTGTGGCATGATTTAGGGTTGAGTCCATCCGTGCTATATGGAATAAGTGGTGGAATTGGTTCCACCGCCCAATCCATGCGGTTGCACATGTATTGCATCCGCTCTGGCGCAGTCAAGAGCAATATGAGAATGACGAGTTGGAGGAAGGGATGCAACAGTATCTACAAAATTGGACGGGTGGTGACTTGGAGATGCAACGAAGAATGGAGGATGAACTTCTATTGTTCCGCAATCACAGCCTCTCCTTTGGTCGACCTACAGCTAGGCTCCGAGAGACACAGTTGCAACCTATCTCGTGGTGGGAGAAATATGGCAACTGTACTCCTACTTTGGTAAGAGTCTAAGAGACAAGTTCCAACGCCACTAGTTAGAGCTTAGTCGTTAAGTAATTTGAAGTTTTATCTACTACAAATATGTTTAAAGTTATCAAGTTCCTGATACTTATCTCTGCCATAATTGGCTTATGGCAGAAACGCCTTGCTATACGTGTTCTCTCACAGGACTGCAGTTCCGGTCCTTGTGAGAGGAACTGGAGCACTTGGGCCCTCTTTCACACAAAGAAGAGGAACAGATTGAGCACGGCTCAATTGGAGCGGTTGGTGTTTTGTCATTGCAACCTCCTTCTCCTTGAGTTCGCCGTTGGCTGCCCCGAACCTCGCCAAGTGAATGTAGACAAGGTGGACGTGGAGAAGATGAAGACCATACCAGATATCCCACGGGAGGAGTTGGACATATACACCATGTTGTATGAGGAGCTGTCAGCACCAGCACACCACACACAATCATACACTCAACCATCTAGAGATGGTGCTAGTACTTCAGTTGCACCCGATGGTCCTGATCCTGATGTTGATGATTTTTCTTCAGACAGTGACACAGATGCCTCAAGCTTATCTGAGGACGCAGAGGATGACAATGACGAGGAGTCCATGGATGATGCAGATGCTCAGTAGTCCTGCTGCTTTTTTTAATATCATCCATGGGTGCTTTTATTTTGAGTCTTGCATGACTCATGAGTCACGATCATGAAATTTGTGCATCATGAATCATGATCATCTATGGAGTCTGGACATTGGATACTTTCAAGTTTCAAGTTTCAAGTTTCAACTTGTGTGCTACGTTTAAAGTACTTCAAACTTCTAAATTTCAGATTCTTGTAATGCCAAACTTGTTAGTCATGACTCAGGATACATGTTGATTTCAGATTATTGAAACATCATTCAAGAATTTAGAATCATAGAGGCATGAATGATGCATTGATGCTTGAAGGCTGAAGCTTCAAGTATAGATAATTGTATTATGTATGATTTGCACTCTATTGATAATTATATTATGCATAAAAAATAAAATTTTATACATAAATTGTATCATATTGCCGTTTCTTTCGTTTCCGTTTTGGCGGGGCCCGAAAACTCCGTTTCTTCCGTTTTCGTTTCGGCTGGTAACTATGCTTGCCAAGCACGGTATCTAGATGGATAGACTCCCCCCATTTCAATACAGCATGGATGCGCCTCTTGAATTGATCCCACGAGATAAGATCAACCGTATCATACGGTTACATCTGCTCCAGCTCCATACATCTCAGACTTGGAGAGGGGACCAGGAGCTCCCCATCAAGATCCAGTTCTACCGCGATCACTTCTTGAGAGTATCGAAGGATGGATTCATCATCAGACCACCCCAGTACCTCGAGGATAGAGGTGTCTCACATGCACTGAGGATTGCCATTGGACAGATGCGGGTTTCGTCCCATCAGTTCAGGATCAAGGCAGGGAGAGCTGCATGTATACCTAGAGAGCAGAGGATTTGCATGCTATGCATGATGGGGGCAGTTGAGGTGGAGGAGTATTTTCTTTGTACTTGCCCAACCTACTATGAGATCGGGGGGCGCTAACACTGTCTTTACCTGAAGGGGAGTGGCTTCGGCTCACTATCACTGATCCATTTCAATGACTAGGTTTGCTTTGGGCTCTATTTGATGGAGATTTGTTGGCACAGGGAGGCACTACTACGACAGATTAGAGAGGCGGCTAGATCACAGGACATAGAGGTTGAGCGAGCATGGTGTTGCATCACAGACTTCTAAACATTTGAGTCAGCTCCAGGACACGGTGGAATAGAGGAACAAGTTGACATGAGGGCAACTTGGATCAATTGAGAGAGCCGACAGGTGCCACCGAGAGAGGGACGTAGAGACCACGCGCGAGACAGAGAGTGCCCAGAGCACACTTTATTGAGGTCCGGCCTATCACAACTTAAGGGGGTTAGACATAGCCTAGAGAGTTTAGACATCAACGAGACCATGTCCCCTGCCACAGCGCAAGACAGATCGACTGGCGCAGATACGAGATGTTTTCACAGCTCACCAAAGAGCCATCATTGTACCAGGCTTCGGTTTCTAAGTCCCAATCTGCAATGCGAGATCATTGCCACTGTCTTTTCAGAGATGGATTCAGACCCCTTTCTAGCCTCTTGGTTCACTTGGATTAGGGATGGTTGGTGACCTTCATTCATGAGGCTGTACGATACAGAGATCAGTTGCTCAAGGTACAAGAATGAGATCAGGGTGCTCAACTAGACTCCATCTAGAGTGTGATCACTAAGATTTCACAATCCCCAAGGACACGGCGTAGTCAACCCTTAGGGAAGACCCATCAGCATGTCAATGGGCAGATTAGGCTTGGGGATCTTTCCTCCATGTTTGTCAAACCAAGGGCAGTGGCACATGTCCGAGCTAGAACCACAACAGACCACGTAGATTGGCCGACATAAGCTTCTCACGGGTTCCATGCGGCCACAGCACCAAGCACGACGGAAGCCTCTCTTTTGCCAGGACTCTTTTTCATTCTCAGCTGCTCGGTGGACTTCGCTCCTCATACAGTATAAAGAGGACCACCATAGTGATGCCACATACCTCCGTGGGTGGAGATACTTTGCACTAGTGCTTGTGTTTGTATGTATCTTGGGTGCAGATGCATGCTTAGAGACTTCACCCGGGTTTTGCCGTAGTCTCTGTAGCATTTTCTGCATCACTATCTCCCTGATTTCACATGCATCTTCTGGTATGTCAGTAGCTGTTATACCCCATGATTCGATCCACTTCATTCCCTCCCTGTGCCATCCCATGACCTGGGAGGATAAAATATCCTGCGATAGATGTCTTATACCTGGTTTGTTACAGATTGCAAGATAAAGTTAATGATGCTCAATAATTTTCTATGACATTTTATCACTCTTAGCATGAGAAAGCTAATCATTTTTTAAGAAAATTAAGCAGGAGGTATTGTACAAATCACTATCTGCTGTATTTGATAGGTACATGTGATTCTTTATGGTTTGTACTTCTTTGTGCAGGTCATCGCCAGCATGAGAAAGCTTATGACAGAAGAATCTCACAGTCCTTTGAGCAGTTCCTTCTTGCTGGATGACGATTCCAGGTATGCTGGTGTTTGATAATATGATTTTTATTTTTTTGCATCTCAATGTTATGAAGGCCTTGACATCTTTTTGTTGTCTAGAGGGCTACTTGTAGAAAACTGTGTTCTTTATTGAAGTTGATTATCGGACCTGATGTGCCAGTATACCCTTCTCTGTGGAGGATATTTCAAAGTCAATACCTGATGTGGATTTGGCAGAAATTGAACCTCCACCTTTGCTTAAGGAGAATGTAGCTTTCCAGTTCTTACAGCCTGTTTCTGAATGAATTGATAATCTTGGAGCAGTTGCTCCTCTTTACCACTCGTCATTTATGGCTTGAAGGCTGCCCTAGGGTTGCAATGTATCATCCTTCTGATGAGGCAGAAGCTTTAAACCAGTTTGAGGTGGCTTTCAAGGCAAGATTAACAGGTGGAATGAAATCCTTGATTGTAAAGGCCATGCTTTGAAATGTACATGGACTTGTTGGGCATAAAAAATCGTAGTAGTGAGCTCATCCAACAAGTATGCGCATATTATGGGTCTGTGCCCTTGAGAGGTGTTAAGGGTGTAATTTTTATGAAGCATTGTAAGGAGCAAATTTGCTTTTTTCATGGCTTCTTGGTTAGCTGAGAGGCATTGTGTATTCTGTTTCAGCAGGTCTTTTCTGCCCATTTCCTATTTCAATCAGGGCATGCAACAAGGATGAGATGTTGACAACACATCTCATGTAATTTCTAAATGTTACATATAATTCATGCAATAAAGATGAACATCAGATCGGGATGTCAATTGACAGCCTGGAGTAGAATGCACTTCAGCTTATTAATAATTGGAAATTTGTGCTTGAATGCCTATTTAGAATTTAGTTTGACTAGGTTGTTGTTCTAGGTTCTAAGGATGCAGAGAAGCACAGCTTAATAACCTTCAGTTTTTAACAATGAACAATAGGATACTTTGTGAACAAAAATAGAGATGTCGGTTGATATTGTTTTGTTCTAAGCACCGAGTTCTTATGAAAGGATCTCTTCAGAAGACCAAAACAATGCTTTTAGGGCTCTCTAAAATTGGGTATTTTACAGTTATGTGTGGGCAAATTCACATGCATATTCATTTCAAAACTGAGATGTAGTGTATTCGATCATCTTTCAGCAAGCGGCAAAATTGTCTCACTTTTCCTATGCAAGGCCCATGTCATGCATGCATTCACTAGCAAAACTAACAAGTGGTTTTTCTACTCATCATCTACCTTTTCAATTTTGTGCGAATAATTCAAAACCTCCCCTTATAGCCTCCTTTGATCGGAAAAAAGGAAACTAATTGTAAAATTGAGAGAACATTAATTAGAAGCCTAGTGGTTTCCTACTATTTACATTAAGTCTTAGTAGTAGCAAGTTTCCATTTGCATCCTGTATTGAAGGAAATTGATATTATTAAATCATTTTCATAACTATATTATTTGAATCTCTTAAAGGTAATTAGTGTTAGATATCAATGTTCCACTCTCGTGTAATTACGCGGGAACCAGCTAACTCTACTTGTAAGCTCCCCATATGAGGAGAAGGCATTTGAGTAGCTCGGTTATCCGGTAGGTCCTGGTTTAGACACCATATGGGAGCCATGTGTGGCCTGATGGTTGGACGGCTTCAGATAGAGTTGGCACATCGCCAACTAGGCTACATGCAAGCGCGGGAAGGGATCCCTTGACCGACTGCACTGAGGATAGACGAAGCATTTTTCGGGAGAGCTCACTCGAGTTGCGGGTCCATTTAGAGCCTCAGATGATCTCGAATGGCTTTGGACCAAACGGAGATCGTAGGTTAGTTGCTCTGTTTTGCGCAACGGTTCTATCGTATGGTCGGTGGCCTATTTTGGGACTGATTCTCAGTGGATCGTTTTGGGCGGACTGGGTCGGTCACCCAATTGAGCCTAATCGACTACGATTGGTGGTTATATAAGAGCAAGCCCGTGAAGCTCATTTCATCACTGGCTACAACCATCCTTATTCCTTAGCATCCAGTCTCCGTCTTCTACTGTTTTTAGCACACCATCGAAGCTTCTTTCATAGGAGCGCATGGTTGGGAGGCAGCGCCATCTATTGTATTAGTTCTGCAGTAATCAAATTTTTGATTCTCCATACTATCTTGTTTTCTCTCTTGCGTACGAGATCCAGTTATCTGTTGAGCACAGGCGTTGTATTATTTTCTTACATGGTATCAGAGCCTAGACTTTAGTAAGAAGATTTGGTAGTATGTTTCTGTTTGCGAGCAGATTGTGAGAGATGGCCCAGTCTGTAAGACTGCGAATCTCACCGTTCGATGAAAGCGAAAAGCTGGATGTCTCTAACTATCTACTCTGGAAGTTCAAGATGAAGATCATCCTAAGCGCATATGAGTTTTGGGACACTGCTACTGGGATGGACATGAGGTCGGTTGCGAGATTGGATCCAGCCAATGCAGGACAGCAGATAGTACCAACTGCGGATGAGATTCTCGCGTGGACAAGAAATGCAGAAGCGCTATGTTCTATTGACTGTAGTGTTAGTGATTCTGTCATAGCGTTAATTCAACATGTTAGCACAGCGGAGGAGACATGGACGGTCTTGAAAAATCAGTACGAGATCACGAATCAAACGCGGATTCAGCATCTGGAGATAACTTGCAAACGAGAAGTTCTCTGAGTTTGAAGTGACAGAGAAGTTCATCATCAGGGTGAAGAATCTACGCGATCAGATTGCGATTGGCATCACCATCACCAACGAGAATGTAGCACGAAGATGCATATGAATTCTCCCATCAAAGTACGACGGTCTTGTTACAGCGTTGAATATGCAGAACAGAAATTCCTCCCTTAACTTTGAGGATTTCAGCGTGATGCTTTTGGAGGAGATGTGGCAAAAGACGAGGACTGGAGAAGATTCGACTTTCTGGATCGGATCAAAGAAAGGTAAGGGTAAGGACTTTGGTAACCCATCTTCTTCTGATATAAAGAGAAAGAAGATCAAGTGCTTCTATTGCAACAAGGCAGGGCACAAGTAGAATGAGTAGCCAAAGAAGATTGCAAATGAGAACGAAGTAAAAAAAGAGTCCAACAACAGCGCGCAGGTAGTACCAATAGAGCTGTTCGTTACAATTGAGAAGATTTGCACGGAGGTAGTTCATGTAGCTGCGGATGAATCTTGGATCATTGACAGTGGTGCATCACGTCACATGACCAATCGGAAGGATTGATATCTCTCTACAATCGGTAGGGAATGACATCCTGGTAGCAGTCAGTAATGATGTAAAATGCCCAGCAAAAGGAAAAGGTACGATTGCTCTCAAGTCAGATGGAGTTGTAAAACAGTTGTCCGATGTTCTTTATGTGTCAGATATAAAGAGAAACTTGTCCGTTTTCGCGATCACGAATTGGGACCTCAAAGTTCAATTCGATAAGAATGGTGCACAGATTTTGGATCTTCAAGGGAAGGTCGTTGGTAAAGATACATGGCGTAACAACGTTTACGAACTCTCAGCTTTCAGTGCTCGAGCGGATGTGAAGAACACTAAGTTGTGGCACGAGAGGTTTGGTCATCTAAACCTTAGTTCTTTGAAGGAAATGCATAAAAGTGGAATGATTGCATAATTATCAGAAATTTCAGATCTACTCGATGTATGTGAAGCTTGCATGATGGGAAAGCAACATCAAAGAGGCCAGCAGAGCAAAGGCTCCTCTAGAGCTCGTTCACACGGACCTCTGCGGAAAGATGGAGACGGAAGCTTTGGGTGGTTCCTACTACTTCATGACACTGATCGATGACTACAGTAAAAGGATATGGATATACTTTCTAAAGACGAAAGACGAGGCTTTCAGTAGGTTCAAGGAAAGACATGTAATAGTCGAGAAAGAATCGAGGAGGAAGGTGAAGAAGCTGAGATCAGATAGAGGTGGAGAGTTCACATCGACTGAATTCGAAAGTTACTATAAAAGTCACGAGATCAAGAGGCAGAAATCGCCGCCACATACATCACAACAAAATGAAATAGCAGAACGCAAGATGCACGTCATCTGCGAAATGGACCGGAGTATGATGAAAGGGAAAGATTTGCCAAAGACTTTCTAGGCTGAAGCATGTAATATTGTAGTTTACATTCTCAATCGCAGCTAGACGAAGGCTGTGAACGGGATGACTCCACTGCCTTTTCTGGTAAGAAATCTTCGGCTGCTATTTCAGAGTTTTTGGATGTGACTGTTTTGTGCTGTCCCTGATGCTACCATGATCAAATGGGAACCGAAGAGCCGGAAGTGTATTTTCTTGTGCTACAGTGAAGAGGCGAAAGGTTACCGTCTCTATAACCATGTTATCAAGAAGGTAATTGTAAGTCGCGATGTGGTCTTCTCAGAACAGCCGCATCAATTGGAGGAGGATGCTTCCTTTCCAGACAACTAGGATCAGGATATCCATTCAGTACCGTCACCAATAGTAGACCGAACTCCCCCAACGGTGGTTCGGAGGATTCAAGACAAAGAAGATGAAGAAGAGCCTGCAGAACCACAATGGCAACAGTCATTCTCGAAGTGGATAAAGCAGCATTTAAACGGCAGAGAACCTCCAGCCATTGAGGAGGAACCATCCGAACACCGTCGGTCCAAGAGATTAGAGAAGCAAAGAAGGGCGCATGAACACTTGGTCAACTATGCTTTGATGACAGAAGTGATCCGTGCTGATGAATCCAAGTCTTGAAGAGACACATGGCAATGATAGGTGGACGGAGGCTATGCAGTCGGAGTATGGCTCCATAATGAAGAACAACACTTGGGGCCTTGTGGATCGACCACCAAAACGTAAGGTAATCGGAACCAAGTGGGTGTACAAGACCGAGTACAACTCCGATGGCATGTTGGATAAGTACAAGGCTCGGCTCGTGACAAAAGGATTTGCACAGGTACATGGTTTTGATTATCAAGATACTTTTGCTCCCACAGCTCGACTAACCACAATTCGCAGTGTTTTGACTTTAGCTGCCCAGGGAAGTTGGCTCGTGTTTCAGATGGATGTGAAATCTGTCTTTCTGAATGGAGATCTCAAGGAGGAGATATACGTGGAACAACCACCAGGTTTTGAGATCCGCGGTTTAGAAGGTAAAGTCTGCAAACTGAAGAAGGTACTTTACGAGTTGAAACAGATCCCACCAGCATGGCACCAGCGAATTGATGTCTACTTTCTATAAAACGGGTTCAGGAGAAGCCCATCTGATGCAAATTTGCATATCTTCAGAGGAGGCATGTGTATGATCATGGTCCTTTATGTGGACGACCTTGTCATAACAGGGAACCATGAAGAGAAGATCTCGCAGACGAAGCATTTTCTAGGAAGAGAGTTTGAAATGACAGACCTCGGACTGATGCATTTTTGTTTGGGGATTGAAGTTTGGAAGGAGCCGAAACAGATCTTCATTTCACAGCTGAAGTATGTTGGAGAGATACTGAAGGTATTTGGCATAGCTGAGTGCAAGACAGTTGGTATCCCTATGGAGGTTGATGCGAAGCTCTCAAACGAGGATTCATCACCACTGGTGGACGAAGTGAAGTACAGAAGGCTTGTGGACAGCTTGATTTACCTGTGTAACACACGGTCAGACATCAGTTTTGCGACTGGTGTACTAAGCAAGTTTTTCAATAAGCCCCGGGAGAACCATTGGAGGGCATAAATGCGGGTGTTGAAATACATCAAAGGCACACTTGATTATAGCATCACTTATACCAAGGATAACATCTTGACCGGATTCTGTGACTCGGATTGGGCAGGAGACGTGAACAGTAGGAGATCAGTGACAGGGTACTGTTTCTCACTTGTATCTGAAGTTGTCATGGGTCAGCAAGAAGCAACCCACAGTTGCTCTTTCTTCTACCGACGTCGAGTACAAATCTGCATGCTTTTCTTCTTGCGAGACAGTGTGGTTGAGGAGGATTTTTGGGGGACATGGGTGCAGTGCAGAACAAGCCTACGTAGTTATCATGTGACAATCAGAGTTACATGGCGATTGAAAGAACCTGGTGCTCCACGCTCGCACAAAATACATTGAAATTCAATATCACTTTGTACGCGAGCTCATAATGGATGGAGAGGTCGACTTGGTGTATTGTCCGACTACAGAGAATGCTGCGGACAACTTCATGAAGGCTCTTGGAAGAGACTTGCTCGAGAGGCATCTTCATCGACTTGACATTGGACCGAAAAAGTAAGTTCACTTGTGGGTGGACATTGAGGGGAGGTGTTAGATATCAATGCTCCACTCTCGTGTAATTACGTAGGAACCCGCTAACTCTACTTGTAAGCCCCCCATATGAGAAGACATTTGAGTAGCTCGATTATCCGGTAGGTCTTAGTTTGGACACCAGATGGGGGCCATGTGTGGCCTGATGGCTGGATGGCTTCAGATAGAGTTGGCATACCGCTTACTAGGCTACATGCAAGTGTGGGAAGGCATCCCTTGATTAATCGCACTGAGGGTAGACGGAGCATTTTTCGGGGCAATCCACTCTTGGGTTGTGGGACTCGTTTAGAGCCTCATATGATCTCGGATGGCTCTGGGCCGAACGGATACCGTAGGTTAGTTGCTCTGTTTTGCGCATATGTTCTATCGTATGGTCAGTGGTCTATTTTGGGACCGATCCCCAGTCGATCATTTTAGGCGGACTGGGTCGGTCACCCAATTGAGCCTAACTGACTACAACTGGTGGCTATATAAGAGCAAGCCCGTGAAGCCCATTTCATCACTGGCTACAGCAACCCTGATTCCTTAGCATCCAGCCTCCGTCTTCTACTGTTTCCATCACGCCATCGAAGCTTCTTTCACAAGAGCGCATGGTTGGGAGGTAGCGCCATCTATTGTATCAGTTCTACAGTAATCAAATTTTTGATTCTCCATACTATCTTGTTTTCTCTCTTGCGTATAAGATCCTGTTATCTATTGAGCACAGACGTATTATTTTCTTATAATTAGATCACCTTCAATTTGTGCAATCATGTTGAATAGGTAAAAAAGACGGCCTTGCTATGTATTGCTTGTGAATATCAATTACAATTTCAAAGGTTTTTCAATTGTAGGTGAATTAAGCAGTCATAGATATCCATGATATATCATAAAGAAATCTATTTTAGCCGACAATTCTCTCATACACATGTATGTGCATACACAAATTTACTCCCAAAAAATCTAGCATATTTAGTGGTTACTAGCTCATCCAAGTCAAGATGAATATATTAAAAAAGTAAACAAGTTTATTAGTCTATTTCGTTGTTATTGAATGATTTGGTGAAGCCTACAGATGAAAAAAATAGGTAGTATTAATGCTTGGTCCTTCATGTTAGTAATGCATTGTTAGCTTTTACATAGAGAGAACATGATTTCTAGATCGTCATCACAAATATTGTCTCGTCCTTATCATAATAAGTCTGGATGGTACTAAACATGGAGCTTCCATCAATAACGAGGATTTGCAAAGCCTGAAGGACAATAAAGGCATGATGAGCATTGAGTATTTATCTATGGAACAGTTGGCATAAGAACCTTAATTTAAAGCTTATGGTTGAAATCTTGGTAAAGGAATACCATGACTTAGCCTTTTGAGTTTGTTCGATAATAGAATAATACCATAACATACCATGCTAGCTTTATTCTCCCAATAGATCAGTAAATCCCATAAGGAATCCTAAGGGTTATATATCTTTGATATTACATCATTGTTACTTATAAATTCACATGGTTAGAGAGGGACAAAGAGAGAGAGAGAGAGAGAAGCGGAAGCAAGTTGAGTGGAGGCAACAATAGTCAGATTGATGTTGCAGTGTTATAAAGCTAGTACAATCAACCTCATTTTGTGGGTAGAGGTAGTGTCTTCTCTTCTCATATAAAACGAGGTGGATTATATTGGCTTCACATCCATCCAATATGTTAATTTATGCCCAATTGAAAGAACTTGTCCTTTTTAAGTGAAGGGCAGCTACTCGAATAATCCTTATAAGAAAGGCTTATTAATGTAGTTTATTTGAAAGCATCTTTTACTTGGGCTAACATTCTTCAAGGCTTAGTGATGTGATCAACTAGAAGCACCTAGAAGTTAAATTTATCCTCGTTAATGGTGTGCATTTCTCTAATAGAAAAATATCTTCAGAGAAAAAATAAATTTAGATTATTGTTTTTGCTTTATTAAAGCGAGAGAAGACCGTGACCAAGAGAAAGATTGTGGAAAAAAGTGTAATCGATCAACCATGTAAAGATAACTCTCACAATGGATCGTTGTATGTAATTGAATATTAGTAACTGAAGGGTGTTTGTTTTTTGCGAGCTTTGATTGCGAGCTTTTTTATTTTTTTGCGAGCTTTTCTTGGGTTGAGCTCGGGGGACTTCATTTTTTTGGTCATTTTTTCGAACATTATATAACACAACTTTGGGGGACTTCATATGATATTAGACTCACATATGTTGAGCAACACTTATAGCACAACCCTTGATCCATGATCACTTTAAAAGTAAGGTTAGTTGGCAAGGATGTAGGGTCTCTTAAGGCCGATGAAAGCGTTTATGCCAATAAGGTGTCCTAGCCCACCTAGCTCTTTGGGTTCTCCAAACCATTTCACAAGACAATTATAAAGATACTCTTTGAGGTTTCTATGGACAAGAAGCTAACCTTTATCCAAACAAGGCCTCCTAATTCATAGTTAAAAACTGCCAATTATAAGTGTGCAATAGAAAAATTAAACCAAAGCTTTTTAATTATGTATAATTTCGACACCGTAACACAAGCAATGGCTTTGTTCATACCACATTGATTGTTTTGACTAAAAACATGACCATGTTTGGAGTCTTATTGACTAAGTTATGGCATAAATAAGACTCATTGTCCAAGGCCTTAAGCACTTGAGAAGTTGCGCTAGCGTAGCCCCTAGGTGGGCTTGGGAGGCTTGGACAACCAATCTTATTTTGGTCATAACTTCATTAATATGACTCCAAATATGTTCATATTTGTAGTCAAAATGATCAGTGTGATATGTACAAATCCATTTCTCATGTTATAGTTTCAAAATTCTACATATTTAAAAAGTTTTGTTTCATAAGAGCTTGAACTTGTCATGCTACACATGGACATAATATTTTTCCAACCATAATTGTATATTAATAGTTTGAACATATATACTTAGTAGTTATTAATAATCAATAATTTCAACAAAGTCATAATCAATGATATTAAAAGGGCATCATTGTTAGCTTCACGTGAAGGGGAATATTATCCTAAACAAAGATTAAAAAAGGAGCCCTAGACCAACACAATTCCTAGTTGAGCTCTAGGGGCTCCATCACGCAAGTTTATTCTTACTCATGGTGACATGAAGGCGATCCATAATTGGTGTCTATAATGTTTATAAGGTGATCAATGATTTATTGGTTGTATTATTATACATTTTACTCATGTGCATTAACTATCCGTACTATCATATTAATTAGTCGTTCCTTGATCATATGGATAGCAAAAATTCAGTGAGTTGTAGAAAGTTGTTTAAGATGGAATTCGGTAGAAGAAGCTTCGTGGGTTCCTCAATTTTATTTCTTTTTTGTTCACTACACGAAATCCTTACTTTGAGGCTCAAATAACGATAGCAAGAAAACCCTTAAGCTCACAAATGTGTATTTTTGGTGTTCCTTGTCACGTCTTTTCCATTCACAACTCAAAAAAAGATCGCAAAAAAAAAAACCCCCGTAATTGAATTATGCAAGACAAAGCATTGGTCACGTTTGTCACATATCTTGGATACTAAGATACTTTCTCATATTACTTAGTATGGATACCATTCGTTTCATAGGTTGGATCCAAGTTGCATTCATTGCATTTTGTCTTAAGTGTGTGAAGCTCAAGGCATGGAGGAGGATTAGGGAAGATGAGGAGGCTTAAGGGGGGACTATGATTCGGTAAAAGATAAAGGATGGCCTCTCAATTTTCAAATATTTTGAGGCTCTAGCTCTACCCTTATGTAGGCTTGTTTTCACAAGTTTCCCCAAGCTTCTTCCTCATGAGCTTGACACTAGTGAGTTGGAATGTGCATGGACTCCACGATCGTGCACATTAGCAACAGCCATAGCACTTAGTCCTTTGTTAGGACCTTCAGAGGGTAGTGGTTGGGATATCAGTGGACTTCCTTCTGATACAAGAGAATAATTTTCAGGTAGTAAATATTAGTCAATATCACCATCTTCTGCCAAGAATAGGCACAGACGATAATAAGCAAGAGTGCATGAGTTTGCATCTCAATTTCTCAGGCAGTCTCTGCGAATGTATTCGCATAAGGCAAGCTGATTGCACGCAAGGTAGTTTGTATGGGATCATGGAGGGAGGACTCTAGGATAGGCATCTTGAATGTCTATAACCTGGCGGTGTATAGACAGCAACGTCTAAGGATTTTTTGGAGTCTATTGTGCTTCCCTAGTATGCAAGGCACATCATTTCCATGGATGTCTCATTAAATGGGGACATGGATGTTAATCAGCATTGTGATCTATGATGATTGTATTCTTAGTTATTTGCTTGATCTCAATATTTTGGGTTCTTGATGGCCTCCTTGACATGAATATAGGATGTATGTTAGGGAGCAGCATGTCTTTGCTTCTTTAGATGGTTTCAAGAAGGGTAATTTAATGTTCACTTCGTATCTCCACCAGAATACATTGTGTATAGCCTATGTCATGAGGTGCATTTCCCTCAAAACCTAAAGATCATAGACTCGTACCTAATGGAGAGTGAAGGGCTAGGACTTAAGTTGTGTTATTTTGTATGGATATCCTAGTGACATCCATCAAGGGCTTAGCATATATAGAGAGGTGTTCTACAACATAGGCACCTTGTGCTTTGACTTCCTTGAATGATATATACATTTTTAATCTTTTGTATAGGACGTCTATCCTTTTTCAACTAAACAATCATTTTTGGAATCCTTTACAACATTTTCCAAGATTAATAATCCTTTGTGCAAGCTTTTGTCCTTTTCATACAGGTTTTTTATAATTTCAAAAATCTAACCTTAAAAAATGGCTCCAATGACTTGTGTTTCCAATCGATTTGAGTACTTGGAGGAGTAAATTGATAGCTCATATGAGTAAGTTATGTTAATTTTTGGGCAAATTCATCAAAGTTGAAGCTCTATATATTTGTCTAGCCAATTTCTAGAAGCCTCTAGATTGGCCCATTTGAAAACAAAAACCTTATAGATGGCTTCAATGACTTGTGCAAATCTATGTAGTCGCAATGGTGAGCGTGTTGTGGGGATCCTGATGGAGCCTCCACTCCAAGCTACTCCTTGTGAGACCAATGCAAAGCACGAGCCATCTGCATGTGTCACTCAAGCAGCTCCCGGATTGTTGCAATGTGTTTTCATGAGAGAAAGAGGGAAGGGGGATAAGGGAGAAGAGAGTGGAGAAGGGAGGGAGACAGAGAAGGGAAGAGAAGAGTGAAGGGGGATGGAGTGGCAAACAAAAAGGCACTACAAAGGAAACAAGAGAACACCCAAAGACACTCTTGAAAGAGAAGAGGGAACTTGTATTCCAAACTTGTGCATACAACAATGAAGACCAAAGTCAACCATTTGGCCTTTTATACAAGTCACCTGTTGAAGGGAGGGCCAACCCTAATCTCTTTATAGCACTCCCTCTTCTTTTACGATCCTCTTGGGCCCATTTTGGTCCAAGACACAAGGCTCTATGGACTTGGCACTATCCATCAAATCATATTCCACTAAAATAAATCTCTTTCTTACTCTAGATCCCTTTCAATTCAAACAAAACCTTTTACCTATGCGTAATTTGGCCTTTTTGGCACTAGAAATGAGCTCAAAAGGCTCAAAAACCCTAGGGATTATTGTAAACATGGATACCTTTCAATGATTCTTCAAAACCCTCCTTGGAGAATTCTCTAGAGGGGGTTTTCAAAAATCACCGAAAGGTACTTATGTTTATAGCCATTTCTAAGGTTTTGGGTCCTCTTAGCTCATTTATGGTGCCAAAAAGGCAAAAATATGCATAGATCAAAAGTTTTGTTTTATTGCAAGGGATTTAGAGAGTGTATGTGTATATATATTTACTTATTGATTTATTTATTCATTCATTTATTTATTTTAAATCTCATATGCAATCCTTGATATCTCAACCGTGGTATATATGAAGAAATTGATACACTTTTTTGTATGGCAGAAAATTATAGCATGATAGACCACCATTACTTAAATACATATGCAATCATCCTAACCTCTTTGCCCTTAATGCTTGAGGGTTCAAAATCATTAGTCATACTCAAAATAGGGCTACTTCGACCATCTCTTGCAATTCGGAAGACAAATATTTAAGTGAGTATATTCAGAGGTGAGTTATTTGAGTACATCGTCAAGCAATTGATGGTGGGAAAGCATCCTAACAATTGGCTAGAAATGAATTTGGTATTAGAGTAGATTGTGTTCAATAATTATAATGTTTGATTAGAAGGAAGTTTGATAATCTGTAGGATGCCTCTTATATCTACATTAGACATAAGAAGATTGATAATTTGTAGGATGTCTCTTATGCCTACATTAGGCATGGTATTAGCTAGTCGTTATGGGGATATAATTTTTTCTTGCTTCTTATGTACTCTTAGTTATCCTATGCTAAGTTGGTTGAGAAGAGAAGGCCTCCTATATAAGTTTTAGCATGAAGCCCAATAGCTACTACAAGATTATGTGAAAGTACGGAGAGAATTATTATTCCAGCCAATTGTTGTTGCTTGATTAGTATGAGGATGTGAAGTAGAAGAGTGAAAGTACATATTCCTTTTGGAGACTATAAACCTTCCCTTTAGAGGGGAGAATTGTGCACCACACAGGCATTCACAGTGGGATGTTCTTATAGAAGATCATTTTCATTATGGAGTTGCATTACATGCATTGACTCTCTTGTATGCATTTCTCCATTTCCTACATAGTGTATCAAAATGAATTTATGCATCAACTCTCTTAGATGCTTTTTTCCATTTCCTACATAGTGTATCAAAACAAATTTGAGCTAAAGGGGCCCATAATGTCACATAGCATTGTATAAGTGTCTTTAGAGGTTATAATGTGTGATGCCAATTATGCTCCCCCTTGCTCGTTCTTGCCATGGCTCATTCCCCTTGCACGTTGTTTGGGGTACCTCATTTAATTGTACTTAGCTATAGTTTAATTCATCAACACATTTTTGCAAGAAGATACCCCAAGTCAGGAATCATGGTGGCTTGAATCCCATTCTGAGCTGGTGAATAATTAATTGGAGATTGATTTATCATCAGATTCATGTGAGCATGTAGTTAAAATTAGCATGGTTAACCAATTGAGTATTGTGTGGCAAGGATTTGATTTTGATTTGATTTCCCATGCCAAGCTAAATAATTAGAGTTTGATTATTATGAGTTTCAAACTAGAACATAGTACATCGCAGTGCCTAAAATTTGATGTTCTAATCTTAATGATATTGTAGCCTATATCCTCCATTAGGGTGGTTGGTCCTCCAGTACATCCTTCACTATGTTGGTTGATCCTCCACCATATCCTTCATCGAGATGGTCCTCCAATACATCCTTCACTATGTTGGTTGATCCCCCATCTCAACCGTCACAGTGTCTAAAATTGATGGTCTAATATTGATCGTAGCCGCACTTAATTTTTCACTGTTAGCCCCTGAGTTAGGCTAACATAAAACCACGCGTGGTCATCGAGTGCTAACCTTGGATGGAAGCGGTGGAGTCGACTAAGCACCAATTTTGTAGTGGAGGTGTAGATGATTGTAGTGTCATGACCAATCAACAAATGGAGGTTGGCGCACTGAGCGCATATTCTTTTTGACGGCAGTTCCTTAGGTAGTGATATGGTTGTAATAGGCAAAGGGGAGAACAAGAGAGAAGTTTGCCGAGTTCTCTTCCTCTGAACTAAGTTTGCTAGGAGACAGAGTGTTTACAGCAAGACGAGGCAGCTTGGTTGTAATCAAGTTGGTTTGAGTCAATATAAGTGAATGTTGGTTGCCTATTCACCTTTGTTGTTGTTTTGAACTCCATTTTCTAAGTGTTTGAAGTGTGTACATGGCTCAGTATTCTCTCGTCATCACACGATTCTTCTATGGTAGCTAACCTTGACCTCCAAGTGTATATATGTTGGATTCTATTCTACACTCAAGCACATCTACCTTAGGACTGTAAGAGCGAGCATTTTCACCAAGCGCATACCAGGTTCGGTTGTCATCGAGCACCTTTTTGAGTTAGTCAAGTGAGGAAGCCAAAGCGTCACCATTTTGGCAATCTTATTGGGGAAGGGTCAATTGAATTCTGAGTTGACAAGCTATCAGAATAGAAGATTTAGAGAACCGAGTTAGTAAGCTCAGTGTCAAGGTAGAAAGAGAAAAGAGATCATGTTAACCATCAACAAAGTAAAACAGTTGTTGGGAATCTTGGGCTACTCTAAAAAGTTTATTCAAGTGACTTCAAATGAGTGGCATCGACTCGTAGTGTGCTTGAAGACCGGTGTGTGGAATACAGAGAGTACTCGGATTGCTATTCGACTACTTTCTACCTTAAGCAATGGTTGACACATGCTTGGAAAGATGAAGAAGATATGTGGCCAGACGTGAAGAGTATCTGAACCAAAGGCATTGGTTACATTTGACTATGAGAAGTGGAGTGGTCTCAGAACCAGAGCTCAATGCCAGAAGTGGTAGAAGCAACTGTCCAATAGGAGTGACAAGGTGCGAGAAGAAAGACTCCGCTACGGGTGGAAGTGGACTATTATGCAGAGCCAAGTTGAAATGATGGTGTTGGGTTGAGGTGACCTTGAAGATTGGTGGATGAATGTATGTCATGGAAAATGGAGTCTGAACACTCATATACAGAGAGTTAGGATTTTGAGTGGATGCCATTTCCTCAGTTGAGCATCAAAACAGATGCGAAGACCAATTTAGAGTGCAATGAGAATGTCTTTAATAGTACTTGGCATCATTCTAGAGGGATTGCGTCGAGAAAGGTATGAAGACATCAAAATGAATGCAAAGACCAACTCAGAGAGTGATAAGAACGTCTTTGATAGTACTCAACTATCATTCCTAAGGGATTGCATTGAGAAATGTATGAAGATAGAAGATTGGCTTCAGTTGATGGATAAAGAACCCATCGTAGGGAAGAAAGGCATGCTTTTGATGGAGAGAGATGCCATTGAAGACCCAAGGTGAATGAAGTGCAACTAAGTAGTCTACGTGAGTTCCTCTCACAACACATGGAAATAGTACTCGACCCACATGCATATGTCAAGCTGTACCTTTAAGGCTTGAAGATAGTACCAACCAACTTAGCGAAACTCTATAATGACCTCACACCCATGAAGGTGGTTATGATAGGTGGATGGCTAGTGACTCAGTCCTTTTGAGTGGAAGACCTACCTACTCGAGTTTTGGAATAAAATATATAAAGTCTAGCTCCAACTTCAAGCTAAAGTTCCAAAACTTCAAAGGCACATATGATGATGACCCCTACAGTCACTTGTAGAGTTTTGTACATGTCTTTCATATCAATGGTGCAACAACAGATGAAGAGTATATGGATTATTTTCCATGTACCTTAATTAAAATACTCAAAGGTGGTTCAATCAGTTCCTGATTGGTTATTTCCCCGATTGGTATACAATGTCTGAAGCATTCTTGTGAAGATTTTGATAAGAGATCAACGAGGAAGATGTGAGGACAAAGCTTAGTGAACTAAAACAAAACAAGGGAGAATCATCCAAGACTTTGTGCTTAGGATGCGAGATCTCATCAGTCAACTGAGTACGGTTACAGAAGATAAGTCTATGTGAGCCTGGTTAATGATAGGTTGTACCTAGGTAGATTTGTGCAGGCCAAAGATAGTAAACCCGCCGACTAGAACTTATGAGGAACTATTAAACTGAGCTGTTACTTTAGAGAAGAGTGAAGGCTTGAGAAATAAGGTAAAGGAGAAAGATGCTGATAGTGACATGAGGAGATGCCAACAAAGAAAGATAAACTAAAAATCGAGTTGAAGAAGGCGTTAAAAGAATTGGACAATCATGGTAAGCCAGGTAACAATGAGAAATGGTGTAATAAATGTTCCAGAGGTAGACATGTGGAAGAGGAATGCAAGACTAAGTATTATAATACCTGCACCAAATTCGGGCATGATGAGTCAGATTGTTGCTTTAATGGTAAAATCACCAGATGTCAGCAAACCAAAAGGCGAGACTGATAACCAACCATCGAGTGATATTCCTGAGCAAAAGAAAAAAGGGAAGAATGGAAAAGACAAGGCTGGGCCATCTAAAATCAACTGCTTCTATTGTGGAGAAAATCATATGCATTCTGATTGTCCAATTTGAGTGGAACACTTGAAGTTACTTAAGAATAACATGGAATGGAAAGACGTGGATCCAAAATGCCGAGCAATTGTAGCCGAGCTACAAGATACAGTTGATGCTCAAGTGATCACTCGATCAAGAGGATCAATGACAACCATTGGGGACACAAATGCTTCAAGCAAAGACATCAATTAGAAAGAGCCAAAATTGCAAGGGAATTGAAGGGAAAAGCTCCAGTAATAGAAATACCCAAGCAAACTTAGTATTATATTACTAAGAGAGGGGAATCCTCAAGATCTACATCCAAAGAAGCAAAATCAAGCACTTCACAAGAAACTAGTGCAGAGCTAGCCCAAGCATGGGAAACATTTAAGAATATGCAAGTAAGTTTGACATTTACTGAGCTAATGCGAATAGCTCCATATTGTCGTGATTTCTTTGCTCAGTAGATTAAGGAGTCATCCGAGCAACCAAAGGAAGTACAATCCTTAGCCAATATACCTGTGATTGATACTCTAGTAGTTGATGAGGAAGTCCCATTGATCACCATCAAGGTCAAGAAACAACCCATATTAGGAGTACTAGTGGATACTGGTTCAAGAGGAACATCTCTGAAGAGATTTCTCAAAGATTGAAGTCCAAGTTATATAAGCCATCACCTTTCCGTGTGCGTATGGCAGACCAACGACTAGTTGACCCCAAAGGTATGTTGCAAGATGTGGTCATTTCTATAGATGGCATCTATTTCTCCTTTCTACATCCACTTTCACATCTACGCATTCAGCTATCTTTGTTTATTACATGTTGATTGTGTCCCTATGGAGGAATTAGGTGCAAGATATATCGTTTCTTCTACAACCTATCTTGAGAGCTTGGTAATAGATGTTGATAAAGAGCTCTCTTAATTAGGGCACCACATCCATCATATTTCATGGATGGACCCAACATGTTTAGAGCAGTCTTAAGGATTAAGACCTTGAGACAAAAAAGAATCATTTAAGACCTTGAACTAATTTAAATTGAGAAGAAGTATCATTTAACCATATCCAAAATTTTAAACATTATTTCTTGTACTTGGGGATCATGTAATGTGCTTATTGTACCAATGTGCACTTTGTACTTTAAAACATGTAATATTCACCAAAATCTATCACATAGATAGTTACACCCTTGGGAAAATTGGCAAGCCATATCCTAAATTCAGTAGATGCCAAAAAATTGATTTTAAAGGATGCACCCTATCAACTCATTGCATGACAACTATACAAGATGGGCAAAGACCAGATATTAAGGAGATGTGTAATGCCTCATGAGATTATGCCAATCCTAAGTGAAGTCCATGAAGGCATTGCAGGAGGGGCTATGATGTATGCCAATGGACTACTAAACCACAACACAAAGACTTCAATCCCCTAACAATAGTTGTTGCACAAAAACCATTTGAAAAACTTCAAGATGATTGCATCTCAAGTCATTCAACATTTGCTAGGTTATGTCAAAGTCTATGTGCATTTTGCAACAAGACACATTTGTGTCTTTGACTCTCATGAGAAATTGGGGCTTTCAATGCTAAAAGCTTTTATCCAATGCTTACATGAGGGTTCTTAGCCATAAAACTCTTGTTCAATTCTCTCTACTCATCTTGCCCAAAGTACATGCAAAATATATTCATGAGTGTAGTAAGCCTATTATTACAACCATCTGGCTAGTTTGGAAGAACTTTGGAGAGACATGGAAACATCAAGAGTGCTCTGGGTGTATACAAGTGGGTGTTGGTGGAGAGGGGGAAAAGTATGACCTGGCTCTAAGTTTTGGAGTAAGGTCAAGTGTCAACAAGATGTATATGTTGATTTGGATCTTGAGTTTGGGTGAGTGTCTTGTGATGTCTGAGGGCTTTGATGAGGAGTGCTCCAATGAGTAGATGGGAGAGATAGTACAAAGGAGCAATTAGAGTCTTGTCATCCATCACATGCAAACATTGTGAATTGGTGTTCAATGGGGCTTTTGGATCTGTTCAACGAAGCAGCCAAAATTTTATTGCATGTAGACATATTATGTAGAAATCAAGAAGCTAAGAAGAATGGAAAGAGTCTGGTTGCAAGAACTCTTTTTGTTGGGAATTTCCTATGAGAAGATCAAACAAAAATTGGATAAGCTTGCTAAGGGGGGGTTTTCAGTGGTAGTAAAGTCCCTTCTTTTGAGAAACTGGAGAGGTTGTTGGAGTTTGAATGTGAGTGATCCTTAAATGCATATGAATCTTAACTCTTGGGGATGCAACAACATCAGGCCATTCAGGTGATTACTAATCTCGACTCTTCACAAGCTTTAGCATGCACCCTACATTTCGTAGGCTAACAATCCTACCAACACCTCGAGAGATGCACGCCCAAGATGCAATGCTCTCTAACCTGAGAAATGGCCTACAGAAAGTGAAAGGGGTGCATAGCTTAGATTAACTAGCTGCAAAGAGGGCGACATTAGCTATGTTGGTGTCCCCTGAAACAAAGGAGAAATGGCTTGGGAGCACAATGTTGAAGCTGTTGTCAATTTCTTGCATGCGCATTAGGTAAACAATTGCTTATCCCTCCATTGGCGGCTAGGACTCCATTTAGGTTCAAGAAAGCTTGAATTTTGTGCAATCAAGCCCATGAAATTCCCAATTTTATGGATGTTAAGTTGTTGATTATACTCATCCATATGTAGCAAGTCCTAGTACCTACTTTATCTGTAAAGCGCGGGGTCACTTTGCACAAAACTACACCTCAAGGCCAAAAAAGTAAGTCCAGCCTTTGATTGATGGCTTGCATGTTGAGGAGGGTGGTGGGTTTGCGGCTTAGGTTTCTATGTAGAAGGCTCTAGGTGGGGATCAAGGAGTTGTGTAGATTATTCTCTGTGACTTATACTTGGGGGAAGAAGAATAGGATCCCCCTTGGCTGACCTAGATATGGAGGTGTCGGTCAAGTAGTCTTCTACAAGAAGGTCAAGTAGAGGTTTGGGAATGGGGTGTGGGAGAAAAGGCAAGTTCTTTACAAGGGGTCCAGAGGTAAAGGTTTGGGAGTGGTGGCCTTGTTTGGCAGCATAAAGAATGGGTTAGGTGTGGTGGAGAAGTTGGAGGGGGCAAGTTTTCTCAAGTGATACCTCTCTTAAGGATCTGCATATGATTGATAGTCATAATGGCATTGGTGCTATTGTAAAAGTCTCCTTGGAGTCTAAAAGCATGGATGATGGAGAGCTTCTTAAGGTCAACCATTAAAAGAGGAGTTTTGATGACAAGATGCAAAAGAAACCTCTTAATAGATAAGAAGATCAATGGTGTGTAGCCTTTGATAAGTGTCCCTAAATGTGTCAAGGATGCAACTTGGATCCTAGTAATGGTAAGGAGAAATGCTTCACCTTGTTTTGAGATGCATATAAAACAATTGCTTGGTATTGTAGGTTGTGGAAGGGGCTGGTCAGGTGAGTTTATTGTTCCATCATCAATGATTCTTCTTGGAATCTCTCAGGCTATTGTGGCAAGAATAAGCAGAAGAGGTGTTTGCGGGTAATAAGGGGGGCAAGGTTGCAAATTTGTCTTTTGCAAAAGATTAAGTGTGGAGAAAGTGATTTCTTTTGGCAAGTGTTTATGAATCTAGGTTTTTTGGTGTTTGTAAATAGCCCTAGTTGGGGTAAAGGTGGGATGGTAGTGCTAGTTAAAAATTCAAAAAGCTCTTCAAATATGTCAAGGTAATGTGTTGGAAGTGGAAGTCTCATTTTTCACACTTGATTTTACGGTTGCATGCCTATATGCTCCTAGTGGTTCAAAGGAATAGGAGGACTGGTGGAAGCTATTGAGCCATAGGATGCTGTGAGATCATGGTTTGCTTGAAGGAGATTTGAATATGATAGAGAGGTCCTGTGATCCCTCTCAAGGTAAAAGGAGGGCATCATCATTTGAGGCTGAGGATTGGGAGGACCTCTGCTTCACATAGGACTTCGTTGATTGAGAGGATCTCTTCTTGGCTAAGACTTGATTGATTGAGCAAAGCCATGTACATTTGGAAGGCTTCTCATGGAATCATCGAAAAAAGAAGAGGAACTTCATGCTAGTAGCATTAAGCAATTATATGTCTCGAGAGACGGTTGGTGGATGACAGCCTCTATGGGGGTAAGTAGATATATTATTTTGGTTTCTTTGATGATGGTCCAATCATCTATGGTTCTTTGTATTGATGGGATAGTGGTAGGCCATGTGACATTCCCTTTAAGTTTGATTAGAGACATTTGATAAGTAAGGTGTTTTGTGATCTAATAAGCTCTAAATAGTTGGATAGCAAGTGGAGGATCTATGCAGCAAATGTGACAAATCTATAAGATCTATGTTGGCTTGTGCTTCTGCTTGGGACATACACATACAAGCTCTTGAGAAGAAAGGTAGGAATAAGTTTGCTAGGGGTCAAGCAACCCCTTTTGAATGCCCTAAAATGACCCCTAGATGATCGATTTCGATCAATGTTGGTGGTGGAGTTAGAGGGGACTCTAACTGACTAGGAATTAGAAAGGACAAAGAAGGCAAGGACCAAAAGCAAACAAATTTGGCTATCTATCACAAATTTCCCATCCCAGACCTTCTTTCAATTTGTGAAGTGTAAACATGTTAAGGAAAATGTGGATAGGATGATAGATAAAGGGGGTAGTTTAGTCATAGAATTGTGGCTTATTAGTATGTTTTCAAGAAGGATCTAGGTGAGATTGTTGGTAAACTAGCACAAATAGACCTTGTTTAGAACAAAGAATCATAGGTGGTTCTAGGTTCAATGAACAGTAGAGTCTCTTTAGGGCAGATGGTAGGGCTTGTAGGAGCCTTTTTAGAGAATCAACTATGAGAGGCCTTGAACTCTATAGAAAGAACTCACATGGTTTAGCTATTATTTTCTTCCTTCTAGGATCTTCTTAAGGTTGGATCTTGTGGAGATGGCCAATGCCTTAATGGCAAAAGGAAACTCTTTCTAAAGAGGCAGTGTAGATCAAGAATGGGGGACTAGGGTCCCATTACCATGCTAAATACCTTGTATAAGGTGTTGGCCAAGGAATTGGTTTTAAGGATCAAGGTATCTATGCATGAGTATTGATGATATAGAGAAAATTTGCTTTATTAAAGGTAGAGACATTTTCAAGAATGTACTGAATGTGTCTATAGCCCTCGACTATGCTTGTGCTTCTGGGTAGAAATGCATTCTCTTTGTCGTTGACCTTGACAAGTCATATGATAGAGTACACTGACATTACTTGTGTAGACGCTTGGCAATGCATTTGTAAGGATGATTAAAATGTAGTTTGGTTATGTCTTGATAGTCTTAAGATTAAATGGAGGTGCAGTTGGCCATTTTGGCTTATGAAGATCTAGAAGGTAGGCCTGTCCTCTAGCCCCACTTCAGCATGGTTCCACTGATTTGTTGATGAGGAAGGGAATAGAAGAGGGCAACATTTGAGGTATTGTGTTACCCTCAAGGGAATAATTTTGGTCCCAATTGTTTTGCTGAGGATATTGTGGCTTTTTCTTTGGAGGATAAGGTTATGGGGGAGAATATGCAGGGGGTACTATTAGGTTTTGCAAGGTATATGTGTGAATATGTAATTGGGAAAAGATGTTTGCCTTAAGATTTGATAGAGCCGGTTTGGGTTGAGGATTGGACCACCAAATGGTTTGGGAGAGAGCAGATTGCTAGATATCCCAGGGCCACTCTTGGGATGGACCTTACATTTAAGAAAATATTTGAGTGTTTCATGGGCAATTCAAAAAACGAATATTTATGGTAGGCTTTGAGTTTAGGGTGGAATGCTCGAGCTCAAATTATTCAACATGTACTATCTAGTGTGTATACGTTTTGTTTGGAACTTCATTTACCCTATGGGAGGCCTTAAAGGTCCCAAAATATAGGGGTGGGTTGGGGATGCTAGATGCAGTGCTCAAAAACACTTCCTTGTTAGCCAAATGGTTGCCAAAGACGTTTGAGTGTGATGTACCCTAGGTAGAGGCAACAAAATGGTCCATAGAAAAGAGAAATGATAGTGGAATTGGCTCACGGTGTAATCTTACTTGGTATGATCAAGTCTGTTCCTTTTTTTGCTTGAAAATATCTAGTACAGATGTTGTTGTGGACGTTGGTGGATGCATGGAAGACTTTTAGGATGTTCATGTCATGGAAAGGTAGACCTGGCCTATGTGGAGATGATAGTCGAAGGGAAAATATTTGGTGAAACAGGGCTATGGTCAAGGAAGGCCAACTTTGAGGCCTACTTGATGTCACTTGAGCCTGAATTTTGCAAAGGAATGGAATACAAGTATAAGAACACCTATTTGATCAAAAGAGGGCTGATTGGAAGCTGATGGATACTATGTGTAGATAGTTTCAATTAAATGAACAAGAAGGTGCTCTATCCTCTGAAGTTCTAAGGTTCATTCCGCATTCTTAATCACCAACTTGGCCTTGAGTTATATGTGTGGCCTCCTTGATGTAGAGTTAGGCACTATGTTATATGCTCTATATGGAGCAAATGCAGCTTGGCTCCCTGGGGCAACTAATATACATGGGTGTGCTCAAAGTAGGGCATGTAGTTGAATTATTGTTTATTAGAGTGTGTTTGGAATGAATGTAGGGCACTACCAAAAGGATGCTTTAAAAAAATTGAACTTGCGACTAGTTGCATTAGAGTACCATCAAAAGCTATCCACTTGCTCTATCGGGTTTTTTTAACCTGTAGGTGTGCTATAACCGAAATTGCATGGGTGTCAATACTCGAAAGGGATTGGTTTCTTGTATGCTTAATACTTTGGGTGGTGGTCACAAGGGGAAGTTCATGAACTAGAGTTTGCGGTCGACTACTTTTAGTCGGCTTGCTTTTGTTGGGGTGCCTACCGAGGTTGTAACAAAGTTTTTGGGTCATTATTGTGTTTTTTCATTTCAGAACTATGATGTACTCAAGATGTTCAGATGCTTGCATGCGAAATTTTAATTGAGACAAGTATGGTAAAGGGAGATCCTATGATGTGGCTTTGGGGGAGTGTATGGTAGAGTATATCCAAGTCATAGATGGTATTTCATTGGTGGTTTTGTTGTGAATCATGTATGATCTACTTGTGTGTTAGCTCTTACTCGTGGAGGTTGTGTTAGTGGTGCTTCTTCTGAAATTGTTTGTGATGTTCAGGGTGGTTTGGTTTTTCAAAGCTTTCTCCAAGTGAGACCATCTATTGGTGGAGCATCTTTTGCTTCTAGTGGTGCAGTTTTGGAGGATTTGGCTCAAGCTTCTTTGGTTGGATCTATTGGTGTTGACATTGTTGGTGGTTTGGCCATTTTATATGTTACTATTATAGTTGGTGGTACTTTTCTGTTCTTGTTGTTGTTGGTGGTGGTTTGTCGGTTGTAGATGTTCCTGATGTGAAGCGTTTTAAAGATGTCTCGACTTTGGTCAAGTGCTCAATGAAGATGATGACTTCTTCAAGGATATGGTTTGTTGTTGGCCTGATGGTTGTGGTGGTTATGGTTCATCAAGTTTGGTTTATTCAAAGGTTGCGTCTTCAATTTCTATGGTGCTTTGCTCGTGTTTTGAGAAGAAGTGATTTATTTTGGGAGGTTTTAGTATGGTAGTCAGATTTAGGGATTTTTGTCACAAGTGCCCTTTTGGCATTTGTTGTTAGTCTTGGTCTACGTAGGTTCACGCTTTTTAATAGAATGGTAATTTTGAAGTGTGTACACGTGTTGAGTTTTAAATTGTTAACTTGTTTTGACGTATGCTTATGTGTCAATTGGAGGTTTGTTCTCTTGACTTTATTTAAATTCATGATGCAGGTGGTAGCTATTGTGGAGGGGTGTTTTTTACAATAATTAAGGTTGAATGGTTGAGATATTTGCCATTGACCTCCCAATCTTGATGAGTTTAACTAGAAAGGCTATTTGCCCCAAATACAACGTGGCATCTTCTCTCGCATGTATACACATCCGAGTGTATGCAACATTGGCGCAATATAAAATGCTTGTAGTAGTTAGTTAAGAACAAGGAGGCGGCCCAGAAGGAAAGGAGGGGCGGGGCGCCTTTGTCTGCGGCACCGGCTGCTCTTATTATCCGCGTCCAACCACCCCCCGTGACCCAACCCACCTACGACCACACGCACGACACACTCTCTTCTTTCTCTTCTTCCAACGCACGCAGTCCACAGCAACAGCACCAAGCATCCAGATTCCAGACTCGTTAGTCTTGTTCCATGCATGCTTGTCTTTAAGTTAACGCACTGTCTCTACCAGTCCCTCTACCTTCCACGCCGCCAGCCACCCCTCCTAAAAAACCCGCCACCCTTCCCCTCCGCCATTAATATTGCCCCAACGTCACCCAGCTACTTCCACTCGCCTTGCTATTACTTCTGCTGCAGCTCCCCAACGCCTCGTCCCATAGTCTTCGCTATTACCGCATCTTTCCACTTTCGCCCGACCTGTTCATCGCCTCCTCCTCCTCCTCCTCCTCCTTCTTCTCGTGACGTGACTCTGTTGGCCTCATGCCCTTATCGCTCCTGCTTCCGCTGCTTCTTCTTACGTGACCCGAGCTCAGCCGCTTCCTTTCAACCCCATCCACCAATCATTCTTGTTTCTCCTCCTCTGCTCCTTCAGCTCCAAGTGAATTGCTGTAGCTGCCCGCTTCCATTCAGTCAATATTATTCCTTCCTCATTCCCAAGCACTCGATAATTGTAACACCTCCTTCTGCCCGATTGTTGTTGGCTTCTCGTCCTAGTCCATATAGTTCATCTTAAATTTTGCTCCATATCTTTATGCTATGCCCAGCTCCCTGCTCGACATGCTTATTTCACGGGAGCTCCTGATCCAATGTTTTCGATAAGAGTATACACCTTCTGCCCTTATCACACGCACGGCGTCGGAAATTGAGGGACGGGCTAAAAAATATTCCCGTCCATGGTCATCCAACTGTGTCATAAAAACAGAAGCTATTAGTGGGAAAGCTTTGCTGATTTATCGCGATGGGCAGTGTAAAAGCCGGTCTCGTCAACGAAGCTCATTTCGAGTATGTGGAAACATGTTCCTCAGAAGGCCGAGAGAAGCATACTGTGGTGGCAGACTTAGATGGAACTCTTACTAGGGGAAGAAGCTCGTTTCCGTACTTTATGCTTATAGCTCTGGAAGGAGGTAGTATCCTGCGGGCTGTTGTGCTCATGCTTTTTTCTCCACTGGCCTGGATTCTGTACCACTTTGTATCCGAGGCAGCAGGCATCCGGGTCTTGATCTTTATTTCATTCGCCGGTCTGAAGGTAAGGGACATTGAGTCCACAGCCCGTGCTGTTCTTCCGAAGTTTTACGCTGATGATGTTCATCCCGAGTCCTGGAGGGTGTTCTCTTCGTGTGGAAATCGTTGTGTCGTAACTGCTAATCCTCGCATTATGGTGGAGTTTTTCGCCAAGAACCATCTCGGCGCGGACAAAGTCCTAGGCACTGAGATACACGTTACAAGGGGAGGCAGGGCTACAGGGTTGCTACTTTCTCCGGGCGTGTTGGTGAGCTCCTGCAAGAGGGATGCTGTGGAAGTCGAGTTTGGTCATGAGCTACCGGAACTTGGCCTTGGAGATCGAGTTACTGACTATCCTTTCTTGCGTCTATGCAAGGTAGTTCGGATTTTGTATTGTCGTTTAGATTATAAATTCTCAGATCTTCATCTCATAACAGAATTATTCGTAGCTAATTTTTGAGGTATAGCTGAAGATCGGTAGAGTTATGAAAATAGTTGAGCTGAAAGTCAGTGCATTTGGGAATTACATTTTCTCATCACGCGTTTTCATCTTTCCAGGAAGCATATATCGTGCCGAACCGCAGTGTGGAAGCTGTTCCGATGCACAAGCTCTTCAAACCCGTTGTTTTCCACGATGGGCGCTTGGTGCAGCGCCCCACGCCTTTAGTTGCATTGCTCACCCTCCTCTGGATGCCCATCGGATTCATTCTCTCTGTAATCCGGGTGCTGGTGTGCGTCCACACTCCAGTGCAATATGTTCCGATAATGCACAAGATTCTGGGGATGCGCTTGATTGTTAAAGGAAACATACCAGCTGCAGTGGAGGAAGGAGGGCATGGAGTCTTATTTGTGTGTTGCCACAGGACTTGCCTGGATCCTGTCTTCCTTTCCGTTGCCTTGGGCCGTAGGCTTTCCGCAGTGACCTACAGCGTGAGCCGTTTGTCAGAAATATTGGCCCCTATTCCAACCGTACGGCTGACTCGGAATCGCGAGAAAGATGCCGCCAACATCAAGCGTTTACTCCAGGATGGCAACCTGGCCATCTGCCCTGAAGGAACTACCTGTAGAGAACCGGTCCTACTGCGATTTAGTGCCTTGTTCGCCGAGCTAACAGACAAGATCGTGCCCGTTGCGGTTCGTCCCAAGATGGGGATGTTCCACGGCAACACTGTGAGAGGTATGAAGGCGATGGATCCCTTCTTTTTCCTGATGAACCCATATCCGCAATACGAGGTCACAATCTTGGATCAGCTGCCGCATGAGCTGACCCATGCGGGGGGTAAGTCGCCTTATGAGGTGGCAAACTGCATTCAGAAGATGCTTGCAGCGACGTTGGGGTTTGAATGCACCACCTTCACTCGGCGAGACAAATATAGGATGCTGGCAGGGAGCGACGGGATGATGCCTGTCAAGGAGGGCAGGGATTGACAAGTAATCTACCAGGAAGAAAGTTTTCTGTTGCTTGCTGAATATTCTCCTGTTACATAGTGATTTGCTATTCCACTACTACGTCTACGTTGATTGTAGAGCATGGCAAAGGTCACGACGTGATAACCATGTTGCTACTCCCCGATCGTGTCCAGGTGATATATCCTTATTCATAAGTTACTGGTTTTCTGTCTGCTTCTACGTCTAGTTGGTAGCAATACGTCTGCGAAGGTCACATGGTTAGCCAAAAGTTATGTCTGTCTGCTTCTAGGTCTAGTTGATCGCAATTTATCTGCTAAGGTCACAAGCATAGCCATGTTATAACTTCGTGATGAACTATACACCCATGGTTGGGGCACGTTCCCCTTCATATATATGCATCAAAAATTGCGTACTTTAATGTGCTTTTAAAATTCACGAGAAGATGATGCAGAGCATTAGCATACTACCTTGGTTCTACATCGGCGCATACTTCTTGTCCTAAGGTCACAAGCGTAGCCATGTTATTACTTCGTGATGAACTCCACACCCATGGTTGGGGCACGTTCCTTAGCATGAAAAATTGCGTATTTTAATGTGCTTTTAAAATTCACGAGAAGATGATGCACAGCAATAGCATACTACCTTGGTTCTACATTGGCACATACTTGTTGACGTTAGTGGCTAAGAACAATTCCTTGCATGATATCACAATTCAACCAATGCAATTTCTTAAGGCACCAAACTTACTTGGCAATCTAGTAGCACAAATAGCACGCTTTTGGATCAGTTGTTGTAACTTGGGGTGTGGGTGCTCCTGGTAAACTTCCCTTCGGAAAGAAACTTGTTGCTTGTAAAGTGTAAACCGCAAGCATCATGCCCCTTTTACTTGGTCAAGCGTGCTCCCCCATATAGAAACACTGAAGGATAGATAGGGGTGGAAAAAAGAAAAGTTTCACTAATTAAAAACACTAAAGGATAGAGAATGGGCATCCATTCCATGATTGTGAATAGATTCAAACATAAATTTCATATTCCAAAAAAGCCAACTTGTGTCAAATTTCATAATTTTCATTAACTTATGCCAAGGGCAACTCTAATTATTATAAGCCAAGACCAATTTTGTTTGACCTAAGCTACCTTAAGTAAACCTAATGTTATCTAATTGGTTAACTAATGTTATCTAATTGGTTAATTGGATCTTAGTAATCATAACCAAATCTAAGGTTAGCTTATTGTCTAACTTGACCTAGCCTTTTTAACATAACCTTGATTAGCCTATTGATTACTAATTCCTTAACCTAACCTAATGTAAACTAACATAACCTAACCAACCTACATTATGTGATGCTAGATAAGTTACGTGCGAAGGGGTAAATGGGAGGGCACGTGAGAGTGATAGCTAAGGGGGAAAGGGGAGTGGCAAGTAAGGGGACAAGGGTAAGTTGAGGGGGAGGTAAGGATGAGAGATAGAGATGATGATGGGAAGGGGAAGATGAGTGGACCAACGAGGGAGAGAGAAGAGGTTGAGTTGAGAGCATGATGTTGAGGGAGAGGAAGAGAAGTGCACCGAGTAGTTAAGAGAGACACCTTGTGAGGAGGTAAGAGAGACACCTTGTGAGGAGGGAGAAGGGTGCATCGAGCATCTTAGAGAGACATCTTGTTAAGGAGGGAGGTAGGGGGAATGGGAGGAGGGTTCGAGGATTGAGAGGGGATAAAGGAGGGGGTGGGGGGGGCACACATAGAGAAGGAAAGGGGAGGAAGTGACACTGAGGCTTGAGCATGTGACTATGAGGGGGAGGAAAGGATTGGGAAAAGAGAGGGGTGAGGGCACTGGAGTCGGGAAGAGATGAAGGGGCAAAGGTAGATGGATGGCGAGGGGGAGCTGTGGGAGCTTGAGAGTGACAAACAGCAAGGGGAGGTGGCATAGGGATATATGGAGGGGTAGGGGGAGATGGATGTTAAGGAGCAACAATGGATGGGTGGGCTTTATTAACATTGAGCATTCCAATTGATTTAAGAGGGGCATTCTAACCTACAATAATCAATTCATTGGTGTAGTGGGGGGGATATATCAATTAATTCTCTATTTTTCTATGGAAGGAGGGACAAATTCCATTGTGGCATTGCTACTTTGTCTAATGTTCGAAGTCAGGAAGAGATGAAGGGGCACGGGGAGATGGATGGCGAGGGGGAGCTACGGGAGCTTTAGAGAGACAAATAGCAGGAGGAGGTGGCATAGGGATATATGGAGGGGTAGGGAGAGATGGATGTGAAGGAGTAGCAATGGATGGGTGGGAAAGCATTCCAGTTGATTTAGGGGGGGCATACTAACCTACATTAATCAATTCATTCATGTGGTGGGGGGGGATATATCAATTAATTTTCTATTTTTCTATCGAAGGAGGGACAAATTCCATTGTGGCATTGTTGCTTTGTCTAATGTTTGGATCATGTGAGGTAAGAAAGGCATTGTGATGGGACGGCTATGGCAATGTGGCTCTACTGGTCTGTGGAGCAGAAGGGGTTGGATATCCATCGTGGCTGATAAGTTTCCTCACACTTGATGATAAATTACAACTTACATACATGAAATGAATTTATAATAGTTTTGACATAAATTTAGAAATTAATTCTTTGGCTATTGTGTGGTATCCCTACTACCTTAATTCTTTGGCTATTATGTTGTATTGCATGCAAGAGGTATGCATCAGAAATCCCTATCACTCTGGCTGGGCATTCCACCACTATCAGTTTTTATTAGTTGGAATCCCAAGGGGTAGATCTGGTTATTGGTAATGCTTTTCTCAACCAACATCTCCCATTCGGATTTTCTACCGAAGAGATGGTCCTTACCATAAATAATGTCTTGGTACATATCCCGGCAAGAGAATCTCTCAAACGTGTCCTCAAGCCATTTGAAGAGGACCTAGAGATTGTCAGACAGTGTTCTTCCCCAGTTGACCTAATTCTTTGGCTATTAAGTGGTATCCCCACTAGCTTAACAAATCTAAAAGATATTTGATTTTGTTGCATGGATGATAGAGTGGTTAGGACATAAATATAATAAGCATGTCATTAGACATGCAATCCATTATAATTTATCAAGTAAAAATCATACGGTAATGAAAACTATGTGGACCTTCCATTGAAACAAGTAACAAAGTACTAATGTTTAAATTGTTTTTTTCAATGGTATTTCATTTTTAATGGAGCTTGTTTGACATGGATTTTGATTGCATAGCTTTTGATTGAATGCATGTCTTTTGAAAATGTTGACATATAATAGTTATTGACATATTCTTTCTTGAAATGTATATCATTATCTTTCTTGTTATCCATGCTTTAGCCTTCAACCTTCAACTCGCAGCTTTCAACCTTTAGCCTATCAATAGATAGGTGGCCATATAGAACCCATCTTTAAGCATGGATCCTGCAAAACAAGTGATATAGCCTAGCAAGAGAAGAAAAGGGCCAAAAATTAGAGTAACTTGCAGAAAGAGGATAGAGTATCCTAACAAGGTCCTTAGTTATTGCATGGCAAGCTTGCCATTTGTAAGTGCAAGATAAATGTTGCTATAGATGTTCGAAGGAAGCTGTACGACATGCAAAGATGGGATGTTTTGTTCACTTCAAATCGGGGTAAAGAAGGACCAAAGAAATTGAATGCCTACATTGGTGGGCTTCTAGAAATATATCATGAAAACCTTTCATCAGTTGCCAAAAAACATGTAGACAAGTCCTAGTTAAAATAGTGGAATCACCTAGGGCAAGAGAGAAGGGCAGAAATACAAAAGATGGCTACCACATATTACAAAATAGGCAAGCTAACATATAATACATGTGGATCTTTTGCATAGGTTGCCCATATTGCTATACCTAGTTTCTAGAGGGAAATAAGCCTTGTGACCTTCAGGTACATGGAAATCCATCAAAGAATCCTCAAAGAATACTTGGCTCTCTTACTCAGGGATTCTTTAGGCAAGACTTTGGTAGGATAGACTCGAGATTTTTAACCCCCATGTTAACCCATCATAAGTTAACACAAAAGAGATTGGATCTATATAAAAAGGGCCCTTTAAGGGGCATGAACATATGAAGTCTTTGACATGGTTTTTGTAATAGAGAAAGGAAGTTGGTTGCTCCTATGAATACTTTTTTGATGGACTATTTGTAACATTTTTTTCTATACACTATCTTTTTAAATATATCTCATGAACCTTTTAAAGGGTTGATATGTATAAGAGGAGTTTTAAGAAGAAATGGAAGAATTATGCAAGAAAGCATTTTGACAACGTTTCTAACAAGGATCATCATGAAAAAATGATGACTTTTTCAATGTCTTCCTCTTCTCACATAGAATTGTTATAGAGGAATCCCTTGGGTTATCATTATTGATTCCCAATGCAACAAGAGACCCTACATGGTGAATATTATAGTTATATGAGAAATATAGATTATGATGAAAAAATGATGACTTTTTCAATGTCTTCCTCTTCTCACATAGAATTGTTGTAGAGGAATCCCTTGGGTTATCATTATTGATTCCCAATGCAACAAGAGATCCTACATGGTGAATATTATAGTTATATGAGAAATATAGATTAGGCAAATGATTAGAGACTACAATGCTTCTATGTTAAGAGCTTACTATTACTATTATTCCTATCAAGTTGTCAATGCCATTACTTGCAGTTGTACACTTTATGAAGAGATGAGATTAACGAATGGATAGCTCTTATTAGCAATTACTATGGAAGGGAAAAATCATATGCCTTTAATGTAACACACACACAAACACTTTTTTGTGAGAATACACACACACACACTCTACACACACACACATTTTCTACACTGTTCATGGCTTTTTCTTGGCCTTCACAGCTCCGCATGGTATTTTGCTCGCTCACAGTTTGTTTTCTCCTCTTCATCTTCGACTTGACTGTGTTGCAGTTTCTCTAGATGGCACTCCGACGTATTGTTTCATTTTCTGCTCACTGTCTTGCTCTACTTTCGATATCGAGGCAATCGGTTAGCCAGCTCCGTTTATGTTTTTGCCAACCTCTTATTCCTCCACTCAGATATGGGAGAAGTTACAAGCTTCAGATTACTTCTTGCCCACCCGCATGCAAGGTCGTAGTTCCTTCCTGAGGTGCCATTGTCGCATGAGCTCCTTCTTCACTTAACTTCTACTTGCGAAAGCTACACACAGCTCTGGTTTTTGTCTTCTTCACTGTCTTACGTTTCAAACTTGCAGGCTTATTGATCGCTCATGGCTCGCGTTTAGCTCTTCATCGCCTTATCCCCGGCTCTTACATTGTTGCAATATTGCCCATCTTGCGCGCCACTACCTTACGCTCTCTGTTTGCGCTCACCTCCCCAGCCATCTTTGTAGCTTGGTGGCATCGTCCGTAAAGCCATCTCCACTGGCTGTTTGATGGCGTCATCCTGGCCTTCTTCTCTACGCCTTGCTTGAGCGCTATATGGCTCCGTACATTGGTTTCTTGGCTAGCGTCCTCTTCTACACAGGTGCTGGCCTTCCAGCGGCCGTCCTTACTGCCTCATGGTCTCTACGTGCGTTTCCTTCATAGCTCTTACCCCGTTAATCAATATTGCCTCTTCCCTCCCTTCTAGCTCCTGTGGACAGTCTGCTCTCTCAGGACACGGTTCATAGGACTCCTTTACTGATTCGACCCTTTAGCTTTCTTTTTGCTAGTTCTCTTTCTTCATTGGCCAGGTTTGTTTCCTCCCTCTTATCTTGAACCGAGCCCTTGCTCCTGAAACTCATCACTTGTCATTATGCGTGCCACCTTAGCCTACATTAATTAAGTGATTCACTATCTACCCTATTATTCTACTAACCAGTCATACTTTCTTGATTCGAGTCAAACTTGACTAGTTCTCAAGCCCTTGTGTTTTTTCGAAGGTTTTATGTATTGTATTTTTACTAATTCATTTAGACATAGTCATTATATACAGTTTCTTATATACTTAATACATATACAACTTTTTATTCCCCCTTATATTTATATGTATACTTACCCCATATCCTTACACTATCCCGCCTTCTTATCCATTATATGTAAATTTTTTTCCCTATATATTACCCCCATCTATAAGTATTTAACCTTAACCTATGATATACGGTACTCTAGTCACCTCTAGTACATAGAACTAAAAATATTCTTATTTAAAAATTATTTGTCATGGCACTAGGAACAAGTTGACTACATATTGTTTACCCTGCCTTTTCTACTGTATAGTGTTGTAGCTCTTAGTTAATAAGCTTTCATTTTTCTTTCTTTAAAATTTATGTGGTAATCTCTAACTCACTCCTTTTCTTTAAATATATAATTTCTCTTATTTTAATGGATAACCTTACGATTTTCCTTATGTATAACTATTTACATTTATTACAATACATATATTGCCCCCCAAACTTCCTTAAGTAGGTCCTTTTTTCGATGTTCCAATTTATTCTTGCTTCATTAAGATTTAACATATGTGTGACTGATTTTTTACCTTCTTGCTTTATTATGTAACGAATTAAGTGAATGCTTTACTAGAATCTATATTAATCTACATACTTGCTTTAGATTAAAAATTTTATTTGTCTCCAGTTAGTCATTTAAACTTCCATAGTTGTGCATTCATTTTAATGGTAATAAATTTGCTTATATTACTAACATTTATTCATAAGTTGCTTTTACAATACTTTTGTTAATCTTATTGACCAATGGTGTGGAATACCCGTTGATACATTTGTTAAGGATGTGGACTGCCCCCCTTGGATTTTGTTCTCTAATTTAGAATTTCCCATTCATGCATTTTTATGTACATTTTAACCTATTTCTACCCAATTCTCCTCATGTTCACATCTCTCTATGAACAAAAAACCCCCCTTTTTTTCAAATGTTCTAGTTATTTTAAGAGTTGATTCATTTTTTAGAATCTGTAAGGTTAGATCAAGTTCTTAGGTAAAGCGATAACCAGCCAGGGGATACAGGCATTACTTGTCTACCCAAATTCAACTTTATTATTCTAACAAATAGTTGGTTTCAATGGTGGCACGTAAGTGAAGCTTGACCATGGAGCTTGGACTACCAGATGGATTCGACACTTTTCGTACCACCAGTATACATATTTTATGTGCACCAATAAAATGGAAAATTTATTATCCACCCTTATTTGAGCATCGTGTGCCGTCTTGTTAAAATTTTTTACTTTTTAAACACACACACACCTAAACCTTGTTAACCTTTGGTCGGGTTTACCATGTGTCACGTTGCTAATCCTGGGTTGGGTTGGCCACATGGCACATGCCACGTGCCATGTTTCTCTTTAAACTCTTACTGGGTTGTGCAGGAATGAGGTTCTTGTATGACCTTGCTTCAGGAATGACTTATCCCTTCCACGTTTTACTTTTTGTTGGAATTGTCATAGCTATGCAATCGTGGTGCCTAGTGCGTGATTGTCTCTAGATAGCTATGGAAATTCCACTATGTGTCTTATCCACTTGGAAAACAGTTATGATATAATCCCCTTTACAAACACTTACAAAGAGGCTTCCTCTAGGTGGGTGTCCTGCCCCCATCTTGTGGGGTCCCCTCGAGTGACGGAGGGTACACACACACACACACTCTACACTATTAAACCCCCCCCTTAACATTAACAACACACCTAAAACCCCCCCCCCCTATTTTTTGTAAAAAATGTTCCTTTTTTCCTTTCTAGGAATTGTTTAAATTTATTTATTAATTAGGTACTTTTATTCCCCCCTCGCTCTTATCCTCTTTTAGCCAACCCCTAACCGATTCCATCTAATTTACTTACAATTCTTTCTCCTTTTCTAACTAATTCTCCTACCTAATGGACCCCCTTGTCTTATTTACTTCCAATTATGTTCCTAATGTACCCCCTTTCTAACTAATTATCCTACCCATTGTACCCCCTTGTCTTATTTACTTTCTTCTATCCAGTCCTCTATGGCTCTCTTAAAACATGGAGCAAAACCCCCCCACCACACTCTCTTTTTCATGTTGTTTATGGGCATTTTGGCTTAATTTAAATTGGACACTAAAGCATTTGTTATAGTTGGTATTGACTCATTAAGACTACCAACCTAACACCGTTAGGCACCACTACCACCTTTTTTTCTAATTAAACCCCACCTCTTACCCTACACAACCTTGGTTGTTATAACAGCCAGTGAGACACGCAGTTTTTCATGGTCGTTCATGGCTTTTTCCTTGGCCTTCACAACTCCACAACGACGACTCGTGGTATTTTGCTCTCTCACAACTCGTTTTCTCCTCTTCATCTTCGACTTGACTATTTTGCAGTTTGATTAGAGTCCAACTTGACTAGTTCTCGAGCCCTTGTGTTCTTTCCAGGGTTTTGTCTATTGTATTTTTACTAATTCATTTAGACAGTCATTATATACATTGTCTTATATACTTAATACATTTACAACTTTTTATTCTCCCTTTAAATGCTTCATTCCCCCTTATATTTGTATGTATACTTACCCCATATCCTTACACTATCCCGCCTTCTTATCTGTTATATGTAAAATTTTTCCCTATATATTACCCCCATCTATAAGTATTTAACCTTAACCTATGATATACGGTACTCTAGTCACCTCTAGTTTATAGAACTAAAAATATTCTTATTTAAAAATTATTTATCATGCATGGCACTAGGAACTTGTTGACTACATAATGTTTACCCTGCCTTTTCTACTGTATAGTGTTGTAGCTCTTAGTTATTAAGCTTTCATTTTTCTTTCTTTAAAATTTATGTGGTAATCTCTAACTCACTCCTTTTCTTTAAATATATAATTTCTCTTATTTTAATGGATAACCTTACGATTTTCCTTATGTATAACTATTTACATCTATTACAATACATATATTGCCCCCCAAACTTCCTTAAGCAGGTCCTTTTTTCGGTGTTCCAATTTATTCTTACTTCATTAAGATTTTACATATGTGTGATTGATTTTTTACCTTCTTCCTTTATTACGTAACGAATCAGGTGAATGCTTTACTAGAATCTATATTAATCTACATACTTGATTTAGATTAAAATTTTTATTTGTCTCCAGTTAGTCATTTAAACTTTCATAGTTGTGCATTCATTTTAATGGTAATTAATTTGCTTATATTTACTAACATTTATTCATAAGTTGCTTTTACAATATTTTTGTCAATCTTATTGTCCAATGGTGTGGAATACCCCTTGATACATTTGTTAAGGATGTGGCCTGTCCCCTTGGATTTTGTTCTCTAATTTAAAATTTCCCATTCATGCATTTTTATGTACATTTTAACCTATTTCTACCAAATTTTTCTCATGTTCACATCTCTCTATGAACAAAAAACCCCCTTTTTTTCAAATGTTCTAGTTTTTTTAAGAGTTGATTCATTTTTAAGAATCCATAAGGTTAGATCAAGTTCTTAGGTAAAGTAATAACAAGCCAGGGGATATAGACATTACCTGTCTACCCAAACTCAACTTTATTGTTGTAACAAATAGTTGGTTTGGATGGTGGCGAGTAAGTGGGCCTTGACCTTGGAGCCTAGACTACCTGACGGATTCGACACTTTTTGTACCAACTGTATACATATTTTATGTGCACACATAAAATGGAAAATTTATTATCCACCCTTATTTGAGCATCGTGTGCCGTGTTGTTAAAAGGTTTTATTTTTTAAGCACACACACTCCATACACACACACACACATGTATGCACATGCATATGCACACACACACACACAACACATAGACGCACACATGCATGCATGCATATGTCTACGTGGGTGTACACACACACACACGTATGCACGTGTGTGCACACATACACACATGTGTGTGCATATGCACACACATGCACACATGTGTGCACCTCCATGCATACACATCATCATCATCATCATCAGCTGGTAAGGACATGTAGAACCAAGCCATTTGGTAAAGGAACAATTGAAGTGGGAGGGGCCTATAATAGAAATAATTGAAGTAGGAATATCTCTTTCTATGATGAGGACAAGTTGAATCCAAACCATGTGATACCTCAAAATGCCATACTATGCCATTGATGATTTAAATACTCTAGCTTTATCATATGAGATAACATAATCATGAGAATATGGAACAAGCCATATCTAGCTAATGGCTAGATAAGATCTAAATTAGAAAAGGGGTACGATTGTATCCCTACCAATCGAACACTAGGAGCAAATTAAAGATACCAGAATGGGATATAGCCCATAGTTATCTCTTATTATCTTGTTGGTTATGCTTGGTATTCCCACCAAGCATCAAAATATGCTACACACACCCTAGTGCCTTGCTTTGTTTTTGGCTAGCATAATGGATGTGCCCAAGAATATGTATTTGGGAGACACTAAAACTTCATAGTATTTATATTCAAGAGACATTAATTAGGTGACCTTGAATAGGGTAACATGCTAAGGAATGCATAAAACTCTAGGGTTTCCAAGGATTTAGTCAAATTTGACATGATAAGTATGCATAGGCCCCAAGGTTCCTGAAAATTATGTTAAATTTGAGATAATAACATCCCAATGGAAGGAATGACTCTCATGCCATTATCCAATACCACCCTTGAGGTCAGTGATTTGAGTAAACTTGTTTCTTTCTTTTCTCTATCATTGCCATTGCATAGGTAAACTATGCAATAGGCCCCAAGATTCCTGAAAATTATGTTAAATTTGAGATAATAACATCCCAATGGAAGGAATGACTCTCATGCCATTATCCAATACCACCCTTGAGGTCAGTGATTTGAGTAAACTTGTTTCTTTCTTTTCTCTATCATTGCCATTGCATAGGTAAACTAGAGAAAATTTATCAATACCAACATTAAAGAGAGCATAGAATTCCTTCTCACAACAAATCACCAATTTTAATCACTACCCAACAAATATGATTAGTGAAACTCTCGTAGACAAATAATGACAAGCAACATGGGGCACATTTGTGTAGCATAATTTCCAGCAACAAAATATGATCATGAGTGATGAGCCATGCTAGGAAAAGGAAGAAAAAAACGATCAAATTCTTTGTGAAATACTTTCTATATTATTTATAGAGACCAATTTTTATTGTATTACCCTCGTATTACCCTTTTAAAACTAAGCATCCTCAAGTACATAGCCTTGTGTATATCTTGCAAACAAGGATATTGATGAAGTCAATATGTATATCTGGCAAACAAGGATATTGATGAAGTCATGGGTATTATGGGTCCAACAATGGTCATCCCTTCCCAAAATTTTGCTAGTGATCACCTTGCATATGTAAGCAAGTTTAAGTATCTCTTGGATGCTTGATTCACCAATGGAAATTAATCACTTTAATGGTCACATGTGATATCTAGCACTCAACTAGATGTTTGAGAATTATATTGTCTCTTGATCACACATTCCCTTCTAGATTTCATTGGTTATCATTTTTCTTCCTTCTAGGGAATTGATTGATTCTCTTTATCCTACTAGTTATGCCAGTGGCATTGCAAAACATTGCATCTGTTGGATACTTGATTTAACCATGGTATATCCTTTAATGATCTCTAGAATGCATTCCGTTGGGAATTTCATATAGTGTCTCTTGATCATACATTACTTTCTAGCCTTTACTTTGGATATTTGTTGTCTTGCACTTTAAGAGATTATTCAATGTCTCTCAATCATGCTTACCCTTTAGATATGTTGGCAAGACATGGCATCATCTCTTTAGATGTTGAGCTCATCCTTGGCATAACCTCAAGCACATTGGATTGGATTCTCATCATAATGACCATTGGTTAACCTTGGGTCCTAACAATCATTCACATGCTAGTTTTTCATGGTACCACTTAGTTACTTAGGTGATTATTTTTTTCTACTTTGCCTCATATAGTGGTTCAATATCATTTTTTAGCCAAGTGGTGCTTTGGGTGCATGGAATTGTTTGGTGGGGTGAATTTGTGTCTTTCATGTCTTTGTCTAATAGATCTTTTTTGCAAGTTATATAAATTTTGTCAATAAAAGTTGTGGTCTCATCATCTATGCTTATACCAAAGAGTGGACCATATTATGAACTTATTGGCTCCCTTTGCTTTCAAATTCAATGACAAATAAGTATTCTAAAATTCTCCCTAGAATTGGAATCTTAAATTAGAAGAGATAGCATATTATTTGTTTTATGAATGTAGTAACATGCACAAGTGGTTGGATTTTGGCCTATGAGTTCTTTTGATACTTTTAGATTGTTAATATCAATGTTTTTTAATTGTTTCACTTTTGTTCTCCTATAATCTCAAGCATTTCAATAGAGATCCCTGTTATTCTTGAATCATGCTGTTAGATTCAAGTGTTTTAGTTCATCCAGATGTAATGTGCCATCACCTTCACTTCAGGTATGTGGGGCTAATAGCCATTTTCAGATTGCTAAATGATGGTGCACTCTGAGCTCAATTAGTGCTAGTCATTTGTGTGCAATGTGGAATAAAACATAGGGTGGGTAAGGGGGAAATGATTAACTTAGAATGAAATGGAAGGAAAGAGAGCAAGTAGAAAATGAATTATGACTTGAAGTACTCTTTCATTAGCCTTGGTGGGAAGTGGAATGCTTAAGCTGCACTCTACAACGTATGTACATGAACTGCACTAATTTTCCATCCACCTCAATCTTCTGTCCTCCACCTTCCATCCATTGAGGAAAATTTGGTGGCTTGACGAAACTTGGAGATGAAGGAGAGATGGAAGTGGCTTGCAAAAGTAAGGGAAAAGAAATGGGGGGGGGGGATGGTGTTCCTTTTATAGGATGTGGAAGTCTAAGGGTTAATTTCTATGATTAGTGGATTAGTGTGCTTATGTAAGTCAACATTATTTAGGAAGTAAATATTATCATCTTGCATAAATTGGAAGCATTTTTGCACTCCTTTGCTTTGAGGGATGTGTCTTGGATGGTTCTTTTTCACACATGCAGACACGTGCTCCACTTTTGCTTCAGGCACTAATGTCCCCAACAATGGCCCCACAATGTTGTCACTGTCTCTTCCAAGTCTAGGTTCTGAGGGTATTGGTCACCTAAAATCATGTCGTTGCTCGTTGTAACATATGTTTTCAAAAGTGTAGCATAGGTCCTCGAGTCGTATTATAGAGAGAGATGTAGGTTGAAGCATGGAAAGCAACTCTTGTGCATGATTAGGTGAGAGAGAGAGAGAGAGAGAGAGAGAACTTGTTCACAATGATGGGTGGAGGTCTCACCTCCAAGGGAGTTCAAGGGTTTAGAAAGGGGTTGCAAGGTTCAAAAGGGGGATAAGGTTGAGAGAGCCAACTAGGGGTTCCATGGTTCAGAGAGGGTTATAGGGTTTAGGACGAGTCCAAGGTTAAGGAGTGGAGACCTAGTCTCCTTCACGACCTCAATGTTGAGGAGTGGAGAGCTAGTCTCCTTCATGACTTCAAGGGGTAAAGCATTAAGGAGGAGGATCAAGGGAGGAAGGAGGAGGTAGAGGGATGAGGAGGAAGAGGTAGAGGGAGGAGGAGGAGGAGGAGGAGGAGGAGAGAGGAGAAGAAGGGAGTAGGGGGAGGAGGGAGGAAAAGGACAAGAAGGGGGAAGGATGGGAGATTGTACGACGGTTAGAACATGCTATCGCATGATAGTGTTGAGGGAGCTTTGACCCAAGGAGAACAAGCACATGAACACCAAAGTGCAATGAACACTGAACCCCAAAGAGTGGGAGCTTCATTCCATTGAGAGAGATTTGTACATGTTGGTCTCTACACAGTTCATAGGTACCTCTAGCTCTTTTGTAGGGGACCTCTTGGACAAGAGTCCCTCCACTTTTTGGGGGGACCTCTCGAGTCTCTACACAAAGTGGGGGAACCTCATGAGTCCCTACACAAGTGGGGGAACCTCATGAGTCCCTACACAAAGTGGGGGAGCCTCATGAGTCCCCCACAAAGTGGGGGAACTTCCAAAAGTGTAGGCTGTTGTTCTTTCTCTCTCTAGTTTTAGTATTTCTCTCTCTAGATCTTGATTTTGCAAGTATGATTGGATCCTTTCTATAAAGGATTTTGGCTATCCTCATCCTTTAAGATTCATCATACCATCTTTCAGTCTCAAGATATTACAAGAAAAACTTTGCCACTACTCTACACACACAATGATCTCATCTTCGTTGCTCTAGACTGTGCTTCTGGCCCTTGTTACCACAGGGTTAACAAAACGAGTTCTATCCCAATGAATTGCTTTTGTGGTCAAAATAATTTGATCTCCATATGGCTTATTTATTTTGGCAATTTATTTCCTTCTAAATCTTCCAAGATGATATGGCCCCAATCATATCAAATTTTGGAGGGCTTCTTTTGGGCATTCATATGGTAGATGGCCACCTTTGACTTAGCAGAAGGAATGCCATTAGTACCCCTACTTCTAGAGAGCTTCTAGACCTAACACCACTTCGAAGGGAGTGTGCTTTGTTATGATCTTGAATGACACTTGATAGGCCCACAGGGGTGATTTGGAGATTGTGATCCCAATCATTTTGATGCTCATCTTGTGAGTAATTATCTTGAGCACTTTATTTATTACTTCAGCCTCACCACTCACTGGTGTCTAGTATGTTGTTAATTTCTTATGTTAAATCAAGGAATTCTTCATCATGATCTCAACCACAAAATTAATGATGTGAATTTCTTGGTTTGAAATGATTTTGATGGGACAACCAAATTTATAGATGATATTCTCATATATAAGGGCCATACTACACCCATTTGGTGACATAATCAATTGCTACGACAAAGTAGTTGTTTTTGCCTAGGTCCATGGCAACTTTAAATCACTAATAAAAGGAATCGCCACTTGTAGAAATGTTCCCTTGGATAGGTTACCTATAATGACATTTGATCTTGGAATGTGAGTCTCCCTACACCTTAGCGTCATCACAATTCTTGTAGTATTTTGCAACATTTGCATAGATGGTACTTACCATAGCCTTGCACTTAGGGATGTTTTACTATGACTTTGGTGGAAAAATGACATCGGTCACATGACTATGCCTCATCCATGAAGATTGCCCTTTCATGCAAAAAGATGGATCATGAAAGGGCCATGTTTCGACCTTTTGGTGTAGGTGGCTACCTATCAAGGTGTACTTCAAGGACTTCAGTGCAATCCTTTGCCATTTGTTTATGGTTGCATATTTGAGAAATGTTGTCATAGAGAGATATTTCATGATATCATATTGCTTATCCTCATACATCAACACTGCAAATATTTTGGCATTAGGAAGACCATCTTTATCCTTTCGTTATATTTCTTCTCTTCAATGTGAGACAAGTATTCAGTGCCACAGTGAGACAAACTAGGTCTGTCAATGATTTTGAAGCTAAACACCTGTAGTAGTAGCATCCATGTAATGGATTATGGCTTCATGATTATGTATTAATTAGTTAGACAAATACCTACTGGTGGTCTATATAGAATACAAATGGGTTTCCCGAAAAAGAGTCTAAAAAATAGAGAAATACCTACTGGTTTATATAGAAGACAAATGGGTTACCCAAAAAAGAGTCAATTTTTTTTTTAGTGTACATGTTTAGGATTTCCTTTTGGATTCTGAATAGTTCATGTCCAACGTTGACAACGTTTAGCTTGCATACTAGGTGGAAAAATCCATGTTCTCATCTGGTTGATCTGAAATGGAACAAATCACCATCTCTAATGCAATCCACATGCATATGAATGATCAAATTGTAGTCTAGCTTCCTAAGGATGCGTGCTTTTTTGGGCATCTTTTTCAAGCCTGGAATGCTTCAGTTCATTCTTCATTCCACTCAAGCTTTGTATCCTTTCTTGTGAGCTAATGAATGGTGTGGCTACACGAGTGAATTTTCCAGTCTGCTCATGTAACTATGAGCAATTGTGCTTCAGTGCAACCATGACTGTTGAGCTGTTAGCATGGGACCATGGCAAGACACTTTGTGCCCTGTCAATGTTGGCGAAGACGTTAATGATTCCATCATGGAGGCCATATTGCTCTTCGTAGGTCAGTTTGTGTATTTGTGCGAATTCCGATTGCAATCAAGTGTGCTTCTAAAGTGTTGACCATGCTTGTGTACTTTTGGTGTGTGGACAATGGCATGTTTCTAGAGGCATATTTGGGCACTTTGCTTTTACGTACTTGTTGATCGCACAATTTGCACAGAAGAGTGCATGGCATGTCGCTCTCTGGGAGAATCCCATGCTCAAACATGAATGTATTTGTTGCGTGGCTATTGTGAGACACATTTTTGCCTTGAACTCCAAAACCCCATAGCAAATACAAGAGAATGAAGGCGTGTCTTGTATGCTCTTTAAGAACTTGTTCACTGTTACAGGCTAGCATGCAATGTGCTCCTTTGTGCCATTGCTGATTTTGCAGGAATTCCTTACGAAGCATCTGGCAATGCAATGGCATTTGTATTGGGCACAAGTGACTGAACAGAAAGAGAAAAAGCCTTTCTCATTTTGTATATTTTTGTTATGATAGCTTGAAAGGAGTGTGCAACTCCAGGAAAGGTAGCCATGTACTTCATAGCAACATCTTTGGTAGTTGCATAGGGCATTGTTTGTACCAAAGACAACAAAGCCTTCTCATGGTCCGTGCCCCAGTGCACATAAGGATGTTTACGCTTGCACTTATGAAGTGGTGATATCTCAGTGTGGGTGGCTAGCTCGTCTATAAGCAATGTGTTTACTTTCGATGATTCATGGTGTAGGCACAAAGCAACGCATGTACCTAGTGCATCTCGGCGGCAAAGACCTTGAAGGAACTTTGTAAGGCTACAATTGCACAAATGAGCAATCATGAATGATTGCACATGAGTTTGTAACATTTTTAAGAATGTGGACAACATTCTCAAGTGTTGAATTGTTTGGATACATCTCTTTTGATTTTACGAGCATCTCCTTCCAAGGCAAATGAGAATAAGGCATAGTGGAAAAAATAGAATTGCAAAGCACTTGCAACAACTTTTTGTATGCGTGCGTTGGAAAGAAGTCAAGCATACATAGCATGAGGTCTAAGTTACACTGATGTGTTTGGTTGAAGATTGTGTGCTTTTCCATGTCAAAATCCTCCAGTTCACTTCGCTCGGCCATAGTGTGGCTATTTAAACTAGTTGCTACGTCAGAAACAGCAGTCAAACAACTCAATTGCATTGTTGTGAACGTGGAAAAGCAAGATTTATTGCAGCAAAGATGAAATAGTTACAATTCTTAGCCTTTAGGCATTCAGCTCGAATGCCATCAAGTGCCCAGAACTGTTGACTATGAAACTCTCACTGGGCCTAATGCCTAAGAGCACGGAGCATATGCTTAGAACAACTCTCAGTCGTACAAGTCTAAGAAAGTTGCCCAAAGTCCCGAGCAAAGTGTCCACCTACACTCCTTGAACTGTCACTGTCACATCAGTGCCATTGCAAACATAGATGCAGCCTTTCAGCACAGGGACCTTTGAAATGAATTGAATTGAGGTGTAAGTGTAGCAGATGGGTGTGTTGGGTCACAATTGACACGAGTACCACCACAAGTGCCGCATTGGAAATCCACAAGTTGTACGTTGAGATTTGTAAACTGCAGGACGCCAGACACCTGCTAGACACAAAATGATGTTGTTAGTGCTTCGTTAACGAAAATGAAAGAGGAGAATACAATGCGAACTTACTCTTTGGCCGTAGCCGCACTTGTTCCATAAAAACTTGTTGGAGCTCCTCCGTGGCCATCAGGAATTTTTGTGAGAATAATAAAGTCAAAGAAGCCCAAGGTGTTTTTTGGTCTCATGTAGGAGACATTCTTGAGAGTGTACATGACAATCCTAATTTCATTATACTCTTGGATTAGGCACGTCAAGATGATCTTCCACTCCGCAACAACGAATGCGAGCTAGAAGAATAGAGAAAATGTTAGAAAGTTGAATAGTGCACTTGTACAATCACTTCAATTCTAATCCAAACAACTTACATCTGCATGATCTTGATCAAGTGGGCCGTTTGCCACAATTACTTGGTCAACTAGAGCTCCCTCACCATCCACCTTTATCAACATGACACTCGTCCTGCCTATCACGATCAAAATTGTGCCTTCTTTCATCTGTAAAGTCCAAGATGCAAGGGGCATGAACTCAGCTATTGTTGTCTCATTGATGAAGTGGCAAACTCCTCTCCTTTCACCATGAGAGTGGTTGCATCAGCGTACAAAGAGAAGTACGCACTACCCTCCTCACCAAAACGTTTCTTGCTTGGAATAGTACGTTCGATTCTGTAGAAAGAATCAGGCACAAGCACATCTTTGTACTGCTGAACGAGAGAGTGAGGCACTATCAAGGTGATAGTTTCACAATTGTGCCGATCAGTGAAATCAGCACATAGGCGTGTCTCATATTTGGCATTCTTTGTTTTGAAGGTGCCATACTTCATGAGGACCTTGCCTTCGAAGCCGAACCTATGCATGATAGCATTTGTGATTTGGTTGATGCAAAGCAAGGGCAAAGCATTCACACCACCTATGAATTTCCCATGTGTAGTCACTAAAGCTTTGTGCTCTATTGGTATGTCTTGTCCCTTGCTCAAAATGGCCTCATTTCTATCCCACGGTTCTTCGAAGTCATTGCATGTCTGTTTTTTGAGGGAAGAGGCTTTGCATGCTACAATAGTTGATGCAGTATTTGAATTAAACAAATATATTAATTGAAATACGCAGATTCACATATCTTCATTGGGAGCTTGATTCATTTTAATGAGCAATTATTTCAATTGCACTGTATTGCTGTTGCTAATGGTCTCTTTTAGTTCAAAGACACACGCACACTATGGAAAGTAATACAACATGAATTCACAAATTGAAAAAACGCTTGTGAATTGAAAAAACGCCTTCAAGTAAATTGAAACGCATGAAGACATCTAGTTTTAGTGACTCCAGAAATGAAATGAATTGCTACAAATTTCAAAATATTTGCACAATTTGCAAGGAAAACATTCAAATGTCTGCTACAGTTCAGTCAGCCAATCAAAAGAAATATGTCCGTCATCTAGTTTCAGCCACTCCAGAAACGAAATCCACACCAACTAAAAGCCACAAAATTCACTGCCTACAAATCACAACTTCTTTGCACAGTCAAAAGTTTTATAGCGGCAGAAACATTCAAATGTCTACTATGGTTCAGTCGGTTGATCAAAAGAAACTTGTCCATCCTCATTTTTGGTTGCGCTTTCTCCCAGTTTACTAGTGAACCTTACAATAATATAGAAAAGCTTTCTGAAATTGAAAACTTTTTCAGTGGCGTCAAGGTTCATTCGGACTAAGAAGACAGACAAATGACGGTCGAATAGCAATGGACACAAAATATATGTCATGCAACAATTCAACGGTAGAGCCTCTAGGGCGATTATTAGTAATATCGAGCAGAATGATGAAGATGAGGCACATTCATAAGAGTAGAGCTAACATCCAGATGGAGGAAACGAGGAAACGATGCTCATTCTTATGCGATGTCATTCTCAACGCGGCCTAAGAGATGTCACCTAATGGTGGATCAAGCTATAGGCAAGGAAAGTTGCATGGAAAACAGAAAATTGAATCGTTGATCATGGAAAACAACATCCAAATTAGCAAGGTGAATCGTTGGATGCTACCTTAAGCAAAGGCCTCACAAACTATTGCATGGAATGCCTTATGCAACGAATGTTTTGCCTCCTTGTTGATTAGGGAAGTCTTTCAGTAGTTGTGACTGTTTCGGAGGTCTTGCGCCAGAAGACATGAGGAGATGCGAACTAAGCATTGAAGGAGCAACTTTATATTTGTTTTTATGCTCCAATGAAGGCATAGATCGTGCTCGTGGTGTTGCTTCTACACATGCATGAAGGTTGAAAAGTTCAACTTTCGATAGTTTCAACTACACAACGCTACAGGGTCTAAGTAAACAAAGACACCATTCACAAAAGACATCGCATCATCGTTCGTTTCGGTGATCGCTTTACCAGAAGCATGTTTGACCATTTTTGGAGAAAGAGCACACTAGAAACTGGTTCGTCAGAAAATGGAAGTGAAAAAAAGGAATCGAAACGAAATCAAAGGAGAGGAGATGAAACTCAACCTCTGTGAAAAGTATCAGTGTCCATGGAATGTGGCGAATTGTGTCCTCTTTCCATGGAATCAGTGTAAGCATGACACTCAGGACTATCTTCCCCACTGAATTGACACTTAGCCATACTCGAAATAAGAACAGCACAATACGAAGCACTTGATCACCGTGCAAAACGTTGGACACAACGTTCTCTTATAAGGAAAGAGCCCATGCACAGTCTTCCTCACAGCACCCTCGAAAGCATGGCAAAAGATCAGGTTCATTGAAATCGAACGAAATTTAGTTCTCTCCGGTGAAAAATCTAAACCAAGGGATAAGTGCCTAACAATAAGGTCGCATTGCAAAGCCAGTCATCCCCCAATCAAAAAAATCCACATGTAACACACTCCAAAAATACCAAAACAGGTGAATGATAATAAGGGTGCATGTATGCATGCAAGCACTTGGCTCCAACTTGTGGGTTTTACGGGTCTTTAGACACTGTTGATTGTTTAGTAAGAAATACAAAAAAAGAAATGCTTTGAGGACTCGCAAGATCCATTAGGCTTTGCCAAGGTTTTATATTTATTTGCATGCTCTCACATTGACTGCAAAGCCACTACCTTTATTTTTTTTTAAACTATAATTTAAAACTGAAAGGTAAATCGACATTATTTTTCTTTGAAGGTTTTACGAATGATACTTGCAAAGTTTTGAAGTCAACTTTTTGGGGGGGTTTTTTTGCTTTATTTTTATAAACAGATCCAGTGGATAACAATCTCTTCACCGGTAGGCATAAAGCCCATCAGACATGCATAAATTCCATTTGGTTGGCATAAAGCCCTTTCAACAGGAAAATTGATTTTTTTAAACAAGCGAATCTGCTTTTCTGGCAAACGGCTTTCTGGATAGCATTTTTTTTTTCAAGCAACAACTTCAGCAGTTAACAGGCGAATCGACTTTAGCACCTTGCTCACAAATGAACACACAAGACTTGGATGAGTGATTGGAAAGCTTGAAGTGACTCGAAGACTTGTGGCTAGAGGAAGCCAAGGCAATCGTTCAAGCATGGAGGGAGAGTGGAGCCCCTGAAATGATTTATAGCCATGTTGGAGAGGGGTAAAAAGCACACACAAGCTAAAAGCTAAAAAGCCAACAACCACATACAAGCTAAAAGTTGAAAAGCCAAGAGCCATCTAAAAGTAGAGTTTAAGAATTTTAGAAATTCCTAAAAAACTAAAAATAATCACAAAACTCCCACTCAACTCAATCCTAAAGTACTGTCTCTAGGAGAGCCAGGGCTAATAAATCATTCATAAGACCTGCTGGAGATCCAAATAGCGAAAGAGGGCGGAGATGATAAATTGAAAGGGATGAGAGAGAGAGAGAGAGAGAGAGAGAGAGAGAGAGAGGCCTGAAAATGTGGAGGAGAAAAACACCATGATTTGAAAAGAATAAAAAATGGCCATTTTCTCTTTTGAATCGACTTCGCCTTCACCTTCACCTGTGGCAGGCCAAACAAGGTGAATGATAATAAATCATTCATAAGGCCTGCCGGAGATCCAAATAGCGAAAGAGGGTAGAGATGGTGAATTGAAAGGGATGAGGGAGACGAGAGAGAGGCCCTGAAAATAAAATAGCAAGAAAAATCGTGATTAAAAAAAATTAAAAATGGCCATTTATGGCCTTCGGAGTTGGGGGGCTAAATTTTTTTTTGGCTTTCCAAAGAAAAGAGAAACTTGAATTCAACGCGTCAAGGATTTGCTAATGTGAGCTGCTATAGCCATGGACGATGATGCGTTCACTCCTCGACGCGCTTCAATTCGTACGCGCAAGGTCGCTACCAAGATGGGAGCTGCTCTTGCTGATGTTAACAATCGTTCCCAGGTGTGTCCCTTGCAGAAGTACTTCGAGCGCTTTCACTAACCTAAGAGTTGGCAGGAGCTTCTGCATTACAAGAACGTCCGTGCGTTAATGCTAAGTAATAGAATGTGAGCACGGTGCAAAAGCCACGTTGCTGGATTATGCAGGCATAGGCAAAATTTGATGATATGCTATCTACAATAGTAGACGAAGAGCGACGTGTAAAGGAAGCCAGTGATGATACGGATAGCTCTTCTGGATAAATCAAGCAAAGCTGAGAAGAGCGACAAATCAATGCTGAAGTGTGCGGGAGAGATGGGCATGGAGTATGGGTGAGGTGGACTCATGCAGCCATTCCAGTGACTTACCATGATTTGATCAGAGATAGGAGCAGTGTTTCATCCCATTTCTTTGCTTCCCGAGCCTCCCGTTCTTGTTCTCTTGTTCTGTAGATTGCCTGGTCTCGCTCTTCCTTGGCCTCTTGCAGGGCACGGCCATGGTTCTCCTTAGTTGCTTGGGCAATGCGGTCCCTTGACCTTTCAATTCTGATGCTCTTGTGTAGCATGGGTATCCTGGATCTGTAATCTTGCGTAGCGTGATCATGGGTCACATTCTCACGCTCAAGTGTATCATCGAGGAGGCGAGGGCATGGAAGTAGAGGGTTTAATGTTGCTTTATGGATTTCCGCAATGCATTTGACACGGTTTCGAGCGCCCGCTGCACCTACAGGATTTGGGCTATGACCAGGAGATTATTTGGGTTGTCATGGCACTTTATGAGAGAGTTTCAGGCAGAGTCCGGACAAGAACTGGGTAGACAGACGAGATCATGAGCACTATTTGGGTCAAACAAGGGTGTCTATTATTATCGCCTACCTTGTTTGGCCTCTACATTGACGAGCTTGAGACAGTGATGCAGACACAGAGGGACATTGGTTGGTCTCTTAGGAGAGGAATCGGGCCAAAATCCCATAGCTATCTTTGAAGAGGTAGTAAGACACTTGAAGATGAAGTGCTCCTTTGTCTCAACCTCTTGCATGTCACACAATGTGCATATGCACCTCTCCCTAGATAGGCGCTCTGCTCTGCCGCTCTTGATACGAAGTCTGTGTGAAGAGACCCGCACCTATCCAATAGAGATCCTCAGTGAGGGGGTAAGTAGATATCTGTGTGTATCCTTGGGATCAATGAAACCCTCCTTTGTGATATGTAAGTAGGGATCTCTGTAGAAGCTAAGCTTCACTGGGAGTTCGCTTGGTTTCAACTAGGTCTGGAATGTGTGTAGCTGTAAGAGATCCTCACGGATAACTTGGTTGACCTCGTGTGATAGGAGGGGAGAAAACAAAGCGTCTATGCTGTACTGGAAGGAAGGGAGTCTATCCATGTGGAGCCCCAATCGCTCAAACCATCACTCTATACGTGTATATCAGCATCTCTTGTTTCCTCCTACTGAAAGTGCCATAGAAGAGGGCATTGCTAGCCATGGTAGCCTGCTACGCCCAGAGATATAATCCCCATACTCCCTAACTCGGTACAAATACACGATGACTTGAAATGCAGCATCTAGCTGTAATGGGGATGACTCAAACTCAACATGAATGATCTGGTGAGGAACTAATGGCTTACCGCGAATCATCTGTGATAACATGAGAACTTGTAGCCGCTCCATATGGGCCCACTTTGTATCCAATAAGTATGGCTCCCAACATGGACTGCCATACATCCCTGTTGGGCGCATCAAGGAGTCAATTTGCTTTGAAGAAGACACACTGGAAGGCTTGCCTTTGTGTATTTTGGTATTTGAAAAATACCACCCAATATGGAATCACCTACCAAAGTGGAACCATGGGTATTGTGATCCAAACTAAGCTAGAGACGTGGTCACACGAGGATCCTTTTTCGATATCTCTTCATTCTAGGGGCCATATCATGGCTCATCAAGAAGGAACCCAATGTGGGGCTATCTTTGACAAAGCAAAGTATCAATCAGCATGCATGGCATCAAGTAAGTCATTATGGCTCGGTTGGATTGTGGAAGATGTGCATGTAATCCAAAGTGATGAAGTGTGGAGATATGTTGCAACAATCAGACGTGCATATCAATTGCGAAGAACCTTGTGCTCCACATTAAGACAAAATATGTTGAGCTTCATTACTACTTCATGACGGAGCCATAGATCTATCAATTGCGAAGAACCTTGTGCTCCACATTAAGACAAAATACGTTGAGATACATTACCACTTCATGAAGGAGCCATAGATCTATCTACTATGCGATGAAGGAAAATGCTACCAATATTTTTGCCCCAAGGCTCTAGATAATAGATGGAGAATCTCATGCAATCATTGGGTGTAGGCCCACATTGAGTCATTGAGAGGGGGTGCTGGAAATCAACGCCTCACATGTGAGCCCTTATGTGAGGACAACAAAGAGGCAAGTGGTCATTCGTAGCTTGTTGGGGTAAGTATGATCAAGGGCTTGCTCTATGGTGCATGTGTGCATCTAGGGGAGTCACATGTGTGTTTGTGTGTGTTGTAAAGGCACATCAAGTGCTATGATGTGTCTAGTGTGTGACCTAAGTGATGATATAAGACAAAGGCAATCCCACTGATGTAGGGATTGATCCCCACTTATGTACCTTCTCCCCCTTTCTATAAAAGAGAGTCTTCTCTCTCACAATCAATATACAGATTTCATTGTGCTCTCACACCTCTTGCAAGATGCATCTATTCTATCCTACGGGATCCTACAAATGGTATCAGAGCTTTAGGTTCTAGATCTAGCCTAGCCTAGCATTAGATGCTATCCCTAGCATTAGATGCTATCTCTAGCATAAACTACAAGTTTCTTCATCTTCTCCATTTTCCTCCTTCTTCCCAAAATCTTTGAGAGCTCTGTTCTCTGCCTACAAACGACCATTGCCCAAACCCTCTGAGCTGCAAACTCCTCTTGTATGGGCGAACTTCCAGCTGCAAGCTTTTGGTGAAATTTTGACTGTATGTGAAATGCCAACACTCACACTCCTTGATGCCTTTTCTTGCAATGCGACTTGCTGGAGTAGCCATTCCAAAATTCCTCTGAGCCAAGCTTGCACAACAGTATGAGCTAGCTCCTGTCCAAATTTGAAGGGAAATGGTCAACCAGGGAGGGAGAAACAGCAAAAAAACCAGTCGACTGTCAAGCTGCTGGCTATGGCGACGTGACGCGGCATTTCGCCTCTCCTTGCTGGTAACCCTTCTCTGGTATAAGGCCCTTCTTCCTGCATAAAAATCCCCTTGAATAGAGCTATGAGCTGTGAGAATTGCACCCTCCAAGTTCTGGTCTCTGTTTTGGACAGTTTTGACAATGTTGTGAGTTTGATGCTACATTAGATGCTACTTTAGCATTTCTGATGTTTTAAAGTGTTGAATAGCTTCAGTACAACTATGGCTACAGCTTTGCTTTAAGTTGCTACACCTGGATTTGCTTGGAATGCTTTCATTTAGCCACCTCTATGAAGCATGCAAGTGAAAGCATCATTTCCATTATGTTTTGTAGTATGGAATTTGGTTACAAGCCTTTGCTATTCTAAATGCTTGTATTTTGAAGCTCTTCAACTCTTTCTAGCCTTGTAAGAGAGTAGACACTGCCCATTTTGGTTTAGACCCTCTCATGGCTACCATCTTGAATATAGAAAAGTTTAATGGTAAAGGCTTTCACACATGGCAGATGAAGATTAAGTTTGCATTGATGAGGGAAAACCTCTAGGGGCTTGTTAAACCTGCTTCAACTACTTCTTCAACAACCTCTAATGCTGGAGAATCCTCAGCTCCGACACATCCGGCAAGAGATCCTGCTAGAGAAGAGAAAGCCTATGGCATCATTGCTCTTGGCTTAGGAGATGACTATATTCATCACATTTCTGATTTAGAGTCTCCTTCGGAAGCTTGGCAGAAGCTTGACATTATTTTTGGTGCTAGCTCTCACATCTTAAAATTGTCACTTAAGATTGCTTTCTTTGAATTGAAGAATGGCTAGTGGCACTCCTTTGGCTGCCCATGTCAATTATATGCGGAGTCTCATGACTCAACTTGCTTCTATCAACTCTCCAATCACTACAAATGATGCAATGGCAGTATTGCTCAAAAGTATGCCTGAAGATTATGATCATGTTGTTACCACTCTGAAAAATCTTCCTAATCCTACTCTTGAAGGTCTTATTACTGCTCTTCAAGAAGAAGAAAGGCACATGGAACTCCGGAGAGGCAATGACACAGCCTATGCCATAAAAATTCAAAGGGGCAAGTTTTCACCTTTGCAAACATTGTGGGAAGACTAATCACCTCTCAAAAGATTGCTTCAAGATCAATCCATGCAAACATTGTGGCAAAAACAATCACCATGAAAAGTATTGTAAAGCCAAAAAGGAAGAAACTACAAAGTCAGAAACTGCCAATCTACTTTCATTTGATGAGTCTCCACATGATGAAGACTATGCTTTTTAGGCACTTTGTCTTTTTATTTATCATCACTTGGTCAAATTTTGAGGTTCTCTGCCTGGAGTAGTACTCCAAAAAGAATATGTAAATCACCTCTGGTCACCATATGATGTAGACCATGTGATATGTGTTTTGACTATCCCATTTCTGTAAACCTCACAGCCTTGGGAACCCTTGCTAGCATGAGATCCTAGCCATAGATTAATCCTTGACCACCATGAGATGGCATGAGACACTATGAGACTAGATGAATCCTTGACACTGCAAGAGGCAATCCCTTGAGGGGGGTTTGTTGGGGTAAGTATGATCAAGGGCTTGCTCTATGGTGCATGTGTGCATCTAGGGGAGTCACATGTATGTTTGTGTGTGTTGTAAAGGCACATCAAGTGCTATGATGTGTCTAGTGTGTGACCTAAGTGATGATGTAAGACAAAGGCAATCCCACTAATGTAGGGATTGATTCCCATTGATGTAGGGGCTGATTGCCACTATGTAGGGAAGGTATTACCTTCTCCCCCTTTCTATAAAAGAGAGTCTTCTCTCTCACAATCAATATAGAGATTTCATTGTGCTCTCATACCTCTTACAAGATGCATCTATTCTATCCTACGGGATCCTACATAGCTCAGTCTTGAGAATGAAGCTGAAGTACAAAGGGGTAATTTGGTGTTCAAAACAAAGATGAGTTACGAAGCGTGGACTGGGTTATGGAAGGTAGGAGTTCCAGCATAATCATTGTTGTTGCTGAGGTTGGTGAACGTTGCTGCTTGGAGCAACATAATCCTTGGTGTTGCTGGAAGCTGGTGGTGGGAGATGAAGCATCATGGCGTGACATAGCCACCAACAAAAGAACAAAGCCTAGCAGCATAAGCTGAGTTTTAGGGCCAAGATGAAGCTTCATCATGGAAAAAGCGACTGCATTTCTCAAGTTTCACTCTTTCACTTTATCTAGGTCTATCGGAACTATGATGTTCCTTGAGGCTGCAACAATTTTTGGCTCCGTGCCTTCTGTCATCTCGCCCATGCCTTCCGCCGTCTCCCAGGTCTCCTTGGCCATAAGATGGCTATGAACCTTCACTTTCCAGATTGGACGGTTCGTTCCGTCCAACTTCCTAGACTCTCCAAAGTTCGGAATGAGCAAGTTGAATCCATGGCTCGGTGTAGATGACCTCAAGTTTGCAGACCTATTTTGCACTGTCTGTAAGCTGCACCCCCAAATGTGAGAGCTTCTTCCTCTTCAAGGATTCCACCCTTCAGTTTGAAGAAGGTTCCTGGTCTTTTATCTCCTAGGCTTCAACTCAGGAGCAAGGCTATCCTTGGATGATAACCGTCGGCTCTGATACCATGTCTAAAAGGTAGAGGTAGGCTGCTTGCTTAAGGACAACACTACTCCGTAGTGGAAGATTCACCTCAAGATCACAAGATACTAATGGGGAACACAACTCAAATACATGTGCTTTACTTAAATGTAAGAGGGCAAATGTGTGTCTATGTAGCTTGTGGATAAAGAACTATCTTATTCCCCTAGGTTAGTAGTGGCAAACCTGTAAGAGGTATCAGGTCTGAAAGAGTACTCAGATGTGTAGCAACAGAAATATTTATAGATGAATCTCAAGAACGAAATCTTGTTAACATACGTACCAACACTTCTAGAAACAATTGCTGAGGCAAGGTACCAAAACAAGGCTCTGTTTTGCTGCACCCTCTGCAGGAAACTCCTTCTCTTAGCCATGCGCCTCTGTGATGGCCTTCAGTAGCTGCTCAAGATTGCAAGATCTGCTCTGTTGTTCTTTGTTGACAGACACTTCCACTGCAGCTCCTTATGCTCTCCTACGCATGAAACACAGGACAGCGAGAGAGAGAGAGAGAGAGAGAGAGAGAGAGAGACTCCAGATCTGCATGGAAAACTGTGCACAAACTATGTGTGTATGTGTGTGTGTGTGTGTGTGTGTGGAATGGAACGCCTCCACTTGGGAGGAAAGGCCCTATAAATAGGCTGCCAAGTAGCTGACCTATGGGCTGCCATGTGGCTGACCCAGGGACAGTCAATTGACCCAGGTCAGGTCAACTGACCCGTTCTTGGTCAGTCGATTGGCCTGACCAAGGCTAGGTCAAGTTAGTGACCAGGTTAGCTGGCCCCAAGCCCTGGGTAAAGAGCCCCATAAATAGCCTGAAACAGGCCCCAAATATAGAGAAAATAGTACCTCTTTCCACATAGAAGCCCTCACTCATTAGATGTGCTATATTACCATCTCTGTAGGTCATAGTGAGCACAAAGTCCAAAGAAGAAAGCTGGTGATGATGCAACCATGGAACACTAGCACCGCGAATACTTGATTCACCTCAGAGAGAGCCCGGATCCTCGAAACATAATGCCACCTTGAACAGCAAGAAATCTGTAGAGTTGTGATTTCCCATACCAGCGTGCATGGAATTCCAAGTGAAAATGCTAAGCTGTATAACACATCACTCCCAAGATCCTCTGGTAAACACATCATGCACAGGGACCCTCAACAATGAACTTGGAACATAGAATGTCCATAGTCTCTGCTACATATAAAGCAATGAACTTGTGAACACATCTAGTTAATACTTTGTCGCCTGAGCCTTTGCTTGCCAGATTCCACTTATAGGAGATGCAATCAGCCTGCTCTCTGTCCCACAAGCCCTCTCTGGCTGTGGCACATGGGGGGGTCCATTCCTCAGTGCTAGAAAGCAGGAACAATTTGAGTATCCTGAGCTAGGCTGCCTAGGATCATTAGACTTGTCACCAGTCTCGTCATGGCCTTTTGATTTGCCCTTGTCCTTCGACTGGCAATCTTTGGCCACGTGAACTCTCTTCCCACAAGCATAGCACCAGCTCCGTCCTTTCTTATGCACTGTCAAAAGCGCTTCAACACCACCCGGAGTGGCGGGCATCTTACCTTGAGATAGGAGAACAGATTCCTCCTCAAGAGAAGGGAGTAGAGGTCCTCAAATCCAACTGAGATGTAGTGCCCTGGCACCGCAAAGCTCGAGAAACCACATCATACTCTATGAGGATAAGGGCAGCCAACTGAAGAGAGGAGAGGGAAGCACCCAACGCCTGAAGCTGGTCAGGGATGAGACCTTGGCCTTCATTAAGAATAGTTTCTCTGTAGGAAATCAAGACTGTAGAGCTGACCTTGCAAAGTGACAGCCCGCATAGAGGAATCCTAGGCATAGAGATCCTCTAACTTAGACCACACTTCGGAGGATTAGCTAGGGTTTGTACTGTTGGGATACCTTCTTCATTATTGTCCGTATTGCTGAGTGTGCCTTGGAGTCATGGTCCTCCCAATCTTATAGTTTCTCAAGGAAAGCTTTCCTCACGGTCAGCATCCCAGCAAATTGAGTTCTTCGGACATTCGGGCTTCCGCTCTTCCACATGTACCCTTGAAGGATCTCCCAGAGACCCTTGTGGATAAAGCAGACTTTCGTGTTCAGCTTCCAATGAGAGTAGTTGGCTCTGTTGATTTTGTCCTCCTTGTTCACGCACGGGGTCCCATGGTCCCACTCCAAGCACTCACAGACTGATTTGGAAAGTCAGATGATCAGCCCCACTGAAAGGGAGGGTGGGTGGGGAAGAAAGAGGAGGCAGAGAATTGGGGAAGAAAGAGGAGGCCAGAAAAGAAAAGGAGGCAGCAAGGAAAGGAGGAAAGACTTTCCTCTTACTGTCCATACCTTACTTCAGCCTCTCTCAGGCACATCTTCAGCCCAGAGCTTCCTTGATACCTCCTACAGCTCCCGCGGTCCCGAGCAGTCAACCTCTTCCAACAGCCAACTTTGTCAAGGAAAGAAGAGGAGGCGGCAAGGAAAGGAGGAAAGACTTTCCTCTTGCTGTCCATGCCTTACTTCAGCCTCTCTCAGGCACGCCTTCAGCCCAGAGCTTCCTTGATCCTCCTACAGCTCCCGCGGTCCCGAGCAGTCAACCTCTTCCAACAGCCAACTTTGTTGGATCTTTGCATGATCTTGTTCAAGACACATGTTCATCAATGCGCACTGCAATAAGGGTGGGCTGGTTATGAGCCAAAACCCCCGTGATCTGACCACCACTCTTTGCAACACGCTCCAACAGTCCCTCTTTGACCTCCAAACAGCAGCACACAGACCCAATCTGATGCTTGCTCCAAACTCACTTCGAACAGCAGCAAAATACCTTGATCTGGACACCTGCAACAGTCTCTTCTCTAGGTCCTTGCTCGAAAAACATGTCTGCTCTGATACCGTGTCAAACATTGCGCATCCAAATGCATAAAACACGAGAGAGAGAGAGAGAGAGAGAGAGAGAGAGATCTGAGGCAAGAAGCTCTTGTTACAGCATGGAAAACTGTGCACAACTTGTGTGTGTGTGTGTGTGTGTGTGGAATGGAACGCCTCCAATTGGAGGAAAGGCCAGGTTGCCATGCAGCCAACCCATGTGGCCGACCCAGGGACAGTCAACCGATCGAGTTCAGGTCGGTTGACCCAAGCCAAGCAGGTCATTAGGCACGATGTAGATCGGGTCGGCTGACCCCCTTTGGTCAGCTGATCGGCCCAATCAGGGTTAGGTCAACTTGGTGGCTGGTTAGCTGGCCCCAAGCCCTGGGTACACACCTTAAATACAGCCTGATACAGGTTGCAAATACAGAGAAAATAGTACTTCTTTCCACATGCCCACATAGAAGCCCTCACTCATGAGATGTCCTAAATTCTAACAGATGTTGGTGTGCACCTAGGTTTGCTCTGGATCTGCTGAATGTCTACTCTAACACTAACTGATCCCTGGCCTCTGCTGAAATGCAGCCAATAGTGTGGTGTCCTGCAATGACTAACTGTCCCCTCATGGGGCCTATTTATAGGGCATACAGCCCTCAAACTTGGCAGACCCCTGCAAACTGGGCCAACCAGTGTGTCAGCCAACCATAGACTAGGCCAACTGTTATGTATCTAGATGCTAATCCTCGGATTAGTGGGCTACTCCAGCAGGGTTAGAGGTCCTAGGATTAAGGGAAGCAGGCTGACATGGGACTAGAGAACTTGAACACTAGCAAAGGGCCAGTAGGCTACATTTTGTGGCGCTTTCCACAGAGTGGGATGCCTGTGGCATTCAATGTGCACACACCACTGGATTGTCTGGTGTCACAAGATGCTGTACCGATGTTTCCTTGGGAACAGGCTCTGGCGGTATGGGACGCCAAAGCTATGGGCATAGGGCTTGTGCGATTCTGATCTCTAGCCCAATACTTGGGAGTGGCTGGGAGGTCAGTCACCTGCTGATTTCTATTGTGTTTTGCTGATTGTGGTTGCATTTGTGTTTAGGGTTAGATCGTAGAGGGGATGCAAAAGTTGGTATCAGAGCAGCCCCCAATGCAGTGGAGTTGGTGCAAGGTATGCAGTCAAATGTCTTCAGGTAGTGCGATGTATTTCTGCAGATTGCTGAAGTGTTATGAGGTTGATTTCATTGCGATTTATGCAGCATGATGTAGAGAACTGTTTGCAGTAATTTATGGAGAAAACTCCATAGGGATATTGAACCTGCAAGGGGGGGGGACTATATAAACTGTCTGGGAATGACAGGGACTAGGGTTGAAGTGGTGGTTGTTAGGAAAAAGAGTGAACCTGCGAAAATTCGCAGATGCAGGTACAAGAGCCTGAAGCTGTTGGTTTTAACAATCAATTGCAAGTAAATCTGCTGTGACCCTGGTCATGGCCAGACAAAGCCTGAGAAGGGATGCAACAGCTGCACAATTGTTGCTGTGGCTGTCCAGTAGGAGGTTGAGGTGTGAACATTGCTGCAGGATCGTCTGTCAGTGGCTACTTGGCTACTGTAGGATGCGATTGCATGCTGAGGGCCTGAATTAGGCTGTGCAAGTCCACATGGTTGCTGTGTACTGATAGGCACTGGTAGAGGCTGGCGGATTTGGGGTGTTGATTGCGCATCTGTGAGGAGGGTGTGGTGATTGCAGCTGCTCCTTACCCAGATTAGTGCTTCAGAAAGCTTTCTTTTGTGATTTATATGCTCTCTGATCTATTGTATTCTGGCATCTGCACCACTATGGCATTATGCACATTGCAAACATCCTCATCAATTTACATTTCAGTTTTCTATTGATTTTGTGTGTTTTTTAAAGCTGAAATGGACAGTTTAGAGCTGTTAAAAGTTATTTGTTTTCATATCTTGGTGTATTTCTATGTGATTTGATGATGTGTCATATGATGTGGAGTTCCCATTGTGTCTTGATTATTGTTGTATCCTGTTAGCAAGTTTGTGGGTGATCATACCAGAATTATAAAACTGAACGGTTTTGAACACACATCCTCCAGTTGTTGGAATTGCCCTCTGTTTTTTGACTGCCAATGACAAGGACTAGTTATGTTTGGAATTTTCCTCCCGATACTGACTGAGCACTGGATAGGTCCGACCTTATTCAAGATCTGCATGGAGGGCTACTTTGCTGGATTAGGTGAATGGTTTCGTTTGACATGAGGGAATTACAAAACATGAAGTTTTCTGTTTGAGCATAGGAAGTCGGAAATACAAGCATGCACATAATTGCTGGAGTATAAAACTAGAAATGGTGATTGTTGAAATTGTTACTGCAGGCAGCTGTTGCCCGGCTCGATGCTTTAGAGACTGATAATATAGGTGTTGAGGTCGTTGATGCTGATGATGATGAGGAAGCATCCTTTGATGATGAAGACCAAGGTACATAATTAGATGTACATGCAACAGTTTTGGAATTACTTTTAGATTCAGGAAAAATTTAGGCTGCTGATACATCTTTCTCTTGGGATCTTCATTTAGGCTGCTGATACATCTCTCTCTTGGGATCTTCATTTAAGTTGCAGCTGGTGCTAATTTCTTTATCATCTCTGCTGCATTTGGCCAACCAGCACTTTTCCGTGTGTTCAACTCAGTGAGCATGCTAATAATAAAGGTGTGTGTTTTAACACCAGGTTATGGGGAGCGCTTGGCTGTGCTTCTAGATTAGCTTTCATCATGTGTGAGTTTGCCCTCAAACTGACTGGAAGTTTCGTTGTTGGTAGGTTAAGTCAACACGAGTTACACGATTGTGTGCATGATGTCTTTTTGTCCTGACCTGAAGCTAATGTTGGACAGCTACTATAGCATGGGGTCCACACTCTGAACGTCAAACTTCATGTTTGTATCTTTGCAAGTCTCTGCATGCATGTCCACTATTTGTAAAAGTATTATCTAAGAGTATCTAAAAGAAAATGCTATCAACCTTGAAACATTTTCATGAAGGGCATGCTGCTATTACAGCTTTGTTGCTCACACAGCCTGTTGGATTTCATCCATGTATAGACAGTTTTGATCATCTTTTTTACCATCTCATGGTTTTGACTGTAAGGACTGATAACTGTTCGGTTAGAGGGATTTGTGTTCACTCAGAGGAAGCATCCAAAAGGAGCCAAGAGGAAGACAAGACAGGCTAGGGCGTTGGAGAAACTTGAGAGTGCCAGAAAGACAAGGAGTTTTCTTGACCTGCTTCAAGAGGTTTAAATTCATTTTCATTCAAGATAAGCTCTCATGTTTGTTTTCCTTCACCATTGTGACCTGTTAGATCCAAAATGTTATCAGACGAGTTTTCATCAAAACAAAAATCTCTGATTGTTCGTCTTGCAGGCAAAATTGGAAGCATTGCCAGCTCATGTACCCACATATCTGAAAGCTGCTGTTGGCGCCCCAAGCTCATCTGCGCGACGCCATTTTTGCACGGTTTGTGGATATTTTGCGCATTACACTTGCAGTGTATGTGGGGCAAGGTTCTGTTGCTGCCGCTGTCAGAAAATTCATAGTGATACACGGTGCCAAAAGTTTGTTGCGTAATATTCTTTTTCTGGATTAAAATTCAGAATCCACAAAAGAATCTGCACACCAAGTTAGCACAACAGAATTTAGAAATCCATCAAAATTAGGATTATAGAGTAAGATGGGACTCTGACTTACATGATAACCTCCTACATTGAGAGGAGGATGTGCATATCACAATGAATGCAAGCGAGCTGAAGGGAAATGAAGCTGAAGGCTGTTGACATCTATCCTCTACTTGTTTCTTTACTACTCTTTTTCTTGTGGTTCAGTTCTTACAGGCACTAAAGGACTTCTGTAATGAAAGATCTGCTGATTGCTGTGCTTGTTCTTCCTAAACAACATTCCTGGAGAGCACATTTGTGGATCGTTCATAGTCTCTCCAACCTTGCCCCGAGCATCATAGTATGCAGGGCCCTCCATTAAGACAAATGGTTGCGTCTTCCAAACTTCGTGGCTATGTACCATGCATTTCTTCCCTGTCTCACATCTTAGGTGGTGCAAGCCTATTTATACCATCATTGACATGTCTTCTTGGTCCATCACAATTCTAGATTTTTTCTTTCTTTTTGCTAGATTTTTTAAGAGAGCTTTTCTAGATCCCAGTCAATCTATTTAGGAGCCAAGAAACCATGAGAAACAAGGCATATTCTTGCAGACCAAAGCTTAGATGTCGGAGGGCATAAGTTTGAACACATAAGCTTCAACTAATGGATTAGAATACACCTTCCTTGTCTCCATAGGAATTCTTGAATTACATCTGGCTCCATCAAGAGATGTATCATTTATATTGTTAATGCACAAAACTTTAGAAAAGGGTTAGGGGACAGATTGGAGAAAGGGGGATTGAGGAGAGGAAGAGTGAGAGAGAGAGATTTGGGGGGGGAGAAAGTAGGCTGCAAGGAGGGAGGAGGAGACATGTCACATCAAAAGTACACATTGAGTGGTGGATGGGGACTTACATAGTCCCTCCACATTTCCCACCTGAAACACACTATAAGATACATACTATAAGGTACAAATAATGAGAGACACACTATAAGATACAAATAATAAGACATAAGATACACACAATAAGTTACATTGTATGAGATACACACTATAAGGTACATCCTATAAGGTACAAATAGTAAGGCATAAGATATACACAATAAGTTACATTTAATAAGATACACATAAGGTACAAATAATAATAAAGGGCCATTAAAATAGCCCTTTTCCCCCCTTCATTACATCCATCCGTTCCCATAGAATTTTGTCCTCAAAATTACGTGTATTGGTTGCTACGCAAGGGTGCTGGAACATCCAAGTGATGTTGATCAACCTAGTTAAAAATAGGGACAATACTTTTTGGCCGCCATTACTGTTCACCCTCTGCAAGCCCTTTCCATCTTATGAGGTACTCAATGTATACCCTGTTGCGGAGTACTCAATCTCTAAAACCCACAATAGCTCGGGAACATAGAGGATATGACCCTCCTCATGCATAGGTGGCAACTCAGGTAGGACATGCACATGCTGTCCCACATGTGGTTTCAGAAAGGAAACATGGAAAACATCATGGTTCTTGGAGATACTGGGTAGCTTCAATTGATACGCTACCTCTCCAACTTTGTTGTTGATGATCTTATAAGGATTGTAATACCTATGAGCAAGCTTTATATTGGTATTTCCTTTTAGCGAGGCATGACGGTTCTTATGGAGACGCATGTGCACATATAATCCCCCTCTTTGAAAGATAGATATCTCCTATGTTCATTTGCATATTCTTTTGCTTGCCTTGGGCATCTTGCATATTTCTTTTTGCCAATTGTAGAAGTGCATCAATCCTTTCCAAATCATTTCGTTCTTGCTATTTTTTCACAGCCACATTTGTAATTGAAGAGGGCATTCCAACCTTGCATCCATACTTGTAGTAAAATTCAGCAAGTGCCAACCATCTATCCCAAGACTCTTGAGAATCATGACAAAAGTGCCTCGAGTGTTCCTCCACCCATTTGTTCACCCTTTCTAACTGTCCAATAGTCTTAGGATGGTATGCAATGCTAGGTGTGAGCAAATTACCCATTGTTGTGAATAACTCATGCCAAAAGTGACCCATAAATCTTGCATCTTTGTCATTGATAATTTCTTGAGCCATGATGCTTAAAGACATGCTTGCGACCAGCTTGGCCTTTAAGTATATGGCTTGCAAACTTCCTCACCAAACTCGGCATCTGCTCTTTGCCTAGCGACCTGTGATACTAAATAATGGTTCTTCATGGGTATGAAGAGGGCCTATTTTGTCATTCTATCCACCACAACATAGATGTCCCATCCCCAGATCAGTAGAAGGCAATCCTGTAATGAAATCCATTGCTTTGTAAATCCATTTGCCCTCTAAACTTGTGTTGTCCACTTGATTCTGTCGGCAAGACAAGCATTCAGCCACATCTCGCCACATGCCTTCTAAGATAAAGCTCTATTTGATTCTCTCATATGTCTTGGTGACAACCGCATGTCTAGCCATGGAAGAGGATTGCATTTCTTGCGAAACCAACTCTCTATATTGTGAGTGTAGCACTAAATAAATCATGTCCTTGTATCACAACAGTCCATTATGTAATTTGAATTGTAGGTGACCTTGGCTAGAAGGTTTCTGCAAATCTAAAAATATGGAAGCTGCCTTAGAATTCTTCTTAAATGCCCTGAATCTACTCTTGATATATGGTAGAAATAGCAGACAAATTGCAAGCTCGCATCTTGGACAAGGCATTTGCATCCACATTTTCCTTTCCCTTTTTGTAAATATCAAAATCATAGGATTAAACTATAGCCAACCACCTCTTTTGCTTATATGACAAATTTGGTTGAGTGAGGAAGAATCTAAGTGTCCTATGATTTGTTTTCACCTTAATTTTGCTCTTGTACAAATAGTGGTGCCATTTCTTGAAAGCATGCCAGATAGTGAACATCTCTTGATCATAAACATGGTAATTGAATTCCTTGGCATCAACCTTCCTGCTTTCCAAGCTATTACCCCGTGTTCCTTTCTCAGAACGACCCTCAATCCTTTGCCATTGGTATTTGCCTCCACAATGAAAGGGCATGAAAAATCAAGATATACCAAGATAGGTGAATGAGTGAGTAAATTTTAGGTCTTTGAAACTACGTTGTCCTTTTGTCGACTACATAAAAGCATCTTTCTTCAAGAGGTCACTAAGAGAAGTTGTCCTCTTGGCAAATTTGTGAATAAAGCATTTGTAGAAGGAAGCAAGGCCTAAAAATCATCTCAATTGGGTGGGGTTTTGTGGTTGTGGCCAATCTTTAATGCATTTCACCTTTGCGGGATCCACCCGAATGCCATGTCTACTCACAGTATGCCCTAGGTACTCAACCATAAAAGTGCATTTGTCTATCAGTAATAAAATTACAACTTCTAGAGGGCTATTGGGTAAACCACAGCAAGGATTCCTCCTCCTGTAACAATTCACAACAACAGTCCTAGGGCACTTTGGAGGGCTAGAAATCATAATTGCAGCAAACAGGTTGCCTCCTTGATGGCTCGAATAGAATTCGTAGCAAATTATATCTCTCTAACAGCTCACACATGCAAAGGGTTTGGGGTTATGGTGATGGAATAAGCCATACAACCATATAGGAATTGAGCAAGGACAGTAGAATAGATTTGTAACAATGAAAGAGAGTTGAGAGAAGGGGGGAAAGAGACAATATATTGTACTCGGGGCTAGAAAGAAGGGATGCCCCCCTCGGAAGGTCTTTATTACAATCGAAAATAATTTTGTAAAACTAGCTCTGAGAAGAACATGAAGTTGAGTACAACTCTTTAATGAATCTTGGAATTGTGAGGCTCTTCTTTTATAGACTTGACCTAGCAAAAAGCTAGACCTTTCTAAAGCTACTTTTTACAAGAAGCTTAGCTTTCCTAATTTTTCCCACTTTAGGGTAGCTTTAATGGCCTTTTTAGAATCCCATGGGGCCCTCATTAATAGGCACCTTTTTATAGGAACTTTTGGTGCTTTTTGCCTTGTGGAACTTTCTTTTTGGCACTTGAGCCTTTTTGCACTCTTCCAAGTCCTACACAACAATTAAACAAACACCAACACTTTAACCAAGTCAATGCATGCACTCCTTTCTACACTCTTCCAAGTTAATGCATGCATTCCTAGTTCTTGGACTAATCCTATTCCCTTGTGGATGTCTCCACAGTTCTCTTTTACCAATGTAAAGCAAAAGTTCAAAAAAATAAAAAATATATTTGTGTGTGTGTACATACATTTTTATATATGTATGTGTGTGTGTGTGTGTGTGTGTGTGTGTGTGTGTGTGTGCATGTGTATATGTACACACACACACATACATATATAAAAATGTATTTATACACACACAAATATATTTTTTATTTTTTTGAACTTTTGCTTTACATTGGTAAAAGAGAACTGTGGGGACATCCACAAGGGAATAGGATTAGTCCACACACATTGCTTAAGAGAGGAGAGAGACCCCAATTCAATGAGGTGTGCTTGTGGTCAAGTGAAGGTTTACAGTGAGTGCAAAAGACATCGGTTGATCGAATCTATGGCCAACCTATACATGTATCCACAACATCTTATATGCCTAACCCTATTTTTTGTGAGAATGGAATGCTAGATGGGAGTGACTATCTTATGTCACATAGTGGTGTTATCCTTATGAGAGATTGCTGATGGTGTTGAGATCCAGTACTAGGTTCAATTACTATGCATCGTGCACAATCGTGAATGCTAGAGACCTAGTACAAGTTAAAGGTTGTCTTCAAGGATGTTGAGATGCTACCAATGATCATCAGGACTATTCAATGCTTCTGCACATTCAATTGGTACAAATTTCTTGTGAGGCCTAGAAGATGCTTAAAGGTCTATATGAGACTAAGAATCCAATGCAAATAGTAACACGCTAGGCTTAGTTATTCACACTAACATTGAGTCACGAAGAGTCTATTAATGACCATCTAGTGAAGGTGAAGATTCTAAAAGATTAACTTGAAGCGATTGGCCAAAAGGTTGATAAACAATTAGCTAGCCATGCTGTTCATAAGAAAGGTCCCATGCAACTTCAATGCACTGATGATTGCTCTGATGGTTGGAGAAAGGTCAAAACAGACCCATGATGCTTGGCACCTTGTAGAATTTGATATATCCCAAGCTTCTTAGGCTGGATAGACATGGTGCCGCCTTGGCATCTTGAAGAATTTGGCATGTTAGCAACCTCGATTGGGAGTGCCACCGTGTGTGGTGTTGTGATTGTACCAATGTTCTAGTTTGGTTTCAATTGTTTGTGAACTTGGAGGTAAAATAAGTGCTTGGAGTAAAAGAGGTGTGGGAATTTTGGACTTGATGACGCCGCTTGTTTCAAAGAGTTTCTACATGGGAGTTGATGGGGCATCTCTTCAACAAAGTGGTTATTAGCCCACAATGATGGCTCATTCAAACAACGTATTGGAATTGTAGAGGTCTACTCCACAACTATGAGCCCCCATTAGAGAACAAGGTGAGTCATACTTGGGGGAGGGAGGGATGGAGAGAGGCTACCATGTGGGCAGCAAGCAAGCTACCACATGGGCAGTAGCAGAGCATTCCTTTTGGGTTTATTTTAAAGTAGCCTTATGGGTCACCCAGGGTTAAGTTGGCAAGTTTCGGGCTGATTCGCCTCATTCTTTTTTGCTATCCTATAAGCTAGTCAGCCAGAAATTCATTCCTATAAGAGGAGGCCATTGGATGTCTCCAACTAGTTTAGTTTATTTAGCCAGTAGTTCTTTAGTATTCTAGTGCACCACAGTGTAACATACTATAGCCAGTAGGAGAGCAACTATGGGTGCATAGACATGGAGCTTATTTTGCAAGAGCTCATCCTTGAGCAGCTAATGAAGTTTATGAAAAGTTATGCAACATTAGGAAGGAATCTAAAGTAGTGGGTGTAGCAGGTGCCTGTAGTGGTGCCATACTTCACTGTACCTTGCAACAAGTAGTGATACACTATTGTGGAAGGGTTGTGCTTTATGCATGAGGTTTTTGGATATAGTCTTTTGAAAAAATTCTTTCCAGATATGAAGTGTCTTTATCTATTTATATGCACACATGTGAGGTGAGGTAAGTTGTGTGCTATCTAGGTAATCTAACTTCTGCATTGGATGATTTGTATTCAAGGTTGGGTATTAGAGCTAGTGGGATATATTATTATGTTTTCAATATGCTATGACAGTGTTTAATGCTAGTGATACATGATTGGCTTCTTCAACAAGAACCTCTATGGAGAAAGGTTGCTGGCGATAGGTTAGTGGAAACAAGAGGACTCATAATTTGTGAAGGGAGATAAAAGCTCAGACTTCAAACTCATTTGCAACAATACCAAAGATCCATGGAGCTCAAATTTTCACATATGCAAAGGTTGGAGTAACGTGTGGGGTAGGACCAAGCTCAATCATTAAGGTCTTGGCAATGGCTGAAATGAGGATTGCTTATTTAGTAGCTTGGGAAGGATGTGCAAGGATCAGGCCCATTTGAATCAAGCATCCTTAGGAAATATGCCTATTTTTTTATCACCAAACTAGGAGCGTAAATCGCATGGAGTAGTGATTGTTTCAAAAACCACCATGGTTGAGGAGATTGGATGATTAGTAGTAAAGATTCTTCATGGCATTTATGCTAAATATAGGGGCATGGAGAGACCCAAATAAATAGAGTCACAACTCTCTGAGGAGACATAGTGGTTGCTTTTAGTCGAGAAGCATTCAAAGCAGGGCTTAAATGCCTAGATTAATTGGGTGGCATAAAGAAGTCACACAGAGGTCAAGTTGAGTGATTAGACATAGTGATGTGGATAGAGCCCGTACGGATGCCAGACCCTAAACCCCAAACCTTAGAAAGCCAAGTTTGTGGTACAAAATTGATTTAAAAAATCAATTCTTGTGACATGTTTTAGAAAACCCTAAATTGCATGTCACAATGTAAAAAGTTATAGGATTTGAGCACCCAACATATTACATGAGCAACAGGTTGGCTTTTCCACAAACCACAAACCTATTTCTTGAGTGCAATACAACCTCTGGTAAAAGCTAGAAATTTTGTTAATTTTAAGCAAGAAATTGTGTTGCACTCCAAGGTGTAACTTAAGCAACTAGTTGCATACTGACACAACCTAGATCCAACTATGGCATGACAAGCTAGGTGCAATACAATTTTTCCCTCAAATCAATAAAATTCTCTAGTTGTGTTGTACCCCAACCTAATACTCAAGCAACAAGTTGGCGAGGTACCATCCTATTGCGTAAGCAACAAGATGAATGCTACACAACTCCTTGCTTTAATCCTATAATTCTTTTAACTTATTGGGAAATCAATTTAGGCCTTGTAAAAGGCAAGGGTTAAAAGGTTTCGTTATTTGGTACAAAAAATGAGGTTTTCTAGGGTTCAATTTACAAAGTTTTTAGAGAAGTGTACTATCTTGATGGGCATGAGATAGAATGAATCCAACTTCAATTCAACATAGGATAGATTTAGTAATTAAATTCAAAAGTAAAAACAACTCAAGATTTCATTATTACAATACCATTTAAGAAATTGCATTTTCTTGCATTCATGTGGTTGGTGTAGAATTATAAATGAATCCCCTAGTAGTGCCTAGGGGAAGTTAGAGATGAGAGACACATGATGAAGATAATGGATTAAAAAATCATGATGTATTTAATGATAATCCAAAGATCGATATACTATACAAGATGATTTCATAGATATGCCTTGTAACAAAGGTAATGGAAAGTCTTCACATGCTTCATATATAAAAAATTTCACCATGCCCACCAATATAAATATAAATTGAAAAAAGAAACGAGTTGAACAGGGTAAGATGAACATACATATGGTGGTAGCATAGCAATGAGAAAATTGTCTGGTGGACCAAACTGCTCTAAAAGTGGTTAAAGGTGTCAAGGGGAAAATTACATACGTCTTTCCTCTACGAAAGTTCCATCAAATAAAATGGAAAGAGTGTTATTAAACATTGTGCCAGGGAAAGGAACTCCAAAGAATGTGATCTTTTGCTAAAGAAAAGTAAGCCACCTCTCATTTTCATGCCTAATACAAGCCTCATTCTTTTTGAAATATTTATTTATCAATTTATTTCTAAAATTTTATTATCTTCTTTATATAAATAGTATTGCTTTAATCACTTATTGATTCTTGATATTAGTTTATGACTTTGGTACATATTATCATTTTACTATTTAAATATTTAATTATTAATTTGGCTTTTTTATCAATACAATTACTTTCATGCATATTATCATTTTAATATCTATAAAATTTATTTTTTGAATTTATTTTATTCTTAATTAATTTGTAAGAAAGTAATGATTTAACTTAATAATGAATGCATAAAGAAGTACAATGTCTTTAATCAAACTCATAATCTACAAACGGCTCCTCTTCTGCACATACATCATCTATGGTTTCAACACATCTATGCATAGTGTCCATATTCTACAATGTCCACATTCTTCATAGAGATAGATTAAGGTGGTAGCTTAGGGGCATATACAAAGCAAACATTTGGCTTCTATTTCTATTGTTATGGATAAGCCTTGCCACATTGCCATAACAAAAATCACCAACAATGTGCACAATACTCTTCACAAAGACCTTATGTTCTTCTTCGATAGAGTATTTCTTCGTTCATGGGTAGACACTATAGAATGGTTTCAAATCTCTATGTGAGTGGTAGCCCATCTCTAAATAGAATCCTACACAAACAAGCCTAGGCCAATACTGGCCTACAATGGTTGACTCGCTCACCTCAAAAATCACATGTTTGATCTAAAACACTTGCTTGATTGGAATAGGAAACTTTGGTGTTCCAAGTGGGGCAGTTTCAATACATATCCACTCAAGCGTGCTTTGAAAGCATATTTATCTACATGAAAAAAGGCACATCCAATTTAGCTTTAAAACAAAAGTAAGCTCCTCATGAAATTATAAACATGTGAGATGAAATCTAGGGAAATTTTGGCATTTGTTAGCTTCCTAAAACTAGAAGAAATCATTTGCATTTTATAGTCACTTTAGGTAGTCCTTAACAAGATTTTGCTTGATAAAGCAACCTTTGTATCCTAGCTCTATAGCCAAATTAATAGCTTTCATACTATTCATCCTAGCTATGGGTGTAGCGTTCCTTAGAAGTCTTGTTTGTGACGTATTAAGTCGAGGCAACTAATTGCCACCACTATGACTTGGCCTAGAGGATGCACCTTTTGATACTCTCTTATCACTTGTATACTCTCTTATCACTTGTAGCCCTCTCTCTTAGTTGGACTACAATAGGAAGCTTTCTTGTTATGCATTCGATTCTTGACCATTGAAGATTCTACTCATTTCATTTGTTGTCAACTACTTGGACGATGTTAAAATCTTCATGGGCCTCCATCATAAGAAATTGTCCATAATGACTATTCTTAATCATACTATGCACGTCATTAGCATCATCAAGCAAGCAAGGGAGAAACTCACCTAGGAGAATGCTATCTTCCTTGTCTTGTGCATTAAGTGCAAGAGGAAATATGCAGTTTGATGGAGGATTGACAAAAGACTTGTATGGAGAATCATCAATAAGTTTTAGTCTCGTGTGTACTATGTGTGGGGTTAAATGCCCCTGTGCCTAGGTAACCCCGGTTATACACATGACTATATACTCAAACATATAAATCAATACCAACTCTGGCAAGCCAAACTATCCTTCTCTTGCTATAAGTGTAGCACCCCTACTCACTCCATATCACAAAGAAAGGGAGGCCCTCCTTTGCATATCTTTGCAGTTTTCCTACCATCTCAAAGACATTATGCTCCACTGTTGTTGGTCAAATACATACATTAAACATTTATAGCAAGATCCTTATAAAATCAAAGCACCTAGGTTGAATAACCATAAATTTAATATAACTGCACATCACATAAGGATGTATTTATGAGTTACAAAATAACAAATCAACAGCAAGCCCTTCAAGTTCATCTGATAGTCATCCTTCACTTATCCAAAAGTGTTGGATTTATATGTAGATCTGCAATAGCTTCAAAACTTCTATTTTTTTATTCCTCCAAAATGAATGGTGCTAGGTTTTCATCAATGTTCATAGCAACAATAAGATTACTTGTTCATGTTGCCTCCACACCCATGTGTGCATCCTATAAAATTTATGTAGCTATTTTTTCTTCTAAATTTGTAGGACTAAAGGTTGCTTGCAATTTCCCCCTTTTTTGGTGCGATGTTTTCTTCTATGCTTGTCATTAAGTCCACATTCTTCCATGCATCATTGAATCATGTGAAGAAGTGGAATGTTACAACACTTTGTGAAATGTTGTTTCTTGAAACAAGTCCAAACATGTACTCTTAGCGTACCTGTTTAAATTACTTTATGTGCCACCTCCTAGACCTACCTCAGCCACATGCACCTCTCCAAGACCACATACTTGGAGTGGTGTCCTCTAAACTCCACCTTGGCAGGTGTGTTGAGGTCAACATCACATGTGTATTGATTATCTAAAAGTAAATGATTGCTTTCATTTTAAGCATGTCATGGACCCTATCATTTATGATGTTGAAAACAATCATGAAAATTTTGGCAAATTACCATCATTTAGTACCTCAAAAACCACCTTCTTCTAATATGTAGAGACATCTTGGGAGAATTGATTGCACATGCATCATAATTTTTTTTAATGTTATTGATCCATACCTCTAAACAAATGTCCAATTAATGTAGTCCCATCTTAACATCTTGCTTGAACACATGCACATTTATGAACTCTCCTGCAATGATGAGACAAATCCATTAGTATTGCTTAGAAGGGTATAGTTAGTACTAGCTAGTACCTATACCAACTAGATAATAACAAGCAATATTGTCTAGCTAGTAACTTGTAATACTGACTAGGCTAGTGACCATAAGCTAGCTAATACCACCTTGTTGTTTCTAGTATAATAGATAAGTAGTTGGTTGCTAGCTTGTACTAACTAGCAACATATAAGTAGCTAGTTATTTAAAGGCTAGGTAGTTCTAACTAGTAAGAGTTAACTATTGCTCATATTGCTAGGGCATTCCAAGAAAGTTATCACAAACTATCATGAAACATCCTCTTTGTATGCTCACAATGCTATGTGAGAAGTGCACTCATTAGAATCCATCCAATTTTATATCGATATGGACGAGGAATCCTTTTTAGATTTAGCTCATGAGCCGCTTTTGGCTCACCAATTATCATTGTTTCCATGTCCAAACTAGCAAGCATATTTTGGCATTGACCCAACATCTAATCTAGAAGATCCTTCCTTTGTGCATTTTAGCATTGAGTGTGTCCCACTATATCAATTGACATCAAGGCTCTCCTCTCCAATTGTCACCTTAGCAAGATAGCCTACTTTTGTGCTTTATTTTTAGCAAGAGTTGCAATCTACAACTTTGATTCTATCAATATTGTGAAATCAAGGGAATTACTCAGAGTACCTCAAAGTAATAGATATTCAAATTGAAGCTTCGGCCATGCCCCTAATCTTGTGACAATGTGACAATAAAGTAATGCTCATGGATGCCTATGTTATGGATGAGAGAGGTCAATGTTTCACTTGGATGTATTCAAGAGTTATTCAAAGGTATCACCTATAGCTTGCCGGTTTAAGCTAGATGCATATGAGAATGATGTCATAGTGAGGAGGTTTGGCATCTCTCTCTCTCTCACTCTCTCTCTCAGAGTGTATCAATGCCTCATCAATTCCTTCTAGTCTCACTGCACAAAGACCTTTTGTAGTGGCACATCCCTCCATGGGGTCGGTCCCGAAATAGGCCACCGACCACACAATAGAATCGTGGCGTAAAATGGAGCAACTGACCTACGATTTCCGTTCGGCCCAGAGCCATCCGGGATCATCTGGGGCTCTAAACGGGCCCCGCAACCTGAGAGTGGGCTGCCCCGAGAAATGCTCCGTCTACCCTCAATGCAGTCAGTCATGGGATGCCTTCCCGCACTTGCATGTAGCCTAGTTGGCAGTGTGCCAACTCCGTCTAGCCATCAGGCCACACATGGCCCCCATCTGGTGTCCAAACCAGGACCTATCGGATAACCGAGCTACTCAAATGCCTTCTTCTCATATAGGGGGCTTACAAGTAGAGTTAGCTGGTTCCCACATAGTTACACGAGAGTGGAACATTGATATCTAACACTCTTTCCTTTACATTTTCTTTTTAACCACCCCACATACCAAGCCCACTAGTCGTCCCATACCTCCTCTAATCCCTTCTTAACCCATGCACTCATTCGCTCCTTACTCCACTTGTGACTTAAACTTTACTTGGGCTATATTGTTTTTTTAATTATTTAAGAATCCATATGGTTGTCTATATTCCTAGGTAAAGCGATAACAAGCCACGGAAAATAAGCATCACCTGTCTACCCAAATGTAACTATGATGTTCTAACACCTAGTTTGTTTGGATGAAGGTTGGTAAGTGGACCCTGACCTCAAAACCTGGACTGCTAGAGGATTCGACATCTTTTTTCAAAATTATATTTGTCAATCTCAATATTATTGAAGATTCTTAATTTTGATCGAAATTTTTACAAACTCTAGTTGCATTTTTCAACTTAGATGTCTTAAACATTTTCTCCTTATATGTTTCTCTTTTTGAACTTTTTATCCAATTGATGGAATTAATTGTATGGCTCAATTATTGATGGGACTTTTTAATCTAAACACACACACTCACACACACACACACACACACACAAAAACACACATGAATACTTTTCTAACCTATGAATTATTCTTTTATGTACCTCGTGAAATCTTCCCTTTACACTTTCTTTTTAACCACCCCACATACCAAGCCCACTAATTTTCCCATACCTTCTCTAATCCCTTCTTAACTCGTGCACTCATTCGCTCTTTACTCCACTTGTGACTTAAACTTCACTTAAGAATCCATATGGTTGGCTATATTCCTAGGTACAGCGATAACAAGCCGGGGAAAACAGGCATTACTCATCTACCCAAACGTAACTATGATGTTCTAACACCTAGTTTGTTTGGATGGTGGCAGTTAAGGCAGTTAAGTGGACCCCAACCTCGAAACCTGGACTGCCTGAGGATCCAATATTATGTTTGTCAAACTCAATATTATTTAAAAATTTCTTAATTTTGATCAAAAGTTTTGCAAACTCTAGTTGCATTTTTCAACTTAGATGTCTCAAAAAAATTTTCCTTATATGTTTCCCTTTTTTTAACTTTTTATCCAATTAATGGATTTAATTGTATGGCTCAATTATTGATGGAACTTTTTAATCTAAACACACACACACACACACACACACACACACACACACACATGCATGCATGCATACACGTGCACTCCCCCTCCCACACACACATGTGTGTGCGCGTGTGTGTGCGTATGTGTGTGTGCACATGCATGTGCGTGTGCATGTGTGTGTGCATGTGCATGTGTGTGTGCGTGTGCGTGTGCAATCTCTATTACCTTTCCCTACTATTTTCCATTATACAAGGTTTACATAATAGGTTTAGAAGGCTAAAGTGAAAAAGTATATCAAAGGTGTTTATCAAAAGTACAAGTATAAAACTATCTCTAGCCATCCATATGTGGGAACCTCCCTTCGTGTCAACTTTCATATAATAGCTTCATCATACTGCAAACCTATTTAAGAAGTATGTAAACTCACTTGCCACCGTCCCATCAAACAACAATGTGAGCACAGTGTATGCTTATTGGGGAGGCAGGCTTCATTACCAGTATACAATTGTTATCTACATCACTCTAACTAGGATGAAAGAAATACACTTTGTTAATCAAGGCAAAAAATGGAACATGCCAAGTTACTCCTTCTAATAATATTCTTCTCCTTCTCAATAATGTAATAAAAAATGTTCAAAGGTATATGTGTTTCCTTTTAGGAAAGCCAAATAGAAATAGCATGTGACCATATAGGTATTTAAATATCAAGCTAAATTCTCAAAAAGCCTATTCTTTTATGAAAACTTCCAAATTTTCAAATCATCTTGCACCTGGAAATATTTTCGAGGCCTAAGTTTAAATGAAGTAAGATCCATATAGTGTGAAGCAAAAATTTCTTCAAAACCACATATTAGGTTGCATGTTGTAGTTTGAGTACAAACAAAGAAAGCAAGGCGACTTAAGTTTATCATAAAGACAAAAGACCTTTTCATACAGTGACTCATCATTTAAAAAAAACACAACAAAATAGAAGGGAAACAACAACAGGTAAAAAACCACAACTACAAAATATTAACTACACAACCTCTATTATAGTTCCATACCATTTTCTATATTAAAATATTTACATAGCTAGTTTAGAAGGCTAAGTCAAAATGCATATCAATGCTATTTATCAAAAGCACAAGTATAAAACACTCTCCATACATCTTTATGTAGGAACCTCCCTTCATATTAAGTTCAAAATAGCTTCATCATAATGCAAACCTATTAGAGAACTGTGCCAACTCACCTACCACCATCCCACCAAGAAACAATCCTAGTATAGGGTATGCTTACTAGGGCAAGTAGGCTTCACTCCCAACATAAAATCATTAGCTATATCACTGTAATTGGGATGCAAGATATAAAATATTATTAATCAAAGAAAAAATAGAGAATGATAACTTACTCCTTCCAATAATATTTTTCTCCTTTCCCTTAATGCAATATGTAAAAAATATTCAAAGGTATACATGTTTCCTTTTAGGAAAGACAAATAGAAATAACACTTGACCATCCAAGTATTTTGAAGTCTGAACGCATAATTTCCAAATTTTTAGGTTATTTGGCATGTAGAAAATTTTTCAAAGCCTAAGTGTTAACACTAGTTTGGTAGCAGAGGAGGACATAAAAGTGTCCTTTTGATGTTTTGGCAAAAAAATCACATTTTGATGTAGATGTGTTTTTTGATGATTCTCTCTATTGAGCTTATTGTATACTCATACCAACATTTTCAAAAAATAGGAGGATCACAAAAAACAATTACATGTGATTACAAAATGCTAACAAATGTATGGTAGCACAGTTTGTCACCCATGCAACTCTCAAATTTAAAACTTTGTCTAGCATGCTTGAAAATTAAAATGATTTCAATGAGATATAATTTTAAAGAAGAGTTCATAACTATATCAAATCCCTAAGAGTGAAAAAAGTTTGTTAAAAGATAATATTAGCAAGATTGATTTAGCAATTAACTAGAGTGGGTTGCATTGATAATAGCCACAGAGTGCCATATCCACTAAAATCCTATCCTAGAGAAGAGTCACCACACTACAATAAAAGCTACAACTAAAAGAGATTAAGTGTACTTAATCTCAACTATCAAAACAGGTTGCATAGTAAATCTCACATTTATAGTTTTGAATTATCTCATATATAAGTGTTCTACATAAAACTTATTTAAATTGATATCATTCAAACATGATTAGAGGCACTTTGTAAGTATGATTTAAATGTTTGAAGGTCTTGCTGATGTCAATTAAACCCTTGTAGCATAATGAACAATCACAATAAGGTCTAAATTTAATGTTCCACATGATATTAGGTCACATTAAAATTCATGCTCATCCATAATATCCCATTTAAGACATATACAAAGTATCACTGAGTTTGGAACTTGTTCGACATGCGAAAGAATGTTCAAACTGTCAAGTTTTGCCTCATTGTCAGCATTAACTAAAATTACATTTAAGCATGATTATTTTACTTGCCCATCACTCTCTAAAGAAGATATTTGCTTGATTCAGTCTGACTTCATCCTTCTCTCTCATTCTTTTTTGTGGCATTAAGTAGATGAATTTGAATTTGGGCATCACCTAATCTTGCATTCTCTTCAAGATCTATAATTTTGAGATATATGGCATCCATGCTCTTTGCCCTAAATTTTTTTGCACTTTTTATGGCCCTTTTGAGCACCCCCTGAGTATGTCTAATCTCATGATCCCATGCAATAGAACTAGGTCTAGTAATAATGAAGGCTATCCTTCAAATATTTGGAATTTTATCTTGAATAAATTTTAGATCAAAGAGTTTGGAGTCTACTTTAAACATAGAGGAAGTGGATTTCCCTTGCCCAAAGTCACATCTTAGTAACATAGGATTATTTTCACAAAGAGATAAAGAGGAGAAGCCTTCATAGGCACACTTGGCACCTTCCCTGTGCATCCAACTACTACTACCACCTAGGCAAAGTGCTCCCTAGGCACAGGCACACTACATGTGACCTCTTTATGCACATCACCTCATGTGCACATCATCATTTTACCCTCTCCCGTGGGATCAAATTTTGGCCATCCTTTCGGGAGCCATAACTTTTGAACCAGGTGGAATTTGGAGGATCGAAACCACCTCCTGATCCATTGGAGCATACCCAACACATAAAATGAATACAGATAAAATTCATTTGCTTCATTTTGTGCTTTGATGTGTAGTCTAGCTATAGACTAGCGTAGCCATACAGGACATTAAACTCCACCAAGCCAAGTAAGCCATTGTCATATTACCCGATTGGTTTCCACCGACGTCAGTCCCTTTGAATCCATCATCGTTATACACATTCACACATCTGACACCAGTTCAATACTCTTAGGATTTGGTAGTTCAGCATGTCAGTTTGACTCTTGGCATTGATCTTCCTCGAATTTAGGATTGTGGTTCTTCTTGCACGCACATATGCCACCCTTGTAAAGTCACACATTGTTGACTATTTTCTAGCATTGGTTCCTATACACATACATCAGACTTGTACAACCTCTTGGCTACTGTTACAGTTGTCATCACTTTACTATAGGCTTGATCCTTGGCACATTGCAATTCTATTACCATGACTTGTTTTGATAGTTTAGCATAAGCCCCTCAATGGTGGCAACTTTTATAGTGTTCTCATGGGTAGACACTCTCGTCTCGATACACGGGTACGCCTCTTGCATAGAGCACTAGAATGCCTCCAACATGGAGTTATCCACATCACACAATTGATGATACACCAATCATGACTCGGTTGAGATCCATGATGGAAAGAGAACCTACTTTAACCATTCATTGCCACAGGATATGTACTGATTTATGACGCTGACTCAATCCTTAGTCTTGAGAGATCAGACATAGATCTTCCACATGTTAGCATAGATCAGCCCATAGTTTCTGATCATGCACATTTCTTGATAATCCCTCAGCATGAGGCACAGTTGATAGTAAGCCCTTAGCAAGAGGTGGTCCCATCCACATCAGTACAGTCAAATTCCAGTGATGTACAACCACCATCACATTCATGCATGATTCTGACTCCATTTACTATCACAATAGATGATGTAGATAGGCAGTAGGAGTTCATTTATGATCATGCAGTTATTAAGTAGGTAAGTCCTCAGTGTGAGGCACTCACATCTCCAATCACATGCAGAGATACACGCCATAGTGCATTCAGCTTTTCAAGTGATTTCATTCTAGCATCGATCATCGATGCTTTCACCTCTGACACAGAGCATACCTTAGACACAGTTTCCACAAGCGATTCAAATCAACAGATTAGTTTTTAGGACATTCTAGCATCAGCTTAGTTATGCCGCATTGCACCACCCTTGGATTCAGTTATCACCACCTACGATCACCAGATCATTCAACAGCTGGATATTTATGCATCAGTGTAGTGGATGAGAGTGTCTACCCATGAGAACAACCATAGCGCGACCTAGGGAGACTTAATGTTTTAGCATGCACTTATGGCTATTGTGTACAATCCATAGGTCATGCAAATTAGTGGTCAAATCCAAGACTATAGATCTATCCCAACGTCAAGCATTAGGCATCTCATATGTCTCAGGGACACTTTATGCATTCCCAGTGATATTTCAGGCTTCTAGACCTTTATACTATTAGCTCCATCTTGAGTTTTTGACAGATGCTACATCCTATGCAGATGGATGTTTAGCCATGCACATATTAGATGACCTTTAACTCATGACAGTTGAGCATATATGTTTGACAGGTTTTCGTACCTTGTTAGTGTTATGCGCCTTTTCATCAGTAGAGCAGTGTATCATACATGTACCTTTAGCCCCCAATTTTTAGCCCCTGGATCACTATGTCTATATTGACTATGCGGTCTTCTTCGACCCTGCATCATCATTTGATAGACATTATAGTTCAACTACAGCATACCTCACACATTGCTATCAGTTCTTTTGGTTTGGTGACATCTTCGTATGTCACAACCTATTGGATCTTTCTCCATCGCTACATCGACTAGCCTCAATATTGGATGCCTCTTCTACAAAGCAACTACACAGTCCATGATGACACATGACATGGTCAGCTTTGACATGTTTGGCATGCAGCCATACACACCATTCTTCATGCAGTCATCTTATGATCGACCATTCTTTGATCCAGGAGGGCATCTTATTTTTTGGCTTTCCTTCCTCGTCCCTTCAGTCTATCATTTGGGCTTTGTTCCCAAAGGCAAAGGATGACCCACAACTTAAGAGGAGGAAATGCATGCTATGTATAGGATCTAGTAAGATGTACTCATCGTGCATGCTTCCGCTACGTAGTCACTATGCTCACACATGCACATACTACTCTGATTCTTTCCACACACAAAAATCAGTTCTCATATACACCAAACAAAACACAAAAATTATCTTGTACATGCACCCTCTACTAACCCTGCGCAATTTAAGAGGGGGTGTTAAGGATGGTGTAAAGTACACCATCTAGATAGGGCATTAGGGGCAACAAACCCTAACCCTAACCCTAAGGAGTTCTCGTATATATATTCATGTTTATTTTCAATACAACTTAGTGAACGGGTAGCTATATCATGTGCTCTCTCTCTCTCTCTCTCTCTCTCTCTCTCTCTCTCTCTCTCTCCACTTTATCCACTGGTAATAGCCTTAGGCACCATTAATAGTAGTATGGGTTCTCCTATTATTAGAAATCACAGCTCATGAGTTGCTACTTTGTAGTGCTAGCTAGCAAAACTAGCATGTACTAAGGGATTGCTTGTTAATATGGGTAGTTAACACTATTAGCACTAGGAAACTGCTACATAGGAGTGGTAGCACTCAAGGATCTACTATTTAGCTATGATACTTAGCATTATTAGCACTAAGGGACTACTATTGTATCATCCAAGAGAAGTGCTAAATATATAATTGCTTAGTTCTAGCGTAATAGAAAGGGAAAATCATTTCAATATGAAGCCAGGATATATCTTCTTGATATGTCTTATTTCATGGACATCTGGATACAAATGCTACCTAAGCATGACTATAATGCTGATGACTTGCTAGCATGTATTTCAAAAAAAATGATGCTTGATAGTTAAATCTAGAAACATTGTGGTGGTAAATAGTGTTATAAGCTCTAGTTGCATATAACCACAAACAAAGAGAGGGGGGGAGGGGGGGAGGGGAGGGAAGGAGAGGGGGGGAGACGGAGGGAGACAGGGAGGGGGAGGGAGGGAGGGAGGGGGAGGGAGAGGGGGAGAGAGAGAGAGAGAGAGAGAGGGAGGGAGGGAGGGAGGGAGAAAGGGAGAGAGAGAGAGAGAGAGAGAGAGAGAGAATATTATGTTGGACCTCATAGAAAAGAAGATCATATTCTCACCAACATGTAATGGCACTTTCGATTGCATTGAAAGAACATAGGTAAGCAAGCCACAATCTCATCCTTTGCATGCCTGCCAATGAATGATTACTTAGTACGCCTACAATCAATTATGAATATTGCATGCAGACTGTATTGGCTAACCTCGTTTTTTACAACAACAAATTATGAATATTGCATGTAGAATGTAGTGACCAACCTCATTTTTTACAACAATCAATCATGAATTCGCATGCATTGTACCATCATTATGTACACCCTCATTTTTTAATGCATTTGTTTTAGATAGAAATCAATCATGAATTTGCATGCAATGATTTATCATTATGTACACCCTCATTTTTTAAAGCAATCATGTATTTGCATACGATATTAAGATTCACTATCCCATCACTACAACGTGATTACATCCCCTTTGTTTGACTCTAGACTCCCTTATCACATTGCAATGATTCGAAGACAGGTTCCAAGCTATAACTGTTCACACATTCTAAGTTGTCAAATCTAGATTGTAGAGATCTAATCGGCATTGGGCTTGACATGCAATCCCCGGAGATCTTTGGAAGTCCACACATTACATTGATGTATATGATAGGTTGCAGCGAGGAGGTGGGCAATTGGCTATTTAAGTTGTCGTGCTCCTCTTCCACCCTCAACTCCCTGAGCAAAGCACTTTTTTAAAATCTCCCTTAGCATGATTTGTTTGATCTCTCTCTCTCTCTCTATCTATCTGTCTTCTAGCAACTCGTCTCTCATTCCACAGTGAAACTCCCTTATCGCGCGAGACCGTCACGGCAGGGGCTGATACATGGCCCAAAGATACCCATGAGCCCACACGGTATCTGTTATTTAGTAGTATCGGCGACCGTCACAACCTTATCCTCAAATCAGAATCCAGATACAAGGACCAAGGATACCCATGAGCCCACGGGTGAGCCCAAGAGCTTGAGGGGGGAAAATCGATCTGAGATCTTCTGAGAAAATCAGTGCGACGATTATTGGTGACCATCATGGTGCAAGGAGTAGCGTCACCATCCCCTTATGTGTCCCCATTCCTTACATCTTCTGAGATATCTCTGCAAAGCATACGTGACCTTCATGGCTGTGCAATACGTGACCTTCATGGTTGTGCACTACATGACCTTCATGACAAGTCGCGATCTCCAAAGGGCGGAGTGATTCTCAAAGATGAGTCTCAGTTTGATGCTTGTCTTTCACTATGACTCCAATCTTTTGAAGACTCTGAGAATGCCATGGATGGTTGCTGATGAAAATTTTGGCAGGATGGCTACGGCAATCTATGGCCTTCATTTATACACAATAAGTGACCTTCATGACAGGGGCAGTCTCTGAAGGGCGGACTAATTCTGAAAGATCTAGAGGGATGGTTGCTTCACTCGTGATCGGACTAGAGCAAGTTTTTGACATGGTTCAGTCAGCTGCTATCAAGTCTTTTAGCTTCTACAAGGGCTAATGTGTCCATGCAAGTATTCATTGCATGGCTCAGTGAATGCACGACTTCACCCATGAAAAATCTGGTAGGATGGCTACGGCAATCTATGGACAGCATGGCTGGGGTGGTCTCTGAAGGGCAGAAAATTTCTAAAACATGAGTTTCATCTTGATGCTTTGAGATTCTTCTTTTAGAATCATTCCAACCTTTTGATCTCCAAACAAGTTTTCCGTTGGAGACCTTTCTTAAATAGTCTCTAGGCACGGGGAGGCTCTCCTCTTGGGTGACTTCAAGGTTGGTTTGCTTGACTTCAAAACTGACTACCTCGGGGTACTATAGAGTAACCCATCAAAGCTTAGGATAGCAGAGCATTCAAACGATGCACCACAGGTCACAAGATAGGCCAACACACAGCAGCAAATGGGAGCGTAATGATTGATCATATATAATGGGAGCAATACATGATTGATAATATATAATGGCCTTCATAGATGGCCGTTATTTGGAGGGATCACCTTTTTCCTACATGGAGGGGGAACGAGTATAGTGCATTACCTGATGGGCTTCCTAACCTTTGTGTCACATTTACATGATCTCATGATCCCTCCCCCTCCCCCTACCCCTACCCCTCATGATCCCTCCCCCTCCCCCTACCCCTCAGTGCTGACCACTCCTATCTGGCATTCAGCATATCGACCACATGATCTCATGATCCCTCCCCCTCCCCCTACCCCTCGGTGCTGACCACTCCTATCTCATTTACATGATCTCATTTACATTTACATGATCTCATGATCCCTCCCCCTCCCCCTACCCCTCGGTGCTGACCACTCCTATCTGGCATTCAGCATATCGACCACGATGTCAGCCACAGAACGGGACCCATTGACCCCCACCCCTCTTCAAAACATTTTTTGGTATTAGTGGTCCAAGTTACCACCACCATATCTTTCCACACGACTCAATCTAAAACACATCCCCGAGCTAGGAAGATGCCTCAAAACCCATGGTTTGATAAGTGTTGAGAGAGAAGATCTCCCCTCATACGTAAGCAAGTTTTGAGCACCTTATGACAATTGAGGTGTAGCAAACATCATGTTGTTTGACACAATGTAGGATGGTGAGGTGATCAATTCTTTTCAAGGAAGAGATCGATACGTTTCAAGGAGGGGATCCCACTATTGCATGGAGGCTCTCTTTAAGGGTAAGCCGCCCATCCCCATCATAGATCTAGGCGTCTAGTCCACGTATGCGACCTCCCTTTACGACATCCCAATCTAGGCACCACTTGATATGTCATCTATCCAGGCCCACCACATCCATCTTGTTCACTGCACAAAATGTGCAAGTTGCACTATGCTGGCTCCACAACGGAAAAGCCCACCCAAGACCACGAGGGGTTGCGGATTGAGTATTTTGCACATGGTCGACTCTAATCTTAGAATAGATGTTCAACCTTGGGGTATGTCACAGCTTCCCCCCCTTGCTTAGAGTACCGCATCACCCTTCTAGGTGAGTGACTTGTCGATGACCGACTAGCGAAGATTCAAGACGCTACAGATGAAGTCCAAGATGATTCAGAGTAAGCCAAGTGATGCATCTAAATCCATGGTTGAAACCCTAATGCAAAAAAATGTTTGTGAATCAAGGTGCCTATTTGAAACCATAGAGAGATTTCTACAATTTGTAGGCTTTCTTTTCCAATCCCTTGACAATTGAAACCATAGAGAGATTTCTACAATTTGTAGGCTTTCTTTGGCAATCCCTTGACAACATAGCCTATAGGTTGTCTCATATAGATTTCCTCACTGAGATATCCATCGGGAAAGCATTCTTGACATCCATCTGATGGGTAGCCCAATCAAAGTGTGAAGAAAGAGCAATCACATTCTAATTGTAGTTAACTTTATTATTGCTACAAAGGTCTCTTCATAGTCCATTCAATACTCTTGGGCATATCCTTGGGCAACCAACTTAGCTTTGTAGTTCCAACTTCTTCACAAGTAAGTCTATCAAGTCCGTCTTTTATTTTAATGAGAGCATTATACTCCTCATCCATAGCATGTTGACATTTTAGAAGTTGCACTACTTCTTGAAATGATATAGGTTCATCTCTTTCCATTGCTTTGGCAACAAATACAAAGCCACTTTTTTAGTTCCATCTGTTTGGTGGATACATATGCCAAAATATATGAAAGAACAATGTAGAGTATGTTAAATGCTTCTAGACCAAGAAATGGGAAGAGGCTGTTCGGATTGCTCTACCATACAACATGATTCACAAACATCCTTCTATAAAAGAAATATGTGGGAGGCCTTGAACCATGTGTAACAAGTTGAATGAAACAAAGATTTCCAAATTAAAGTGTCCATACCTCTTGTGCTAAAGCATGCTTAGATAAGCATCTAGCTTCTAATGGAGCAACTATTAAGGCTCTCTAACATGCTATGTTGGCAGCATTTCTAATAAATTTGTTCGTATTGTGCAACTCACTGAGCCCATTTGTCTAATCTGATAATATAAGCCATTGTGGGACAAAGAGAGCAACACAGATGCCTCTTGCATTGCCTATGTCACTATGAAGAGGAATATCAGCAATTCCTTCTATCTTGGGTGGGTATTGTCACCCATGATCACATTCTCTTTAGAATTCTAGTTGGATGCAGACCTAACAGTCATTTTCTTTGCAAGACATGTGATTGCATTCTCCTAAATAAACCACCAAATAGGCTCATCATTGTCCAAACGGTTTCTTACCTACAACTATGCTTTGATAGATGAGGGTTGTGTTGTGTTTTCTCTTGGGATTAATTCTAACATATATTGGCATTTTGATTACCAATGTATTCTTCTTTGGCCATGGAGAGTGTCTCGTTGCTCCTTAAAGCATTCCAACTCCGAATGACCTCGTATATTACAAAAATTACACTTTACAATTCTCTTTAGGGCATTAAATTTGATAACCACATCTAGTGGAGTTACCTTTACCTCTCAAGTTCCATGTCCATCTCTAAGTGGTAGAACCGTGCCATTTATTTGATTGATTGATAGCTACCTTCCACTTGTTGATCACCCTTGCTAGCATTGAATTGATTTCTACCTTGGTCTCTTAGAGAACTTCTACCTCTAGCGAGCAAAATCTGCCCATGACTCTTGGAATCTGAAATGAAATGCCTCCACATCTTTTCTCGCATGATAAAGTCCAACAAAACATTGTGAGTAGGTGGAACATCTCTTTTGAATGTTGTGGTCACAAGCAACTCATTATCTACCCCTAGACCATTCAATGTAATCTCTTTTGATGTCCAAAGGATGTCAATTGATTTGCAAGATGTTTGAGTTTGGTAAGGTAATCTAAACATCTCTCACTCTATAGTTTTGTTGGGACTATTTAGCTAGTTCTCTAACAAGGTCAATTTGGAGAATTGATTGAATACCTAATGTTTTTCATGCATGGATCATAGATTGTTTGTCTTGGATGATTGGAATCATTGGATCTTCAATATTGAAGATGATGAGGTTGAGTGTTACTGATCCCATTCATACCAATGTGCTTGCCGATCACTGAATTACTTAGCCTCATTGGTTGTCGAGCCTATTATAAAGCTTGTTGAAGGAGATTCTGGTTTTTTCTCTAACTCCGACAATTGTGAATTTCCAATTCCCAAAGTTGTCTTCTTTAAGTTTTCTATTTTAGTTCAAGAATAAGAGCTCCTTCCACAAGGGAGTAACTTGAAAAAGAAGCTAATATAAAAGATCAAGAATATGTCCAATTCTCTAGAATAAATGTCTGACTTGCATACCATATATATATCCCTCATCACCATTAATGGCTAGGCTTAAAGGAGCTTTTTGATCTGGAATAGGTATGCATTGTTCTAATCAAAATTCTAGGTTAGTCATGAGGAGTTTGAAGCCAACCACCTCACTTTCCAATGTATATAATAGGAAAAATGAGCATCTACCACTATCCACTTGAAAACCAATAGGTCATGTATGCTTTTGCCATAGAACACTTGGGGCAACTCAATGGCCATCATGTGAGTTATGTGATGGTCATCATACCAATTTAAGACATCCTCTCCCAATGTTTTATGTTTTATGACGTTGTGCATAACTTGCCATGTCCATAAGTGTGATTCTATTATTGCTTATTCCATGTGGTGTATTTTAAAGCTCATTTTATGAGTTGTGAATCCTTTTCTTTAGTTCAAGCATAGACACTAAAACTTTTCATCCAACTTGCGGCCTACATTCTATACACATATGATGAACTTAACTAGAATAGAAAATAACCTATATCTAGAGCCATGAATGATGAGACATAGTAAGGATTCCTAAAGCTTCACCTTGCCAATTGGAAATGTGATCCCCAATCAAGTACGACCTATGAACAGTCGTCTACTCTGTTATGTAACATAAAGATTACCATTTCGGGTTGCCATTGTAAAAATAATTGAAGCCTTCCACCTTCAATACTAAACTATAACCTTAGTGGCTCACTCCTTAAAGGCAATTAATGGAAACCATGCTGTTGCCAGCTTTGTAAGTTTTCTTTGAAGTACTTGTCTAGGCTTTTCTAATCTCCCTAATTCCTTTGAATAGGCATGTCACCCAAGCCTGTCATTGTCAATCAGCATCATCACTCAACGCCTACCAAAGCCAACATAAAGCCCCTCAAGCTTCATGCGTGAAGAATGTCAGTACTGAGGTCCAAAGGTGCACTATCTCATGCTAGGGAATCGAGGTTCAGGCTATACAAACATTCTTTTGTTATTGAAGTCCTAGTATCAATCTCGGCAATCATGAGGACCATCAGCTTTTCATTTAAATGACAAGGCTTCATTGAATGTCATCAATCCAATCCCACGAACGAGTCCATGATTGAAAAGCATGAAGGAAACCAAAGAGTATTATGACTTTCTACTCTAATGATAAAATTCATAGCAATAAATTGAAGAGCCTTGTTTCACACTGTTGTAACAGCAATCAAGTGAAAACCATGGCACTAGGCAAACACAAATATATAATAGACCTTTCCACCCAATCACCAGAAACCCTTTGGGCATCACCAGATTTCACAGAAGAAAGCCCCTCTATATCATGTTTCTTTGTTTTCCATTAAAGGCTACACCTTCAAGAAAATATTGCTTATCTTTTAAGGCTGCACTTAGAAGAAAATATTACTTGTCAAAGCAGAACAGCAGAACTGAAAAAATCCGGCATATTTTTCCAGGCTGAACTTTACTCAAAGTAGGAGAGAGAGAGAGAGAGAGAGAGAGAGAGTTTCCAAGGCCCCCAAAACATTTAGACCACTCACTTCACCATTGGCAGGACAAGCCATACCAGATTGGAAAGTAGCTTTGCAAGTAGATTGAACTAGTATCTCTTCCAATGTGGCAACACTCAAATGACACTGTGACAAGGCCTGCAACCCATATAGGAATCAATTTATTTTAGACTTACCTCCCCCATATTAGGATAGCAATTCTTTCCCTTAACAGGCGGTTTACATCATTAAAAACTTTGGTACACAAAGCAATGTAAACAAATAGACTTCCGTGACCTCTAAATCTGCATGACTCCAAAAAAGTGCAATTTCTCTGGAAATGTCCAGATATCCATGGCAACAGCACAGCCTTCTCATAACTTTTTTTCTAGAAATAAGCAGTTGCAGCTCATTTCATCCTAGTAAGGCATGATTCATGGCACTTATTTACAGCAAAACCTTCGTTTTGCACTACAGCAAAAGCGCAGGTGAATACACAATGTGGGAGGATCAACTGAACCGTGTGAACTGTGAAAACAAAAGAGCTAATGCCTCAAGGTATTGTATGTTTTACCCCTAGGATCCATGCTTATAAGCTGACATTGTTTTCCCATCTTCCTTAGCATGACTTGTATGTCCTCCATCTTGGACTTGAAACATCTGCTGTGGAGAGGCTGCAGCTTGCAAGGCTTCAGCCTGAGGTTGGTGCACATGGAAGGCAAATGTATGCCCATACTGAACGGTTTGCGTCTCAGAAACATGCACAGGATAAGAATGAGCATGAGGGAGATGCATTGAGTAAGCATGTGGTTGAGGATATGTTTGCTTGAAAGGTTCTTGCATAGGATATGCATAGCTATCTTGATGAGCCTGCTCCAAAGACACTGATCTAGGCTGAGTATTAAATTCCACAGCCTGATTTTGAGGTTGTAACTGTGCTGAATAAGCAGGCCCTTCACCTTTAACAATGTGAGCTGCTTGTTCCGATAACACAGGTACTCCCACGGCATCTGCCTTCAGTGTTTGTCCCTGCCTCACATTTGCATAGACATATCCATCACGAACAACAGAACCAGAGGGTTCTGTGTGGCTTTGTTGCAAATGAGGATGTATAAATTGCCCATTGTCTTGAATCTGGTATGTCACTTTCCCTGATGCAACTAGGCCAATAGATCCCTCAGATTGGGACATCTGTTGATTTAAACTTGAAGGGTACAAATATGCATAAGCATGCCCATAACATGGTTGCTCAGAGGCTGCAGAGCCTTCATGAATGTGAGCCTCATCTTGCACACTGTATTCTTGATCTGCGACAGGATATTCACTTCCATCTCCTTCTCTATCATAAGTCTGTTCTGAGTTGGGATATGCAGTTCCATCATAACTAACAGGGTACCTTTCTTCCAAGTCCTGATCTCCCTCTTCTTCAGACAAAGGTTCTTCTGGGTATTCACTGTCATCGTCCTGCATTCCAAATGCTTGTTCCGACTCCAAACAACCATCCGACATCTCAGATTGAGGAATGCGTGATTGAGGCCCATCGACATGATATCCAAGTCCCTCTGCATCAACAGGATATCCCTCACTTGGACGCAACTCGTTCCTTTCTGACACTAGTGGCTGTCCACCCTGGAAAGACATCATCTCTCCTTCCACATCCAGAGAGACATGATAATCGTGACTATCGTCATACATAGCATGATCAGCCTCTACAAGAGGCTGTCCAGCAACATTAGTTCCATCCCCAAACTGGATTTGAAGCTTCATCCTTTCTTCATATTCCAACAACTCCTTTTTATATTGTTCTCTCTCTTGTTGGCCACGTTCAATGTAATGCTGCAACATGAAAGATTAATTAATTTAAGGCATGGCAACAAAAGATCCTTCACCTTAATGGTACTACACAACCTTGAAAAAGGTAAGACAACTCACAGATTTCTCATCATCAGGAAGCTTGCTCCACATTTCAATGACCAACTTGCTGATCTCCTTGTCTTTCTCTGGATGCAATTGTCTTAATCTTGCACGTTGCTCTTTGAAAAAGATATTGTACCCAGTCCTGGTTCTTCTAGGAGCATTTGGATCCTTGGAATGATAAAGCAATTCTCTCTTTTTGCCTTGAAGCTGTATCTCCAAACCAGGAGTGTTCCATTCCGTTCCCACACCATCGACTAGACTAGGCACGCTGGCAAATTGTTGATGGTTGCTATCACCAGAGACATGGTACAATACACCACTTAATTTCTCAGCACCCACAAAAACACTAACAAGGTATCCCTCCTCAAACTTTCCATGTATAGCACCCGTAACAATGGTCCCGACAGATGCAGCAGGATCAACTGCAACCCTCATCAAGTGTCAGAAACATGGAGCACGACTTGCAAAAATCTAGAATTCAAGTAGATGAATGAAAGGCACCAGTGCAAAGAGTGATCACAAAAAAACGAGAGTAGGTCAGTCTGCATAGGACAATGTCTAAAAAATGCAAAGATTGAGTTTAAGCAGTGCAATAGGACAACCTCCAAAGACTTGCATGGGATTCAACTTTCTCTTCCTCTTCTTTAAGGATGCACGAACTTCAGGTGGAGGCTCATATGGAGATCCAACATCAGCTGCAAGCACTGGACTTGGTGCACGTAGTGCAACTACAAAAAGAGTGCAATCACAAGATTGTTTTCTAATAAAGGTACACATTAATTAACCCTCTACAGCTGCATGCAGGTCAGAAAGAGTTTATACCAGGTGGAGAACGAAGTAGCCCATCAGATCTTAAGTAATAAGCTTGTTCATAATGGTATAGCAGATTGAGGTAATGCTTGCGAAGAACAAAAGATGCACTAAGCAATGGTATTGAAATGTCTAAGGCATCTAGTAACTCCTTCCATCGTGCATATCGAATTACCTGCAAGATTAAGGAAAGACAAAAGGAGGGACAGCCTTCAGCAATCCAGAACCTTCAAAGGTTAGATCCATACCGTAACACTACCATCAAAATCTTCCTCTTTCATCTTCCATGTTGGAAAGAAAAAGGATCTCACTTTCAAAATCTTAGAATCCCTTAAAGAAATTCCAGCTGATGTAAAAACTCAAAAATAGGTACCATTAAATATGTAGACAGTTGCAGTATGGCATCAAATGCATCAAACCTATTATCATTCATTCATAATGGGTTGGCATTATGTGGGTATACAATGATCTTAGAATTCATGCAGTAAGGCATCAAAGGCATCCTTGAGCCATATCTATCTAGCCTGTCTTTAAGCCATATCCATCCAAACTATTGAATCAAACAGCATTGCAGATATTTCCATTCTACTATCAACATGGCTGGATGACTGACTGGGTGACTTAAGAAGGCATAACAATGAGCAAACTAACAAAAACATCAAAAACCACCCAATTCTCATAGCCATTATTCTACAAAACCACCCAACATCTCTACTTTGAGTCACAGCCTATGTTACTTACCACCTTTTTAGTAACACAAGAACCAAGGTGACCACATGTTACTCTGATATAAAACGTCCCAAGGCAAAATACCTGCTCGAGTCCACCACGTGCAGTGACTTCACGGTACATGGCATGCAAATCCATATCTTTGCCTCCTAAATTTGGAACCCTGCAGAAAACAAACAAACAACCTACAGCTTCTTAGTATCACAAACAAAAAATCTGATTACCCTAATCATACCACCGATATAAACATAGGGCATCGTTTGACCACAGGGCATTGTTTGACCAACGTACAAAATTTATACTGGCACGATTTATTGCCAAGGAAGAAGGGAACACTCCTCTGATGCTAGGTCCCTAACAGCTCGGGATTAAAGAGTACCCTTCTGACACTATGTGCCTGACAGTTTAAGATCAAAGAGTACCCTTTACCCCATTAGCAATAGGATAAGTAATATGAAATTCAAGAAAGACCCAACTATCTCATAAGCAACTGGAAAGGTCTCCTCCAGAAAAGAGAACCGCTTTCCATCATTTTAAAAATCCATGTCATATATGACTGCCCAGAAAGGATTTAGTACATCAGACAGGCACAAAACACAACTACCCACGAAAACCTTCAAAGAGGACCAACCTCAATCAAATTGTTAAGATCACCACACATGCAACAGCTTGCAGACAACAATGTCATGTCTAATGACCAAGAATGGGCTAGAAATGCAGATTGGACTCACTTTAGCCAGACATTGCATATGTACATAACCAGAAATCAACAACCTTGACATAACAACACAATTGTTATATTTTATATGATAGGAACACTGTATTAAAAAAGGCAACTACACAAAGTGGCAAGCGAGATAAGAAAATTAGAAAAGAAAGAAAGACATGGAAGGCCTAATGGGCCTATGAGACAAAGTACTCATAACAAAGAGTTAGTGCATCTCTGAGTGTCAAAGAGTCGAGGAGTGCACATGCATCTCAGCTTGAAGTTATTACAATTACACATCTATGTTCTAGTCATATAGTAGAGTGGCCTTCATTACATCAGTTTAAGACTGAGGGTCTTTGGGTTTAGCTTTGAAATCCCTAATTAGAGCTTGTCTATCTCGATAGACTGCCCACTTCCCCGCTTTAAGTGCATCCTTCGCTTTGGTGAGCTCAATACTTCTTTATTTGAGCTGGGTCGGAGTGATATCCATATTCTTGTACCCTTCAGCTTATTTGTCTGTCGAATAATCTAATTTCTTCCTATTGTCTCTTTGAAATAACCTGCAATTGTTTTCCCTTTAGGGTGATACACTGATGTCATTCTCATCCATTCAACTTGTGGTATCTCCCTCTTGAGACATGTTATTTTTTCATCTTTTGTGTACCCCTCTTCATCATTAAGGCAGCCCTCTTGTAGCCCTCCAATGCATAGGATCCTTTTATTATGTACTATGGCTTCCTTCTCTTTTACCTCAGCATAAAGATCTGCTTTATTAATCTTGTTGTTGGCCTCAATGGCCATCTCTTTCTTGGCTGAGCTGACTTGAGTGGTAATGACCATGGAAACAAGAATTGGTGCTGGTGGAGACGTTGCAATGATTTCCTACTTGCCATTACTCTAGAGCCATTTCCTTCACTTTTCTCCCAAGAACTGCATGCTGAATCCTGATCTTTCTCACCTGATATTTTCTCTTGAGTGTCAGAGCCGATCCTTCGTTTAAATGTCAATGCATATGGTTTGGGTGTCGGCAAGGCTGCAATGTTAGAGTAGGAAGGTTTGCTAATTGGGGTCGTGCAAATGTCTTCATCGTAAGAAACTTAGGGCTGCAATGTTAGAGTAGGAGGGTTTGCTAATTGGGGTCGTGCAAATGTCTTCGTCATAAGAAACTTAGGAGACTCCATGGTGACCTGTGTAGAACTGAGAACCCCTCTGCTGAAACTAACCCCCAATCTGGGCTAGGGGTTCACCCCAACTTGTGGGTAATCCGAAACTAAAAAAGAGAGCTAAGGCTGCTGTGAACTGAGGTGACCCGAGGACGAAACGAGGTGAGGCGAGGCGTAATCCTGAGGGCAAAGTCGACCTAGTCTATTGTTGTCGGTGCTGGTGGTGGCGGCACCTTGCTGTTGGTGGCACTGCATGCAGCTAGGCTAGGTTGAGACAAAGCTGGGACAAAAGAGGCTAGCAGGCTAGGCGGGAGAGGTGGGACTAAATTGCCAAAATTATTTCCAGAAATTGTTCTCTGCTTCTGGTTCCCCATCAAATCAAATGACTGATGCGAGGACTGAATTCCTCCAATATGTTTCTGAAATAGTGGAAATGGATGATGCTCTTACCTTGGAGAGACCTTTTACTGATACAGAACTTGATAATGCATTGTTCCACCTCAGCAAATACAAGTCCCCTGGCTGGGATGGCCTTACAATGGAATTTTATATTTCTTTTTGGGATGCTTTGAAAGATGTCCTCTTGCAAATGATCAATGTTGCCTGGCAAGAAAATCAGTTACCGCACTCTTGGAAGCATGGCATAGTCAAACTTGTGCCCAAAAAACATCTGTGTGACCATATGTCAGATTGGAGGCCTATTACTTTGATGCTTGTAGCTTACAAACTCATTGCCAAAATGATTGTGTATAGGCTTCACGGGATACTGAATGCGGGCCTTCATCCTCATCAGTATGGGTTTGTGCCACGAAGACAAATCCATGACAATATCTCCAATGCATTGACTGCAATTGAATATGCTAAGTACTCGCATCAAGATATGCTCATATTGCAGGTAGATATTGCTAAGGCATTTGACACTGTTCAATGGGATTTTATCTCTCAAATCATGACAAAGTTGGGCTTTGGTCCAAAAATAGCAAATGCAGTTTACTGGCTTTATTCTAGCTCTACTTCTCAGTGCATTCTTGGGGATCATCTATCTCGGTCATGGACATTGGGTAGATCAGTTAGACAGGGCTGCCCTCTTAGTGCTCTCTTCTATGCCATTGCGACTCATCCCCTCTTAATGTATCTTGATCATCTTACAAACACAGGACAGATGATTGGTCTTAAAATCCCTGGGGCTGCATCTTTTTTTGCACAAGCATATGCTGATGATTCCTTCTTTATGCCACATAATTCTCCCCAGGAAGTTCACATGCTTATGACCACTCTATCATTGTATGGATTGGCAGCGGGATTGCATGTTAATTTTGACAAATCTAAATTGCTTCCCCTGAAACAATGTGACTGGCATTCTATTCTCTGGCCAGGTCAGGTGGTGCATTCCAAAGATGTAGTCAGGCATTTGGGATATCCTATAGGATGGCATATCACCACGATGCAGCAGTTAAAATGGATCTTCCAAAGACTTCAACATAAACTAGAATACTGGAAAATTTCTACTTGGCCACTTCATGTCAGGCTCAGAATAGTACAGTCCATTGTAATGTCCTATGTCCAGTTCTTTTTGCCTTTGCTGCATTGGTCCTCCAGAGATATTTCAGCCTTTATGTCTCAAGCTATGGAGATGTTATGGAGAACAAAAACTGCTGTGAAAGCATTGAGATTGATGAAGATGGAAATGGTGTGCTCTCCTAGGATGCATGGTGGACTTAATATCCTCAATATAAGATATCATGTACTTGCAAGGAAGGCGACTATGCTCCATACCTTTTTCCACCAACAACAGCCATGGACTTGTATGATAGCATCCATGTGTGTCAACATGAGGACTTCTGCTTATGGTCATTGGACTACTGATCATTGGGAGGTTGTTATTGGGAGATTTGTAGGGAAGATACCTGGCTGTCCTTTCTCTACTGCTCTGATACTTGACTGGAAACAAGTACTTTCTAAGGTCGAATGGGCTCCTGATAATTGCTCGGGGACAAACTCAATGAGGAAAGAAAGTATTCATTGGAGTGCCATCTTTGACATTCCACTCGCTTTACAGGAACCTATTCGGGCATACAATCTCATGAAATTGGGAATTAGATACATACATGATGTGGTAGATAATCAGGGCTATGTCTTATCTTTTCCTCAGGCCACTGCTTCCTATGCATTGGGAATGCACCATAGGTCGATATGGAAGAAAATTGCTGATTTGTTACATCCTTTTCTACCTGTTCCCCTTGTGGCTGACACAGACAGGCTATTGGATTGGCAATTGCAACCCTCTGCTACATGCTCTCATCATGTTCCTCTGCCTGCCTTGACCTCCATCAAAGCCTACAGGCTTCTTCAGCCTGCTCCATGGATTCAGCAATATGCTAATACTCTGTGGCATATCAAGAAGCCCTCTCATGGTGGCGGAAGAATCTCCGGATATCATGGAAGTGTAAAATGCCTTTGAAACAAGGACTTTTTCTTTGGAGATGCATGCCTTTTTCTTTGGCACATTGTCAGTGGGAGTCACACTTGCCAAACGACGCATTGCACCATCCACGTGTTTAAGATGTCAGACTCCTTCAGAGACTGTCCCTCATTTGCTTTGGCACTGCCCGTGTTCTAGGAACCTCCTCGGGAGAATTTCAGATAATCTTCGGCTCCGTTTCCCAAGTCACAGATTTGGGAAACATTTTTGGTTATTTCGTAGATTTATGAGGTCTTTGTCTCAATACTCACTATTTCTCTCTTGGGTGAGATATTGGGCTCTTTGGACAATCTGGAATGAGCATGATTTGGCATACTTGGGTCGGCAGATTCACAAGTCATATGAATCTTTCCGAGCCTCATTGCGGCAATCTTTATATGATGCCTGCCATGAGGGTGATATAGATGCTTCTTGCATAGATCTTTTCTTTTTCATGTTTCTGATCTTTGGGATACTCTCCATTTTGGAGACTTCCCATCTTGTAAATTTATGGGCATATAAATACAGCACTGGATATTACTAAAAAAAAAAGTGTGTGTGTGTGTGTGGAGCTGCACCAAGTCAGGAGCCACTATCTATTTGTCTTACAATGAAATTTTCTGATCTTGTATTTGTTGGTCTCCACTTTGGGGACAGCCTCTTGTAATATTTGAATACATGGATTTTACCACACACAAAAGTGTGTGGAGCTACAACATCCATGGCGATTGTGGTCTGTTCCCAGGTGCTACGCCACCCCATGCGTGTCCCTAAATCTGCTCATCCCTTCTGCCAGCCCCAATTCATTCCCTATCGCCCCTGTCGTGACCTGTTGACAGGCATCCATGACCGTCATCGTTGGGCAAACTACCTCTGCAAATGCTAGCTGTTGCTTGTGTTTACACTTTGGCACTCTACTCTAGCTGCGCTCTCTCCTACCTGCATCTCATCGTTACTTTTCCCTCGTTTTGGTGGTTGCTGCTCACTGTGTATTTGCGTGTGTGAGTTAGTGGGCTCTTTTCTTGGCTTCTTTTTGCCCTGTTGTTTTTCGCCCTCTCGTCCTTACGTTGACCTTTGCAAATTTCTGTGTATATCGCTTCTAACTGCTCGAGTTGCTTTCGCCTCTTCTTTTCCTAATACTTTTGTCTATTTTCTTCACCACTTCATACACTTGTTCATACGCTCATTTGGCCTATGTTTTTCGTCTTTTCATACGTCCTTTTTGCACATTATGAAGGAAATGCAGGAAGCAAGAGAGCTGGAGCAAAATGTAAGTTGAATAGAGTGAGAGAGAACAACTACAAGGAGAGAAGGTTTTGTCTAAGTGACAAAACACCACTGTAAGACCACCACCCCAGACTCTTTTATTTGCCACAAGCACGAATGGCATCTTTCAACACTCTCTCTGTGAAGGTTGATCGAAATGAGAAACACAAGCCTCAACAAGTTGTGCTCAGGACTTTGTCCAAGTACCATCCAAATTTTTCACCCGGCATATATTAGCAGATTGCCTCTATAATGGAGATTTTTGAAAAATCCTTTGAGGAGCAGCCCTTATCAGTGAAGGCTCTCTGCCTTCCCCTAGTTTCCCACTTATGAACTTTTCTATATTCATTGCATCGAAGGAAGTGTGTAGCCTGACACAAGCAAGCGGCCTCATCTTGAGTTAATTCCTGAAAATGACTAGTTTTTGTCAGTCCTTGACATGCATCTTTAGCTTTAGCAACATCCTCTAAAACTTTTTCCATAATCACGAATGAAATGCTGCATGTGGGTGACAAGAGTCCATGCAAAATCAACATCTATACAACAATGCGACCATGGAGGAGCAATTGCATCTCTCACCATGGTTTTATATGCATCATGCTGCAAATAGGTACTAGCCTTTTTCTGACAATCTGTGCTGTTGCAATTCATAAAACGACAGTGCAGTCATAGAGGAGCATGATCAGAATGAGGAGAAGTATAATAAGTCCACATTTGACAAGTGAAAGTACCAGATTGCTGTGCATCGAAGTATGCCAGCGATATAACCGGGCTCGATAAGCAGACTGTGCATTAATGCTGAAAGGTATAGCCAAGAAGCAAAGGCTGAGTGCTTTTCAAGAGTCAACCAAACCGTAAGAATAATTGAGTCCATTGCATTGTCTTAGAGGTAAGCATATGTGTATGGCCCGATGTGTTGTCACCTGATTGAAACGCATTATTAAAATCCCCACGCAGAAAAGCATTTTGCCTCCATGAATAATCCATCATGTTCTGCAAGATCAAAGCCCTATGGCAGGAAGATTGCAGAGTGTAGACTGAGGCAAACTCAAATATCTCACCCTACACAAGGCATTGCACTATTATCCAACGACCAGCCCGTTCATTGAAAGCCACAACAGGCTGAAGATCATGCTTCACGAGAAGAACTACTCCAAAGAAGGATTGATGGCCGGTATAAAATATGTCATACCCCGCAAAGTGTCTTGTCCAACCTGCATAACCATGCTGGTTATGCTCCTGCAATGCCACAATATGAGGCTCAATCTATTGATATATGCCCATATGATGTTCCATTTACGCAAATCACACAACCCCTGTACGTTATATGTCAAGCACTGTAGTTTGGCTAACATATTTACAGATGTACAACACAAAATCATAACATCCAAGATTGAAATCAAGATTGCATATCTACCTCAAGATCCAAGGAATGGTCCCGAGTGCCAGGCAATAATAAAGCAACTTCATCTTCTGGGAAGAGAGTCCAGCTCGTAGTGGCTGCCGCCCAAGTAATACCCATGCTTGAATTTTCAGCCGGAGTGTGCCCATTTGAAGAAGCATCTGCCCATGTATGAGGCGGAAGTGGCCCCCTAGCCGAGATAAATTTCCTTTGGGTTCGCCAACCTTCATTTGAGGATTTATCCCTTGCTTTTGCTTAAGCTACAGGATGTATTTGGGAATTACCATTTGATGCAGGGCAATCTTAGCCTTGCCTTTATCCTGAACAACACAACAATTCGCATGCGTCCAAGAAAAACAATTATCACTGCATTCTTGTTATATTTCCTCACGGGATCCACAATATCATCCACCTCAACCGTAATACCAATTGTCGGAGCAGGCTCTTTCCAATCCTGTTAGTTATCTTCAATTCCTTCACGCATAACTTCATACACTAATTGTGCCTCGTGAGAAACATTTGAAGGGTCATCCTGACCCATGGTCTGCTTCTGCTTCTTGTTCTAAGCCAGTCATTTCTTGTTGGAGGTCGTATCATACTAGTAAGCAACCATTCTAACTGAACAAGAAGGATCTCCAAGCTTTAATACAGCACCAAAAGTCCTTGAATTCAAACTAGAAAAGCCCAAGTCAGACTGTTGATAGCGAGTAACTGAAACTTGTGAACAGTGAAAGAGTAAGGGCAAGTAAACCCCCACTTTATAATGTGTTAGAATTATTGCCTAGGCAGTGACCAATGTAATGTAATAAGTGGGCTAGGGGCACTTTTTCCCCTTTAGAGGTTCCCCCCCCTAACCACTGTTAGGATCCCTAACTACAGTTAGTGGTTAGGATAAGGTTTTGTCACTAAGATAAAACCTTCTCTCCTTTGTAGTTGTTCTCTCTTACTCTATTCAACTTACGTTTTGCTCCAACTCTCTTGCTTCTTACATTTCCTTCATTTGGTATCAGAGCAAGGTTAGCTCCCGGATCCCTTACCTACTCCAAGACTAGCTCCCGTTCGCCTCGCCATCAACCCGGATAGCTTCTTCGTCGAGCTCATCTTCAGCTTCGCCATCCACCATACAGAATCCGTACCTATCTGTGCAGTCCGTACACTACACGGACTGGCTGCCTGCCCACTCGTACGCTGCCCTGTACAGCAGTACAAAGTGTACGATCGATTCGTTGTACCTATCCGCACCTGCAACAGCCTGCCGTACATTCTGTACACTTGCGACAGCTCATCCATACAAATGATGTTGAGTCGTCCTACAGTACCCGTGCATCTACACCATACATCTTGTACGTTGTACGAAGTCTGTAGTGCTGCCTGCCGTACAAAGCCCGACAGCCGTCTCGTACATGCCGTACAGGTCTGCCGTACCTGTCTGTACAAATCTCCAGTACAGGTTTTACGTACTTGTCAGTACAGGTCCGTGCCCATACATTGCTGCGTATCAGCCCATACATTGTCCACGTACATTGTCATACAAACTTGCACCGCTTTCAGCCCATCCATATCTGTGTTTGGTGGGATTTTGCTTCAGCTTCACATTAGGGTACAGGGGCATTTGGGTACAGAGAAATTTAGGGCTTTTGCATACAATTGCAAAATTTGGGACTTTCAGTCAATTTGCCCTCTTTCAGTTGCCATTTTTCGCAAGAATTTGGGGCTTTTGGCATTAAGCTGTTTGGCATCTTTGCAAGTGGTTTTGGACTTAAATTGAGTGACATTGTAAACAATTGTCATTTTTGCAGTGTTATTTTGGCACATTTTGGGCTTTTGCAGGACATTCTGGTTGCTTTTTGAGCCTTTGATTGGCTGTGACAGCAAGCTGTCATTGTGGACATATTTTTTTGCAAATTTGCTTGTGCATCTGAAATTCCAGGGAGGGATATTTCTTGTCACATTTGCTGCATTTTGTTTTCTTTGGCAGTTATGGCTTAGAACAATCCCAATGAAGTGTTTGGCGTCCTTACACAGGAGGATAAGTTGGATGGTACCAATTACTCTTTATGGAGTTTTATGGTACGCAATCTTTGTTTTTTACAACATCTGATCCAAAAGCTCCTGCAAGCTCCCTCCCTCCTTCGTTCCCCGTCTACCCCCCCCTCGCATGCTGCGCGGCCCTCCCTCTCCGTCCGTCAGCTGCTGCCGCTCCTCATCCTGCGCCCGTCGCTCCTCCCCTCCCCCTCGCCACGCTCCACTCACCTCACCCTGCCTCGCTCCGCTCCGCTCACCTCACCTCACCCCGCCTCGACCCGCTCCACTCCACTCCGCCCGCTCCGCTCACCTCACCCCCTCTCCACTCACCTCACCCCGCCACGCTCCACTCACCTCACCCCGCCTCGCTCCGCTCCGCTCACCTCACCTCACCCCGCCTCGCACCGCTCACCTCACCTCACCCCCCCGCCTCGCTCCGCTCCGCTCACCTCACCTCCCCCTCTCTTTCTCCTCCTCTTCCCCCGCCACCCCTTTAGTCCCCACCTTCTCCCCCCCTGCTTCCCCATACCTCTCCCCTTCCGTTTCCTTTCCCTTCCCCCGCCTCGAGAGTTCGCAGTTAGTCAAGCGATATGGCGGCTACGTGCCCGGAACCAGTGGCCCAGACGGACCCCCCCCCTCCATCAGCCTATCGCGTTACATTGACAGAGCACCAAGTCTCCTTGGTGAAGCAGGCCGCCACGGATTTCTCCCAAACATCAGTTTATGGGAGGATCATTGGCTACTCCCCTTCACGAGCAGACATCAGGGACTGGTTGCAGTCCACCCTCTACCTCGAGGACAGTCACATTGAGGAGGTTGCACTCATGGGACGTGGCATTTTCTGGCTTAAGCTCTCCTCAGCACAGGCTGCGAGCGACATGGTCAAGCGATCCCCTACTTCTGTGGGTGGGAAGATCATCCTCATGGTCCCATGGTACATGGGATTCAGTGTAGCGGACTTTGATGCCCGCTTTCGCATTCCTCGCCATCCAATTACCCTTATCTTCCCAGGTCTCGCAACCGAGCTTCGCCCGATCATCAAGGACCTGGGGGCGCACTTTGGTTGGCCTATGCAGGACACCTACGTTCACGCGGCGGCAGCCCAAGGGATGCCACGTGTCAAAGTGGCAGTCCTTGATCCACAGAGCATCCCCTCGGAGTTCGAGATAGAGACAGACACAGGCGTGGTGACGCAGTGCATTCTGGTCACTGGTCGCCCAAACCAGTGTCTAAGATGCCATGGCTTCGGGCACCAGGCTCGCTCATGTCCTCGCTTCACGGGTACAGAACCTCAGAAGACCCCCGTTCAGGCAACTCAAGATACTCCGCACCAGTCAACGACATCCCCTCCCGAAGGGGAAGGCTGGACGGAGGTCAAACGAAAACGGAAGGGAAACAAAGCAGGCCCCAAAAAACCTGCCCATCTACAGTAAAAGCCCCCTCCGATGGTCCCTACTCATCAGCAGCCCGGTAAGGGGAAGGAGAAAGGAAAGGAGAAGGTCAGCCAGCCTCCCCCTCATCCTTCACCCCACCCTCCCCCCCCTCCCCCCTCCTCCTCGATTCTCCGACGCCCACCCCCTCCAGGATCCCCCCCCGCACCAGTGGTTTCTGCTCCACTCTCTTCCTCGAGCATGATCCAGAAGGAATCCCCCCCTCCACCTGCGCCACCTGCAGCCCCGAAGCCAGCACAGACCTCACTCTCGCCTATCCCTCCGGGCCCGGCGGAGGGGAGAGGCCCTTCCCCGCAGGTGGCCAGCACCCCTCCCTCCGGTTCAGACTCATCTTCGTCCCCATGCCCAAGGGCTGCTCCTAGAGCTATTCCATTGGAGTTTTACCGAGCAGGTCCTTGGGATTACTTGGATGCAGCGGGTATTGGCTCCTTTCCCGCATGCCTAGACATCAGCATCTTCTTCCTCCGCAAGGGGGCGGAGGGTAAGGTGTCCATCCTTGCTCCGCACGATGGTCCTAGCTATTCCTTCACTATCTCCAGTGAAGGGAATGAGCAATGGACGAATGAAAATGTTTGGGAGACGATACGAGACCAGACCCAGGAGCAGGTGCAGGACTGGATTGGTAGCAGAGCAACGGAGCTTCTTCAGCAGCAGTGGCAGGAGGGTGATGTTCGTCTGCGTTGGCGCCACAGCGCCAAACGTTTCCGACTCTTGGTCATTATTAGACCACCGCTGGAGTGGGCCTACATGGAAGGGCTTCGCCCATGGAGGACTTCAGAGGTTGCGGGCTTCTACAGCATTTCCTTGGCAGAGGCGTCGAGCTGGTTAGAGAGAGCTTACCACCACGGGACGAAGAACCTTTCCCCTCTGCTTAAGGTTTTAGAGGATGGGTCCGATGATCCGGCCTCTCCTTCGAAACCTTCACAGAAGCGCCTTCGTCTCCACACAGGACATCCTCCGACCACCTCGACTTCAACCGCAAGCAGACAGCTGTTTGGGGCCCACCTTCCCTCCTCATGAGTTTACGCATTATCTCTTGGAACGTTAACGGGTTCCACTCATCGGGCACCCATGGCCCCAGGAAGATGGTGCTCAGACAGGAGCTCCAGCCAGCCTTGGTGGGAAAGGTAGATGTGCTCCTACTACAGGAACACAAGCTTTCGGCTTCACAGACCAGTATTTGTGGGAAGGTCCTCACAGGACGCTCCCACACCTACTGGGAACCTTCGATTGGCGAGCAAGGGAGGAGCGGGGGTGTCTGTACCTCCATCGACGCTTCTCTAGTTCAGCATGTGTGTGGTTTTGGCAATATGATCCCAGGACGTGCGCTTTGGGTGGGCTTGCATATTGAGGGATCCTGTATTGGCATCCTCAATATCTACGCCCCGACTGATCTCAGACGTAGATCCGTTTTTTGGAGATCCTTGACAAACTTGTTGCCAGAGATAAACTCTTGGATTGTAGGAGGGGACTTCAACAACCTTGAGACCTTAGAGGATCAGCAGGGACGGGGCCCAGAGTTCCTCGGTATAGCTCAGGCAGAGCAGGCAGATTGGGACTCCTTCCTCTTCGCAGTGGGAGGTCGGGACAGTTGGAGGGAGCCTTCCTTTCGCAGATGGCCTGGGAGTCTAGACTTCTCTTGGGGTTACAGGAGGGAGGGAGGCAGACTTTTGGAGCGGCTGGACCGTTTCTATGTCAGTGATTGGGCGCTTGGCAGAGGAGGAGAGTCAAGAGTGGTTCCAGGGACGACACTTTCAAACCATGCCCCGGTCATCCTAGTCCTGGACGCAGCCTCTCAGTCCTCACCTCCACGTTCATGCCGGATCCCAGACTCCATCTACGCCAGAGCAGCGGTTCACAGCAGGATAGTGGACCTATGGGAGCAGGAGTGGAACCCTATCAGGGATATGGCAACACAGGTAGCTCACGCGCTTGCTGAGTCTAGCCGCATTTGCCAGCAGGAGGCGATTCAGGTCAGACAACGGTGTTGGGCACGGGAGAGGGGTCTCAGACATGATCTTGCTTCGATTCAGAGGATGCAGCAGTCTTCTCCAGGCTCTGAGGAGCTGAGACAGCAGGAGGTTCGGGCCCGAGCCATGCTAGAGGAGATCACCCAACGTCGCTCAGAGTTTTCATTTTATGCTTCCAAGTCCTTCTGGGCTAGGAAAGGCGACACGATGTGCAGAGAGTTCTTCAGGACTCATGGACAGAGGTCAGCAGGGGAACAGCTCCGTTCTCTTAGGACGCAGGATGGTAGTGTCAGGACAGATCCAGACAAGGTCCGAGACTTGGCGACAGACTTCTACAGATCATTGTTCCAACAGGAGCCCCCAGACCCTCGTGGCCGCATTTGCAGGGAGGAGGTGTGGAGATCTACACCGCGGCTCGTGCAGCCCAGCATGAGCGACGCCCTTCTTGCCCCTTTCACTGTTGCGGAGATGCAGGATGCGGTGAGCGCTATTGATGGGCAGAAATGCCCAGGTGAGGATGGCCTCTCTAGAGCTTTCTTCACCACCTTTTCGGAGCAGATCCACCGGCCCTTACTCGCAGCCTTCTAGCACATCTTCTCCAGCAGGCAGATGCCAGAGAAGAACTACAGAGTCAGGCACTTCTTGGCAAGCTAGTCATCTGCGGTCTGACCCCACGAGGGCAGACGTGGAAGCTCTTGCTACAGCATGGTCTCAGTGCGTGTACTCCCCAGAGAGGGGGTGTTTGGCAGCTTTCTATCCAATGGATCTTCACTTCAGCTCCTTTGACTCAGCCCCGTTCCCCCTTCCTCCGTAGCCTCATCTCGGTCTGGAGGAAGTTGCGACACAGCCTTTCCCAGGTTCCCCCTAGCTGCCGAGAGGAGATAGACAGACAACCCCTGATCTGGAGCAGCCAGGTGACAGATGATACAGGTCGTCAGCTTGGAGAGAGATCCCATATCCCTTGGGCGCTCTGGGCGCGTGGGCCCATGCGCTCACTCCGGGTTTGGAGGGACGTCTACAGTCAGCTGAGCCCAGGCGAGCTGGCAGCAGCAGTAGGTACGGCACGTGGGATCCACGCTCGGCGAGCGGAGATTGATGCTGCCATCCATGCAGGTTGGAGGATTCCCGTAGTCACCGGACAGCTCTTCCCGGGAGATGAGAGGTGGCTAGGACAGTTCACTCCACGAGGCATTCCTTTGGTGGTGGCAGGCCTCTTCTCGGACTCCCCGGTACACTTCTTCTCCATCACTGATGACAGTCGCCTACAGAGCAGAGAGGCCGTGATCGACCCCCAGCTTCCCTGGCAGCGCCTTCGCATTGTAGGGCTGCAAGGGAAGACGTGGCATATAGAGCCCCTGATTATGCAAGACCAGGATTGGAGACTCTGGATATGGGAGGGCCGTTGTCAGAGGTGGAGTGGGACCCAGGGGAGTGGCGTTGGCCACCATCGGAGACCTCAGAGAACCCTACCCCCTTCTTTTCTTACAGTGCACGCACGGGTCGGCGTGCTCTTGGGACTCTCCAGCGTGGGCTACCCACACAGGCACATAGGTGGTATGCCCAGGGGATATCCTTGGTCTTTCTTGGCACTTTCTGGAAGACTCTATGGGCTTACTGGCGTCCGAGGAAGATCTCCTACTTCCTTTGGATGGTGGCACACAAGGGGCTTCCAGTTGGCAGCTGGCTGAGACAGATGGGGCAGGAGGGGCATTGCCAGATGTGTTTTCAGGAGGAGTCGTCCCTGAAGCATTGCCTTTGGAGCTGCTCGCATGCGCAGACGGTTTGTAAGGGAATCATGGGGATCTTAGCGAGGGCTACACCCGAGCTAGGACCGATCACTTGGGGAGCCGTTTGTTGGTGCAGCACTGAGCCGGGACATCACTTGGCCTATGAGTTCTCTAGACAGGATCTCGTCTTTTTCATCACGCAGGCCACCTGGGCATACATGGACAGCTTCCCTTGGCATCTGACAGAGACAGATGCAGGAGCGATGCCTCGGCACCCAGTTTGGGAGATCACAGGGAGCATCGCAGGCTGGCATATCTGGACTTCCAGATGCGCGCAGACTATAGGAGCTCAGACTACTTCTACTACCCAGACCCTAGCAGATATCTGGAGCACGATCATTCACACGCTCAAGGGTCAGTGGGATCAGATTCAGGGAGAGTCCCGGGCAGGGAAGGAAAAGAGACGACGTTTCCTTCACGACTGGGACCACCGGGAGTTATTCTTCCAGCACTCCACTCAGAGTCTTCAGTGGCATTACGCCCCTCCACCGTGGCTGTTTGTCCACTCTCCGATGATTATGCCCTAAGAGGCTTGTATTTAGCATTTTGACTCCTCGGGCTGAATCCGTTTTGTGATTACAGCCCGCTGGCCTTTAGGCCTTCTTGTACTCTCGCTTTCAAGTAATATAACTAGCACTACTTTTTGCGCAAAAAAAATGGTACGCAATCTTTTAGTTGGCAAACATTTGTGGGATTATGTCACTGGGGATCAGACAAGGCTAGAGAATGTAGTTGCACCTGCCACTCCTCCTCAAGAAGGTAGAGGAAAAGGTAGAGGACAAAAGCTCAGGGTGCAGGACAAGTGCTAGGTGCAGTGGCTGCTGCGGTTGTGCCTTCCACACAGGAACAGAAAAGGTGGGATTCACGTGATACACAAGCATTTTCAGTAATCTCTCTCTCTGTCAAAAGGTTTATTATCCCGCACATTTGGTCATGCAGGACCTCAAAGGTAGCATGGGATATTTTGGAGAGTATGTTTGCAGCCGACAATGATACCAGGGTCTCTTTCCTGAAAAGGGAGTTATCGCATACTCACATGGATGAGGATGACTTAATGTCTGATCACCTCACCAAGCTTCAAGACTTGAGAGAGCAATTGTTGAATATAGATGAGATTATTATTGATTCAGAGATGATAACCACCACTATGAATTCTCTTCCTGAGTCGTATCTTGAATTTCACACCTCGCTGAATTTGTCATTGAGGGGAGTGGCAACCCTCTCACTTTTCACGAGCTGATAGGACTTTTGTTGCAGGAAGAGCAAACCAGGAAGAACATGGCTTCAAGGGCTGGCGAGCATGCCACGCTTTCAAAATTCAAGCCCAAAGGGAAGGGGCAGCATAAGCAGCATGCAAATCAGCCTACACATCAGCATAAAGCTGATTCTGGACAGCCTTCTCACAAGGCTAAGAGTGATGCAGAGAAGCCCAGGAAAAAGGGCATTTGTCATTATTGCAAGAAGCTGGGTCACTACATAGGAGAATGCAAGTAAAGAATTACCAAGGAAAAGAAAAAGGATTCAAGCATGGCTATCTCAAATTCAGCTCCTCATGCACATGATGGTGGTGATGCTTCAGGTGGGGATGTCATAGTAGCTAGTCCTGCTATGCATGATGGAGTTTATGGTTTTCAACCTTGTGAGTGACTATCATGAGATTGAAACTGCACTATGTTGTGTTTTTAGAGGATGAGTTTGGGAATGTTTCTGGATTCATCTAGGTATAAGTCCTCCACCTCCCTGAATGCGCCGGAGTCGACCCTCAAACCAGCTTCTAGAGTGAGTAGGGACTAGGACGATCCTTCTTAACGTCTTTCTATCAATGTCTTTCCATGCAACTATTTCTCCATATTGGTCTGTGGGTAGATTTCTTAATAGGATCGCCTTCTTATCTTCGTCCTCGACCCGTGCTCTAAGATCACGCAGCTGCCTGAGGAGTGCTTGCATGCGATTTAGAAATACTCCTAGTGTCTCTGATTCATCCATGTGACGGTCAAATAAATCTTGCTTTAGATTAGACTTCAAATGCTTCATACGAACACCAAAAGGGTTTCAAGAGTCTATGATTTCTCAGCTGCGGTTGATTTCAGATCAAGATGATGAAAGTAATCGGGTCCAAGAGCTCTTCCCATGAAGCCTATTGCTTTTTCATTTTTCTGTTCTTAGAGAGGTATCTTGTCAGCGCCCTGAGATCGTTCTTTCGGCTTCTTTTCTGTGCCATCCACTACTCGCCGCAATCCTTTTTCCATGAAGAGCAAGCGTGTGGCCAATTGCCATGATGCGAATTTTTTGCCATTGAAGGTTACGAGAATAGCTCCATGCTTATCCTTCTTAGATACATCCATGCTCATAGTCTTTGAGGGTTGAGAAGAACTTTGAAGCTAGCTTCTGCAAGTATGTGTAGGGAAGTTCGATGATCACGCCGTTTACTCCTTCGTCGCCTCACGATTTTGGTATCCGACTGCCATAGAGCAGAAGATTGAGACATGCATATACCAACACAATAATTATCATAATTTTACACATGCAATAATCTTAATCAAACAGACTGTTTCGAAAATGAAGATATGAGCTCAAGAGCTTAGAAGAAACTTGAGACAACAAATGACTCAATAACTCTCACAAAAACTCCTCAAGACTTCTAAGTTCTATCAAACTGAGCTCATCCCTACGGGGCTTGTTGCTCTTTACAAGAATCACGTATAGCCACAAAGGCTTACCAGTCACACACACAAATGATGATCTCTACATGCTATATAACCTGCAACACCACCTAGAGCCTGCCGCCTCAAAGAAGCTTGTCTTCCTGCACGATATCCGGCCAGCTTGACCTCGCATGTTCACCAAGAGTCCTCCACCTCTGTGAATACGCGGGAGTCGACCCTCAAACCAGCTTCTAGAGTGAGCAGGGACTAGGACGATCCTTCTCAACGTCTTTCTATCATTGTCTATAAGGAATGAGTCTTCTATTCTCCTTTAGACCTAAGATTTTACTACGCTTTATACAAAGATCGAGCTAGAAGATCTGGAGTCTAGAATCAAAAAGCTAATGGCTGAAGTTTTTAAGCTGAGATTAACAAAGGTAGATGCAAAGTGCTTAAAGTTGAGAAAAGAGCTTTATGTTTTAATTTTTTGTGGCTAAATAATAAAGATCATGACATTGATTCTAAAAAGCAAAGATAAACTAACGTCGTAAGTGTTGACGTAGCTTGGTTAAGATGTATTCGCAGGACAAGATGGTAGGTCTTCCAAAAATGTATGCACTTTCAAAGCACATTTGTGAGGGCTGCTTCCTGGGGAAGATGTATCGGTTCTCCTTTCCCAAGGATGGGATGTTTGGTGCATCCCGTAAGTTACACTTGGTTTATAGTGGTGCATGTTGACCCATGAGGAGGACATCTGTTGGAGGCTACTCTTACTTTTTAACCTTTGCGGACGAGTTTTACTAGGAACACTTGGATTTGTCCTTTGAAATCCAAGTCAGATGTCTTTACTTTTCTTGCCATGGCTGAAAATGAGAGCGGACACAAGCTCCTCACAATCCGCACGGCAGGGGGTGTGAGTACATGTCCCATTGGTTTGTAGATTTTTTAGCAGCTCGGGGCATCATATATCAGTGCACAGTGCCATACACACTGCAACAAAATGGAGTTGCTGTTAGCAAGACATCCTCATGGGTGCCTTACGTTAGAGAGTGGGCATAAAATAAAAAACCTCATTGGACATAGTTGCAGAGAGACGCCAATTGATCCCATGCAGCCTTTGTTGTCCTGCAAGGTCTGATACGAGGAACATTAAATCTCCTGACTAACAGGCAATTAAAGCATGTGCCAGTGCATCTCTACCATCCCAACTAATCTAGTCGTGAGTAGGAGGCATTGCGGCAGCAATGGCAACGGGTGTAGTGGCAGCAGATGCATGTGATGCAGGGCTTACATCAGTTCCTGCAACAATACCCCGAAGATTTTTGACAACCATAATATAGCACATTATGTACGACCACATAAGATAGTTGGTGCCATCAAGCTTGTCCTCAGCACTAAGCAAATCATCGTTGGCCACTGCTATCAAGCAACAAAGCAAAATCCCTAAATAGATTAAAAATACCTCTACACAAATGCAACTCTCCAAGCCCCAAGGCTATAATTGCAAATGAACTTGCTGCCCACAAAAAACCTGTAACAAAGGTTAGCTTTTAGAATGATTTGTAAATAAATAGTTCTTTAAGTAGGGGGAGCCATAGGTTGCCACGTGGCATCATAGGCTGGCCATCCCATAGGTAGACTTGTAATTGATGCCAGGCCCACACCTTTTAAAGGGGGCCATGCTATACTATGTACCCATTGATTCTTAATGCAATCTTGTGATCACTCATTTGAACTAGGATGTTTTCTCCTAGCCTAGGAATCTCCCTTCCTAGCGCTTTGTAGCTTGGTGCAGCCCCTCACTAGCTATGGATCTACACACAAATCCATGTACTTTGATGGTTCAGCTCATGGATTTCTGCAACCTACATGCTGTCCTTTACCTTTGCATTCATTTGATGGCATTTCTACATTACTAGGCTGTTGAACTAGACCTAAACTAGCATGCTATAGGCTAGTTTAGCTATAGTGGTATCAGAGCCCTTTTCATGGAAATGTGTTGGGAAAATCTTGTCAATTCATTCTGAAATTTGGAGCATGGCATCTTGAGCTTGGGGCCTACCTCTCTGCAAAATGTCATCGCCAAAAGTTGCTCCAATGATCAGATGACACATGTCAGTCTTTGAGACGCTTGAATTTTCAAACTGCTCCGATTTGCATGATTTATACATGATTGTGGTCAGGTTGATCTCCTAATCATAAGTCCCCAAATACTGCTGTGAAATTCCAACATTGGGCTATAATTATTAAAGAAACTGTGACGCAGGCAGCCACCTAATTCTGAAGCGATCTGGACACTCACTGCACCAATTAATGATTTTATAGCATCCATGGAGTCGCCTCAGCTGGGAGAACCTCCATACCAGGTTTGGTCCTGATTGGAGTCCAATTGCCCTTTCAATTGTTACTAAATTTGTTCCAGCTAGTGCAAATTGGGCCTTTCTCTATCTACAGACCCTAGAAATTAGGGTTTTCCAGTTCCAGGTGTTATTCTGCTCCATACTATCTTCCCTAAACACAAATTTCAGTATACATTGATCATTGATCCCTTTAAGTTGGAGATTGAGGGGCAAACTCTGTGCAATGGACACATGGCAATGAATCTGCTGCCCTGATCAGTGACACTTTCTGATTCAGATAATATTTTTCTACACAGTGGGCCAATCAGTGCTCTAAATCTCACACAGTGCTCCTAAATAGTCTTCTAAGTTTTGTACAGTGTTTCTAAACGGCTTGGTTTAAGCACTCTGGAAATTCTGCTGCTTCAGAGCATCTGACAATTTTTCAAAGAAATCTGACAATATGTTCTACCCAAACATTGTTTAAATTACGGTTTAAACAGTCTTTTTACTTCAGAATTGATTTGGGGTTATCAAGATGCCTCCATAGAGATCTGGAAATCAGTTTAAGAATCATCAGATGGGGGAACTTTGACCCTACTCCAGAGGATGATTTGGTGTTGGATTCTACAAGACTAGGCACTGGCTCCAGTGAGGGATCCCAGGATGATGGCAGTGATTGCGATTTGATCCAGAAGGCCTACATCTGCTGCAATTTGACTGTCAAGCCATCTATAGGCTTCCCAGTTGTTGCTGCGATTTGTTCCTAGAGCATCCTTTTCGCTGAGATTTGGATTTCCATATTGGATTGGTTCCCAGAAACTTCTCAGAGGAGTCCTGCATCGATCGCGATTTGTCTCAGGGTGCCAATAGTGAATTGCGATTTCATCTGGGAGGTGTTGTCTTGCTGCTAATTAGGGCTAAAAGTTGTTCCTGAGGTTTGGTTTGGCTTTCAATCCGTCCTTACTTTGAAATGACTACCATATAGGTAGTGGTGCCACTTCTTGATTGCATGTACAATAGCAAGCACCACTTTGTAATGAGTTGGAAAGATGTACTCTTTATCTCCTGCTTTCGTATGCAATGACACCATGGCCAGCCCCAATTCCCTCCCCACTTGCATCAGCAAAAGGAACTTTTACCAAAGAGGAAGCTTAGAATCCCAAATATGGTGTAACCTTTTTCACCACCACTTAGAGAGCGTGCCATTGACCAGATGCAATTGGCATGAAGAGAAACCCAAGGTGGAGGCAACAAGATCTTATATAAAGAAGCAGCTAATAGTGACAGACGACAAACACGATCCTGATATCGAAGCACCCAATCTTTGAGGCGATCATGAATCTCAAGCCGAGGTATTGGCCAAAATTCACGGAGCATGTGTGACAATAAATCCCATATAGGTCTATAATGTTCTCCCAGATCAAACTTCTTGACAGCTGTAGGAAAAGATATGACCATACCCCCTGCATCAAGCACATCATCCACGTGATAGATACCTTTAGACCAAAGGAAATAAGAGAAGGAAGTTCCTATAGGGCCAGGCATGAAAGCCTTTGGCCCATGAATACTCTCAGCAAGGGTTACTTGCCAGAATATCCCTCCTGGGTAAAACAATGTGACCTTGCCATAGCAAGCGATGCCAGGCTTTCTCATGTAGGGGCATAAGTTTAGATTTCTGAAAATTGACATGCAGACCAGCAGCCAGACCATAAAGGGATAGAGCTTGCATAAGACATGAGAGATCTTTTAGTATTTTGGAGTAGGAAAAAGAAATCATCTGCATATGCATGTGCAATCAAGGGTCTGTTGCCATGCATTTGTAGACCATGCAAGGCACCCGAATCTACCAAATGATCCATACAACTTAGTGGAAGAAGACTTCCTTTTTGACTTGCATTTCTGATTCTCAGATGGCTGCTCCGGATTGCAACATCTAAGGATGACTCTTATGCCATTTTGACTTGCAGTTATGACCCTTCTAAAGATGCATGCATTTTCAATGTCAATGAGACATTGAATAATTGGCATTTTGATAGTGTTGCCACCAAACATATCACTTCTAGGAAAGTTTGTTTGATTCTCTGCATCCACCACCCGTTGGAAAAAGGGTGTCTTGTGCAAATGATTCTTCTTATTCAGTTTGTGGTATTGGTGAGATTGTGCTTACAACCACAGATGGCACAAATTTCAGAATTCATGATGTGCTTTATGTGCCTGGAATCAAGAAAATTTCTTTCAGTGTCCTCTCTCAATAAAAGTGGATTTCAGGTTGTCTTTGAGGATGAGTGTGTAGTTCGAGACAGAGAAGATGATTATGCCTTGAGACTATCTGGCACACTCTTTCGTGGTCTTTTTCAGCTTGATGTTTTTGAAAAAAGACCAGATCATGCACTTGTAGTTTCTACTCCCACTGTTGCTATGCAGAATGCGGAGTTATGGCATGAAAGATATGGGCATATGAGTTATGGCAGCTTGATGACACTTCAGAAACATGCTATGGTTGATGCTTTGCCTCCCTTGGAATCACCTCCCCCTCATGCTAGTGAAGGGTGCATACTTGGGAAGATGCACATGTTTCCCTTAAAAAAGGATGGTGCAGTAAGAGCTGTTCGAAAATTGCAGCTCATTCATAGTGATGTCTGCGGTCCCACGAGGACTCCTGTATTGGGTGGTTATCTATATTATGTCACATTTATTGATGACTACTCAAACTACACTTGGGTCTATCGTTTAAAGAAAAAATCAGATGTGTTTAGGCATTTTCGATACCTTGTGGTAAAGGTTGAAAATGAAACAGGACTCAAGGTGCATACACTACGCACAAATAGAGGGGGGGAGTATATGTCTCGTGAATTTGAGGCTTATTTGAATGAGAGAGGCATTACAGATCAACTTATAGTGAGGCTGATCCCTCAGCCAAATGATAAAGCTGAGCGGAAGAATAGAACTCTTATGGAGATGGATAGATGCATGCTCGCGAGCAAAAAGTTGCCTCACAGGTTTTGGCTTGAGGGTCTCATGTGTGCCAACTATGTTTTGAATCGGGCTCCCACTAAGGCTTTGACAACAAAGACTCCCTACGAAGTTTGGCATGGGAGAAAGTCTTCATTGGAACATTTCCGTGTCTTTGGATGTGTTGCATATGCCCATGTGCCTGTTGAGTTTCAACATAAGCTGTCAGACAAGGCACTTAAATGCATTTTTTTGGGTATAGTGCAGAGAGCAAAGGTTACCATCTCTACAATCGTGCAACATGCAAGATTTTTGTCAGTAGAGATGTAATCTTTGCATATGCTGAATTTAAGATGCCAGCTTCTTCCACATCAGACGACGTTTTTGAGGGATTACTACCCATTTCCTTGGGTTCTGCATCTGAAATCCCTGCTGAAAATCAGCATTTACAACAGGCTCCTCTTGTTCCACATGCCCCGATTCAGCCACCGGCTGATTTAGTTCCTCCACAGGCAATGGAAGATGCTGCCGGCGAGCAAGAGATTACAGAAATACACGCAGCCAAAACTGTTCTGAATTGGCTGCTCCAAACTCTCAGGGAGAGTAGGATTGATGCTCCTTTGCCTGGCACAACTCGTAGTGCAGCAAGGCACGAAGGGGGGGCTCTTTCTGTTGAATCAGCTTATGCAAGTACTCTTCTTGATGAGGAAGAGCCTGATACTTGTGAAGAAGCCAAAGACAATGTGCATTAGATGCATGCCATGCAAGATGAGTTGCAATCTATTGAGAAAAATCAGACTTGGAATCTTGTCGATTTGCCACCAAGAAAGAATGCCATAGGTACCCGATGGGTTTTCAAAGTCAAAAGAAATCCAGATGGGTCCATTGACAAGTACAAGGCACGGCTCGTTGCAAAAGGCTATGCTCAAAAAAAGGGCATAGATTGTGAGGAGACATTTGCTCTTGCTTCCAGGATGACCACGATTAGATCTGTTATTGCTATGGCTCCACATTTTGTTTGGAATGTTCATCAGTTGGACATAAAAACAGCCTTTCTCAATGGAGATTTGTTGGAAGAGGTTTATGTCAAGCAACCTTCTGGCCTTGAAATTTCGGGTAATGCACATCAAGTTTGCAAGCTAAATAAAGCTTTATACGGGCTGAAAGAAGCCCCACGTGCATGGTACTCCAAAATTGATGCCTTTTTTACCAGAAAAGTTCTCTACATGGTCATCATTCTTTATGTAGATGACTTGCTGCTCACAGGGTCAAATGAAAAGAAAATTGAAGATTTCAAAGCTGAATTGAAAGCCACATTTGACGTGTCAGATTTGGGCATGTCACATTTTTATTTGGGGATCCAGTTCTTACAAGAGAGTTGTGGCATCATTATGTCTTAATCCAAGTATGTGCAAAAGCTCTTGAATGGATTCAACATGCAAGATTGCAAGCCTACAGCCAGTCCCATGGAGCCAGGGCTGAAGATTACTATGTATGATGCAAGTGAATCAGTAGATGCCACACTCTACAACCAAGCTATTGGATGCCTCATTTATTTGTGCAATACACAGCCCGATATTCAGTTCGCAGTATCTCAGGTGCACAGATATATGCACAGCCCAAAGACAAACACATTGGCAGGCTGTAAAACACATCTTCCATTACTTGCAAGGCACAAAGTCTTATGGCTTGCAGATGCATGCTTACATTGACTCAAATTGGGCTGGAGATTATGACACCAGACAGTCCACAAGTGGTAATTGTTTCTTTTTGGGACATGCTTGCATTTCTTGGCTAAGCAAGAAACCATCCACTGTGGCTACTTTCTCATGTGAAGCTGAGTACAATGCAGCTTTCAGAGCAACAGTTGAATGTGTGTGGCTACGCCGCTTATTTGCTGATCATCATCTTTCATTGGAGGATCCTTCTTCAATTCTCGTTGATAGTCAAAGTGCTAAAGCAATTGCAAAGAATCCTATGTTTCATGCTCGCACGAAGCACATTACGGTTCATTATCACTATGTCAGAGAGAAGTTGCATGCATGGGAGATCAGTATGATCTATGTGTCAACACATGCCAATGTTGCAGACATCTTCACCAAAGCACTTCCACGTGAGAAGTTTGAGGCATTTCACAATGCCCTGAATTCATCTCCTTTTGATGATTGATCATTTCCTTGTACATCATCACATTGGGACTACAAGAGGGGTGTTAGAATTATTGCCATATTCTAGGCAGTGACCAATGTAATGTAATAAGTGGGTTTCCCTCTTTAGAGGTTTTCCCCCCTAACAATCCCTAACTACAGGGAGTGGTTAGGATAATTTGATTTACAATATTGGGATGCCATATCACCTGCAATACTATATATGGTTAATCTAGCATGGGACACACAACAGATGCCAACCAGTTGGAAAAAAGGATTGGTAAAATTACTCCCCCAAAAAGAACGTAT